>NC_087475.1:79061132-79364162 GCF_036417665.1 Passer domesticus
CTGGGCCATCAGTTTGATGTAAGATGGTATCTCCTATTTTATATCACATAATGTTCCAAATACCACACCTCATTGCTGGGGATACTTGAAAAGTTGTGCAATGCCCTACGAAACACTGCAGCTCAGTTCTTCATTGCTGCAGTATTTGAAATTGTGCTTCTGGAAATTTGAATATATCAAGGCTCAACATTAGTGGAAAGGTCCTGCATTTCAAAAGCACCTGCAGCACCAAACACAAGCCTTAGTTTTTCAGTTTTGGGGATACTAAAAAACGGAGTTCTATATAGGCAGAACATTTACATGATCAGTAGAGACTTGAAATATAGTAATAGGCATTTTTATCTTAAAATGTTTAAAATTTCAGTTAATAACAATTTACTGTAGGTCAGATCAAAAGTTCTTTTAAGTGAGTTTTGACTTAACTGATGCTATGCTTGGTGATATCCACTGAGCTGCTGATTAATATGTTTAAGAAATTAAGATATATTCATATAGTTAAGAGAACATATAACTAACACATGTAAATTCCATTTACATAATCTTTAAAAATACATTTTTCTGTTACTTTCATTGTCAGCAGATAGAGCTGGTGCTAGGTTGCACAGGTAGGTCAGGTGTTCTGGAAAACTGCTCACAGATGCAAACATTTGGTCATACATTCAGGAAAGCTCCCTGAAAATGTAGGTTTTAAGCATTAATTAAAGTTTAACTTTCTTGTAATTTGAGAGTA
Organism: Passer domesticus; assembly: GCF_036417665.1. Lineage (NCBI taxonomy): Eukaryota > Metazoa > Chordata > Aves > Passeriformes > Passeridae > Passer > Passer domesticus. Next base: position 79,061,863 of record NC_087475.1, read on the forward strand.
TTTGGATTATTAGCAATAAAAGGTATCACTTTTGTGGCACAGAAGAAATAGATTTGCAACTTAAAATGTAGTTGATTCTTATATATATCTACGTGTAATGTAAAACAACAATGCAATTGCAGCTAGCTTTCATTACTAGTGAACTTTAGCCATGTACATACTTGTTATGGAAAGGTGTGACAAGACATCAGTCCAAAACAGGCATATTTTACCTGTTGTTTACCTATAAATACTGCTGTGAAATAAGTCAGTTCCATCTTTTCTGCATGGAAATCGTAGAAGTAAAACTGGTAATAACTGGGAGATGCAGGGGCTTTATTTTCTGCACCATCATAGTTTAGCTATTCTTCCCAGACAGTTGCAGATTAATGTTTGTATTGTATAAAGCTTCAAGTTCAGATTTCATTTTTTTGAAATTCAGTCTCTCCATTTATTAAGTGCTGTGAGGTGTATGTCTATATATATTTATATGTATTTCTTGAAGAAATATTTAATATTATTCAGTCTACAAAATGTTAAAACTGGTATTTCATCTCCCTAGGAAGTACTTACACATTAAGCAAAAGTAAGCAAATAAATCCTCTTCCTCTGCTTTCACAATATGAGGGTTGTCTAAAGTGGTGGTGATTTTGTAACAAAGTTCCACCAGGAGATAAGAAAGATACAACCAATTGCAAACATGGTTGTGTTTGCAAGGAGACAGCACTGATAAGCTGCCATTGCTTTGACTTGCTGGCTGCCTGCTTGCTCAAAAATCTTTCTGCTGTGGCTGTGAAAACTACATGAGTTTGTGCTAATTTTATGCATGTAGTGTCATTCTATTTATTTCATTATTCCAAACAATTTCCTGGACTGACTGATTAAATCTTACTAGATTAGGCCACCAATTCTGTATATTGTAAAGATAATCATGGTTCTATCCAAGGGAATGATTTGTTTGCTCTGGCCTAGGTTTTGAAGGTTGGCACGGTGTGTGCAAATCGTACAAGAGTTTATCACAACTTGAAACACTTCAAGTACAAGTTATATGTGGCTTGCAGCTCCATTGTTGAATTGGATGGTGTTGAGGATGAAGCAGTCAAAGACACTGTAGAGCGGCTTTTCAGCCACTTGGAAGAGACTGGGTGGATTCAGAAGGTATGACTGGGTTATTCCCCGTATTCTTTTCCAAGCAGATGAAAATAAGTTCAGATAAAATGTGTGATTTAATGGATCACTTCTGAGTTACCGTTCATCAGTAATACAACTCAGCTCAAGCATTCCCCCATTTCTGCTGACCCAGTGTTTCAAACTGGTCTGCTGCTGTGCTCACACAGAGTTTGTATCAGCTTTTGACATGAAGCTTTTTGACAGCTGCGTGATCTCTGGGCTGTGGTGGGCAGGCCCCTGTTTCATTTAAAAGCAGCAACACAACAAACTTGCGCTGTAACTTGGAAAGATGTACATGAAGCACAGAAAGAGTATTTTAGAATTCTGTTTATACTGAAGAACTTTTAATTGTTTAGAACCACTTCATGAACTATTTTAAGACAATTTATCTAAATATGTAAAAATTTGGATGAAGTTGCATTTAGTATGCTTTTAGATATAGCTTCTAAATTGTTATTGGCATACTTGGTCATGTATTGAACAAGAAAAGCAGTCTTTACATAATGCAGTTATTAAATATGGATAAATTGTACAAATTTTATTTCATTCACAGAGATACAATGATCTTGAAGATTACCTGGAAGATGCAGACAATTTTCAAGAAGAGAAAATTGATTAAGAGATCATATAGCTCTTTGAAAAACATTTGAAAAGTGTGAATGACCTACTTTATCTACATGCACTTTATCTCTGCCTGGACTTCAAGATTTCTATGTAGGCTGTTACACATAAATTCATATGCCTTTAAATTACTGTTTGATAATGTGCTATATCTTCTTTTTCTCATCTGTGTCAATACAAATCCAAAGTTTTACCAAATCAGTCCTTCCAGTCTTACAGCATTAATCACTTTAAGTTTCCTACTATTAGAAATATCAGTTCAATATTATTTACTTGTGAAATAAAACTTCCACCTATTCAGATTGAGCTGCATTGTAGAGAACACAGGAGATGCTGAGATCTTTTGCAGTGAGTATATTTGGAAAGGTAAGGCTTTCTTATACCAGAACTTAGGACTTGCATCTTACCTTCCTTATTGCTCATTATGTGCAAGTAAGCCCAGTCAGTTAAAATGATAGTTACAACAAACAGGACCCAAATGCAAAGATCTATTTCTCCTCTGAGGAATCAGTACAGACAGTTGCAAGGCAACAGAGGAAATATTCTGCAGTCCTGACTGCATTTGCAGCACAGTAGTCATTCCTCTCTTGAGAAAGTAGGTGATGAGTCACAGTATGGGCGTCATACAGACTGAGTCTGGTTTAGCCATCTAAATGAACACATGGGCCCACATTGCTGTCTCTGATAAGTAGCTGGGGCAATTTACTGAGATTTTAAACATCAGGTTACATTGTGCAAACATAATGGCAGCAACTTGGAGTAACTGCAGTCCTAAGAGAATGGATTAATATGCCCAAGCAAGATAAGCAAGAATTCTTCCAGTGTAACTTAACAGAAAGTAGGAAGGACTTAGTCAGAAACAGTATGCATGGCTTACCAGAATTGCATGAAACCCAAATCAGAGTAGATTTTCAAGGTTTTTGGAAGGATTAAGTATGGTACTGCCCATTCTGAAAAATTGGACAAGAACTGTAAATGTGTACTCACAGCCCAGAAAGCCGACTTTGTCCTGGGCTGCATCCAAAACAGCATGGTCAGCAAGCTGAGAGAGGTGATTCTGCCTTCCTGCTCTTATGAAACTCTACCTGGAATGCTGCATCCAGCTCTAGGGTCCTGGCATAGGAAAGACAGGGCATGCTGGAGCAAGTCCAGAGGGTCACTAAATTGATCAGAGGACTGGCTGTAGCTAGGCTGAGGAGAGAGTTGGGGTTGTTCAGTCTGGAGAATGGAAGGCTCTGGGGGACCATATTGCAACCTTTAAGTATTTAAAAGTTGAGGGGGGGTGGCTACAAGGAAGATGGAGAAAGACTTTTTACTAAGGCCTGTAGTGACAGGACAACAACTTTTAAACTCAAAGAAGGTATAGATTGACATAGGGGAAGAAATTTTTTCCTGTGAGGTTGGTGAGACACTAGCACAGGTTTCCCAGAGAAGGTGTGGATGCCCCAGACCTGGAAGGGTGTTAAGGTTAGGTCGGGAGGGGGCTTGAGAAACCTGGTATACTGGAAGATATTTCTGGCCATTGTGATCCTTAGAGGTCCCTTCCAACCCAAATGATTCAGTGTTTCTGTCCGCATCAGATAAAATTAAGGGCACAGTGTTTTGAATCCTACATCTTGCTGTATGCACATACTCTATTAGTCTTTTGTGGATGAACAACTTAGTGAAAGATACTGTTAACCCTTTGAATCTTTTTAACATGTTACTCTCAGCATTAAAAGTAATGGAACCTGATTTCTCATAGATTTGTCCATGAGAAGTCACCACATTTATTTTGCCACTTTACTGGAAACAAATATCCAGATTGGGTAGGCAACTGCTGCCAGATGTATTGCTTAACAATGAACATCTGCTGCTTTTTTACATGGAGACTATACCTTAGATTTATCATTCACTACTCTTTTTCTAGCATTCATTGTGAGAAATTAAGTGCTTTTACTTTTTTAAGGAATTGAAATTCAGCAATGTTTTAAATGCTATTAGGCTGAGTTAGTAGCATCAGTACTCCTTTATACCACATACAGATACAAGGTATACAAAACCAAGATGAAAATTCTCAGTAAACAGATTGAGACTTGCTGTCAAGTAAACTTTTGTTGAAGATATGCTTTCCATACCTTATCTGTGAGTTAGACACATAAAATTCTGAGGTTTGGTATGTCTTATATCTATCACCCTGGTTACCAAAGCTGAAGGTTTCCTTCTCTATTCCTTCTCTTCCCTCATCTCTGTTCTTCTGGGAATATTGGTGGGAACACACCCATCAGCTTAAAAGTATTCAGGAATCCATCTTGAATATATCCCTTTTAGTTATTGATACCTCGCTTCTTTCTGTTAACAAAATCTCTGTATAGTTTGGTTTGCTTCTCTAGAACATAACATATGGTGTACTTTAATTCTTATAAAGGAAAACCATTATGAAATGAGTTCTGTACCATGTAATGGAATTTGTCCTCTTAGAGCCTTCCTGACTGGTCCTAATTTTTGCTACCATATGAATTTTCTGAAAACTCTCAAGACTATGACTTCACTTTAAAATCTTGTCAAAATTAATGGTTGATCTCTCATTTTGCTACATTAAAACAATTCACTACCAAAATGAAGAATAAGTGTGTGAAACTCTGGCTTGCTGATTACAGGTGATTCTTGCTGATTTCAAGAATACATAGAGTTTGATTGGAAGTTGAAATGGTCCATTCTAATTTTTTGATATCCCAGACTTGTTTCTCACCTCCCCTTTATTCAGCTAAAAAGCGTGTGCTATCTACAGCATTTTTTCCCAGATCATTGTTTTTTCTGTTGCTATCAGGTATACAAAAGTATTCCGATGGAACTTCTAGGTAGAAAGTGCTTCCATAGGCTTACTAGTCTTGGCTGTGGTATCACCAGTGGGACTAAGAAAATGCTGTAAACTGAAAGCACTCATTTCTGTTTCAGTAAGAAACATATATTTGATTTGGCATGAGCTGATGTTTTTGTGTGTATTGTGTCTCTTAAATTCTGATACTCGCCTCACTGAGATGGGAGGAAGTGATAATACTTTTGTGGCTGTTGTTCTATCTGAAGTGTTTTTAAAAGACAGCAAATATGAAGTGTCATTACATCACTTTTACATTTGTCTTTACCACAGGAAGTTAAAAATTCTTTAGAACAGAAAAGTAAATATGTAAAATTTAGATCACATTTTCCAGGTCTGTCTGCAAATGCTAGTACAGCATGAAGCACAAAGAAGACTCTTACCCCTGAGACTTTCAATATATAGAAAAAATCAGTAAGAATATTTCTAGCAGAAAAAAAATTGTGCAAATACCTAATGATGGGAGAAGTTAGAAATCTGACCAGTCTTTCGTGCTTTTTTTTCCACATCGGGGAAGCTGAATGGAGTTAGGAGGTGAGAGAATAAAATGTTTGTTCCAGTAGGATATTTTAAATTGGTTTTAGTGTTAATTTTTGAAGCAGTAGCTCTAATTAAGATAAAGTACCTGTCTTAATGGAACAATGAAGAGAGCTCAGTATGCGATTAGACTTTGCATGGGTGATTAATGATCATACTTGGAAATTACTTTAGTTCCTGTAATGTTTTGATAATCTGCTCTAGTTTAAGTTCTGTAACTAGAGACGGTGATAATGATGAAGTTCACACAAGGTATTTGTGCACAGGATCAGGCTGACTAACACAATGTACTTCAGGGACAGGAGGTTCTTTTTGGTCTATGTTCTGTCCAGTTCTTGCAGTGAAGTATGAAAATAAATTATTTTTCTCCCTCTGTGTCCTTCAGTTTTTGGAAATAAACTTGTTTGCTAATAGTAGATAGCTGTTAGTGCCACTTTTTCGACAGTGAAGGCTTCTCCTGTTTCCAAAAAGCAGCTATTTTTAGCACTTCAGCAAGCAATTACAGGCAATTCCCATGCTTAACTCCTCTAGTTTACATTTATTTGGATAAATAAAGACTTCTAGTTTTATCTGTTTTTAAGTCTGTCTGGATAAACAGAGTGGGCTAGTGTGCATGTGTGCTACACAAACATGTGTAAATACAATACTATTCCAAGAGAAATATCCAGCACACACAAAGTAAACTTTTAAAAAGTTGCCCTTCTGATTCTGCTTTGAGAAGAAAGTAATACCAATTTCTAATCTGAATTCAGAGATTAGACAAAAGAATGTAAAATGTATGATCTACCAGCCAGAGTAATATAAGATATTTCTTATATTATGAAATTATGTTAAAAGAACCTGATAATAACTCCATCAGTGGCTCCACTTCCGTGGATAGTTGATGTGAATTTTGGTAATTGTGTAGGTAGTAAGTGATGGCATGGGATTGTTTGGGGTTTCTTCCCCTATTGTTTATTAAATAAGATATGAACAAGTTTCCTTGGATTAATTATTATTTGTTAAAAAAAAAAAAAAAAAAAAAAAACACCAGAAATGCTCTGTTCAAGATTTCTTACTTCACAGTTTTAACAGAGCTTAACAGAGCAGCAATTGCAAGTACCTTGTGCCCAAGTTTAAAGATGAGAAAACTGACTCAGGTGCAGCCAGATTCTGCTTCAAAGTTAAACAATTTGCCAGGTGAGCAGCATCATACATGAGCCTAGCTGGGAATACCCCCAGGCAAAAGGCAAAGAACCCTCACTGAAAACTAAATAATGGAAATGGCTAAAAATTCAAAGCTCCAGTTCAGAAAGTCCTCTGTAGGATTGATACAAAGTATATGTCTTTCCAGTAGAGTTAATGTAACTTAGAAGCAATTTGATATGTGATTTCTAAACACAGATGAACGAGGCATGTGCTGAGATTGAAGCATGCACTCGAGATTTTAGGTGACACAGGTTCAGCACGGTCTTTTTGTTCCATTTTTGGAAAGTTATTAGCATGATGGGATGTCTATGGTGAGAATTCCTGGCTGTAAACCCAGCACAAAGTGCTTTTCTCATCTGGAGGGGGCTGCTGCTTTGGGAAACTCAGAGCTTCAACAGCAGTAGGGAATTCAAACAGAAAAAATGCTCAGGCATGACAGTTCTTGTGAGATTACAATGTCAGGTAAAAAGGTCACAACTTAGTGTCAACAGAAGGAATAAAGTAATTAATTGTTCAAGGACCTGTTATGTTTTATCCTGAGTGTGCTTATGAGAATGCCACTAATCGCAAGGGATGTTACAACGTGTTAAGAACTGTTTGTTTTTAAGGAAATTGACAACTGACCAGTTCAAAACTGACGGCGGTATCCAGGGGTTGGTGACATTCGCCGGGGTCTTCTGAACAAAACTTGGAAAGACGAAGGGTGGCTGTGGAGTATTTCCTGCTCGGAAACACCAGGGGCAGCATTTGCTGCGGATTGAGCGAGCGGGGCTCGCAGCGCAGCCCCGCAGCCGGCTGCCTCTCGCCTCGGAAGGGAGAGATCAAACCGCAAACCGAACTCTCGAGATGCTGCTTGGCAAAAAGCGCGTCTTAAACTTCTCAAGTTAAAATGAAAAAAGAAAAAATCTTTGTTTGGAAAGATCACTCTCTGAGTTCTATGTAGTCTTGTAAGAGAGAAAGAGAGAGAATTCCTCCAGCTGTCTTGGTAGCTTCCGGAGCAGCACCATGGATTTCATATTCCCGCAGCCACTTTGAAAAACATAGCTAAGCCATCATTTAAAACACTCTCGCTTATTCTCCATGAGAATTGTGTGCTACTGTTGCACGTGTGTTCTGTGACTGACCCCCTTACACACAGCAATGACATCTGAGCTGTACAGAACAAATAAAAGCCCGAGTAAGGCCTGAAGCAAAGGTAACATTGTCTACTATTTTACAAACATTATAATTTCATTTTATTTTCCAGCTGTGCCAACCCACTGTCCTCAGCAGATTCAAGCTACTGTTACATATCAAATAATAACCCACTCTTCCCTAGTTGTTCAAGGTTAAACAACAACAAAAAACTCTTTTTCCTGTTAGCAATAATGCCTTCCTCTGAAGCAAGCACAGCCCCAAACCTTTTCCCACAGACCTTATCCCTCAGCAAAGTCTGAAAGCATCTGCTGAGACAAACATGGGGCTGAACACACTGGAGGCTCTGGCTGGTGCTCACCAAGAACCTGGAAACCCACATCTTGCAACAAACCCTCATGTTTGTTGCTGCATGAAGGAGATGGGGGTCATGAAAGTGGGGGCTTTTATATTTCCCATATGTCTAATGCTGCATATCTTTTATATTCTAGGGGATTTTCCAGGAATGTGTCACTTCATCACTGGCATTCAAAGTATTTATTTGCATGACCTTGGAAGGGGATAAAAACACCTGAGAGGGTTATTGTCAGCTCCTCCTTATCCTCAGCTTCATGGTCTCAGTATGCTGAGATGAAATTTTTGTATTTTTCTGACTGGGCCCGTTGCAGAACTGAAAGAGATAATGCACCCATCTACTAAGGGCTTTACAGTCCCAAAAGACCTTGGAGGTTTTCCATCAGGGATGTGTCTCTGCGTGCTTGGGGGCCATTTTTATTCCCAGAGGTATTTGGGAATTTGGCTAATGCAGCCACAGTAGTAGAACAGCATATTGCTTTAATAAAGACAGCCAGCTCCCAGCTATTTCTGCATCCTCCTTTACAGCTCACCTACAATAACACGCAGAACCTGACGGCTGCCAGTTGCAGCAAGGCCAGTTCCAGAGGCCAGATCTCGCAGTCTAAAATTGCCCTGCTCTAAATAGAGGAGCCGGGCGAGAGAAGCACTAAGCCTGCGGCTTTCCCGGGGAGGAACCACAGTGTAGGCGCTACGTGACTTGCCCCGGACACCCAAGAAGCTCCTGTCAGCGCGCGGAGCTCCCACATCCCGAGCCTGACCTCGAGTCGTGCACTCGTCCCGTGCATGCGAGCGCCCTAGAACGCACTGCTTGTTTTTATACCGTCTGTTCCAGAGAAATCCAGCTGGTAGAGGAGCGCAGCGCCGTGATTTATTTGAGAACTCCCTCGTACTCGCCTGAAGGTCTCGCCGCCGGGGGAGGAGGGAGAGCGCGGGAGGCTGCGCTCCTCCGCGCCCGAACCGGCACCCAGGTAGAGGGCGAGGAGAGGAGCGGGGATTTCCTCGGCTTCCTCCCATGCACATACCTCCCGGGGAGCGGCAGCGGCAGCCCGACTCCCCTCGGCGGCCGCTGGGAGGCTCCGCGCCTCGCCCCGGCCTCCCGGGCGCCGCGTCCCCGGCCGCGCTCCCTGCCGGTGACACCCGCCTCCCGCCCCCGCTCCGCTCCGCGCCGCGCCGCGCCGCACGGAGGGGCCGCGGGCAGCTCCGGCACCGGCAGCGCCGACAGCCCACCGGCAAACACCCGCCCGCCGGCGCGGGCATGGAATATACAAAAACACAAAGGAAAAGTGGCTGCTGGACTGTTCTGGGGGCAAAATGCTGGAAGTTTGTAAGTGCAACTCTCCGTTTGTAATTACTGTCTGAAGAGGGGCTGGGTTGCTTATTTGGGGTTTTTTTCCCCTCTTCCCCTTCTCCCCCCTCCTCCGTGCTTTTCTTGAAACTGTACTTGAAACTGTTCGATATCTGGGAGTAAAAGGGAAAGTACGCGAGAGGAGTTCTTTGCCTGTGTCCGTAGCTTGCTGCTTAATACTAAGGGGGGAGATGAGCACTGAAAGCAATACGGATTTATCCAGTGGCTGAATTAAGTGAAGGCGAAGCGTGGTTTGGAAGTCCACTGACTGACATTGTTCCGGACCGGGGAATCTGTCTCTCTGATTTTTAGAGGAACTACAGTTTAGCGGCAGCCAGCCGGACACAGTCACCACGCCGCAGAGTGGCCAGCAACGAGCGGGCGAGAGAAACGAGAAAGCACAAAGACTGAACTAACCCGACCCTCCTCCTCTTTCTCCTCCTTCCCGGCTCTTTATTTGCACATTTACTAAAGACTTAAAAGAAAAAAAAGAAAAAAGAAAAAAAAAAAGAGCGAGCGAGAGAGCGAGAGAAACCCCAACAAACCCACTCCAGCTAACCTACGAGATTTTCGGTCCGCCGGGGGTTTCTCCGCGCCGCCGACCACGGCAATGCCTTAAATTTTCACTTCAAGGAATAACACCCCCCGCTCCCCCGAAATAAAATAAACCCAATAAACCTGCCAAGTCTCACTCATTCCCGACGGAGAGCTCCTTCGTCCTGGGATTCATTTTGAAGGCAGCGGCTCGCTTTATTTGGCTTTTTTTTTTTTTTCCCCCCCGTTCTCCTCCCCCGGCGGAGCCCCGCCGTCCCCCCTCACCGGGCGCCCCTCGGCCGGGGCTGCCCGGCCCCGACCCCCGCCCCTCCCGCCGGCCGATGCTGGCGCAGCCCTAGCGACCCCCTCCCGCCCCCCGATCTGTCAGCCCCCCGCGGGGCCGTCACCGCCCGGGGGCCGGGCAGGGGTGGGCTGGGGGCGCGGGGCTGACCGCCCTCCGCCCCGCCGCCAGCCCCCGGGCTCGGGCTCCCGCCGCTGCCCCCGCCTCCCCCCCCATCCCCCCCGCCCTCCTCCATGCGGCAGTGAGGACCGACCCATCCGGAGGGCCAGGACCGGCAGCCAGCGATGGGCGACACGGCTCCCCCCCAGGCCGCGGGGCTGGGGGCCGGGCTGCTGGGGGGGGGCCCGGCGGCGCCCCGGGTGCACAGCGCCATCGTGGAGCGGCTGCGGGCCCGCATCGCCGTCTGCCGCCAGCACCACCTCAGCTGCGAGGGGCGCTACGAGCGGGGCCGCGCCGAGAGCTCGGACCGCGAGCGGGAGAGCACCTTGCAGCTCCTCCACCTCGTGCAGCAGGGGCAGGGCGCCCGCAAGGCCGGCAAGCACCCCAAGGCGGCCGCCGCCCCCGCCGCCGCCGCTGCCGCCGGCGCGGCGCCCCCGGACTACCACCAGCACCTCCTCGGCAACGGCGGCATCAACGGGGAGCAGCCGGCGGGGGAGCAGCGCGCCTCGGCGCTCCTGGCGGTGAGTCACAGCGCCCGCTGCCGGCGGGGAGGCGCCGCGCCGAGCCCCCGCTCGCTCCGCGGGGCGCCCGCCCTGTCCCGCGGGCTCGGCCCGGTGTCCGCGGGCTCGGCCCGGTGTCCGCGGGCTCGGCCCGGTGTCCGCGGGCTCGGCCCGGTGTCCGCGGGCTCGGCCCGCTGCGCCGCGGGGTGGGCCCTGCCAGGAGCCGGGCCCGCGGTGGCATCGAGTGTGTGAGGGGCGGTGGGCGGGCGCCGAGCTCGGGGGGCTGAGGGAGCGTATGTGTGCTCTTCGAAGGGATTTTGAGACTGCTTGGGGTGCTGATTTGGGGTTTTTTTACATCACGCTGTGCACCTAAAAACGCGTCGCGCCTCTGCCGTCGGGCCTCGGCAAGGCGGTGACAGCGGCATCCGTGAGGAGGGCACTGGCAGCCGGCGCTGTCAGCGCGTCCCCGAGCAAGGGTGAAAAGTAGCGCTCGAGGGTCACCCGCGTTCAGAATTGTTCCCCCTGCCCCACTCCGTCCCGTTCGCCGGGGCTTCAGGCACCTATTTTAGGTCATTTCGCGGGCGTGCCCCTGGAACTCGGCAGTGCCTACGCCCGGGGCAGCGGGCACTGTCCGGAGCGGAGCGGAGCGCCTGCGGGCAGCTCCGAGCGCCGGGCTCGCCAGCGATGCTCAGGTTGTTGTTGTCACCCAGGGTGTTTCGCGGAGCAGAGTTACGAGAGTTTTCCAGGCACTGCCGCTCTGTAAATGATACGCTGACCTTTTTCAACTGGAAATTGCCCTGAACATGTCAAGGAGGCGAAGCCTTGTCTCCTGTTACTTTATTACGAGCAGTCGGTGCACCACGCTTTTGAAGGCGTTTGCTCCGCTGTGCTGCCTCCCAACTCTTGATTCTCGGCACACATGCGAAACATTGAGAGGAGTGACTGCATCCTGATAGGCCCGCGGCTGCTATTCGAACAGCTGAAAATAGATCGCTCCCTCTGCTCCAGACATCAAACTTATCTTTCTTAGCGCCTGACGTATGCTAAAACGGGACCTTTGTGGTCGTTTCTGCCTTCTTACCCGTGCGGTGCGTGGATCGACGTTCGGGGCTGCGTTACTCAGCATCATTCGTGAGGGTGATGATGTAAGCGTTAAATGCGATAACATTGTGTCCGAGGGGAGTTTAGGCGCTTCCACCTGACTCAGTGTTCAGATTAAATCTCCCCACATTCCTCATCACAATCAAGAAAGCCATTATCTTATTTTTCCAGTGTGTATTAATGTAATGCTTTGCACTTGCCTTATGGGAAAAAAGAAAGGGCTTTTGCCTAATAGTGTATGTCCCAGAAAAATTCACTTTCTGAAATTAGGCAACAGGCCTATGTGGGTTTTTTTGTTTGTTTGTTTTTTAATTTTATTTTTTGTTAGTTGTTACTATTATTATGAAATAGCTGGAGACAGCTGTTTGGAAATGCTAAATGAAACAACTCCCAAGAAAATACTGAAAGATTTTCATCTTTTAAGTGCAGAGAGGTTGTTGCTGTTTCTGAAATATCACTAATGGCTATTAGCCTGCTGCTTGCTGGAGACATTATGCACAGCCTTCACTCTATGTTGCATGTTGCATTATCTCCCAGGAAACTCCACACACATGTAACCTTGAGAAGCAAAAGGTCTGACAATGTCCCCATCATTTTTGCATGCTAGTTCAGTAATCATGCTGACAAGGTGTGTGACTTCAGTGAGCAAGACGTTTGGGGCCCTGAACCATGTTTTGACACCTAGAAAATGCTGGCTCATGAAACAGCATTGTTGTAATGGTTTCACTGCACATCCTCCCACTCTATGCTTGACACTGACATTCCTCATTTGCTGCTCTGATTAAGAAACAGAGAAAGCCGTTGGTTCAAAGTCACACCTCTGTGTCCTGGAGATACACCTTCTCCGCACCAAGAGCTCCCTACAACAGTGTTGCAAATATTAACAAGCAATGGCAAAACACACGGTGTCTGTGGGGGGTGAATTCAAGTAGCTGGGGGTCATGCAGCTTTGAGGTAGTACAGCTTTGTGTTCCTGTTCTTGAAAATTCAGAGGGCAGGGATGGACCAGGAAAGAACAGAGTCTTGCTTTTCCTCCAGCCATAGCTGGAAAAGGAATTATCTCTGCCAGTTATTCCAAGGGTACTAGAAGAGGAAGGATGAGGTAGACTAAGCCTGTTGTCCTGTGCATTTTAAATGGATGGGAAGAGAACAATCTCTAAGCAGAATTCATCCTCAATTCAGTGATTATCAAGAGGAAATCCAGTGGAAGCCTTATATATGCTATTCCTCTAATTCCAGATTTATTCCTTACAGCAGACAGGGCGCACAGGGTCCGGGAACAAGGGGCAGCTCTGAATTTCACTTGTGGCAGGGAAGCTCTAGCAGAGGGAGGTACAAGACAGGAGCATGGGTGCAAGTTTCACGCTGAGTATGTGAGACCGGACACAGCCGACTCCAAGGGGAATGTAAAGCTCCACGTGCCTTGCTGTAGGTCCACCACTTTAAAAAACCCCCACAGCTCCACACAGATAAGCGCAAAGGCAGTCATAACTCTCACTGGGGAGCTCTGGCTACCAGGACGCTCTTTTGTCTGAAAAACCCAGCTGGGTTGTTTCCTCTGCTTTGCAGATCCCACTTCTCTTGTTACACATGTGCCTGCCGTGTTTAGTGGCACTGGATGGGTCATTTTCACAGTTGGACTTAAAAGTAAATATTTGACACTTGGTAACATTTGAAACAATGTTTCCTTGAACATATCAAAGAGCTTGAAGTGATTATCTGACATTGTTGGTACTATTATTTGATAATTATCTTTTCCAGTGGACAGTTTAGAACTGGCAGAAGAGTAGAGTTTTTGGAGGAGTTTGGTTTGGCCTTAATTTAACATTGTTACTTTGATTTTTGAGAAAGCAAAATCTTTAGCAACAGCATTTTCTAATTGGAGACTGGGGATCAGATTTTTTTAGCTGGACCAATGGATGTGGGTGGTGTGTGAATGAGAGATTTATTCTTCAGGACGCAGCTAGGGAAGCTTTTGTACTTTCTGCCTTCATGCATTTCCCAAGAGCTGACATTTGTTTATTTATATGGTGTTGTTACTTTTCGTGGTGCAGAGTGGAACAGATAAAATATTCTGTCTTTCTTATATACATACATCTATATGTATGTACATGCCCTCCAGCACTTAGCTGTTTATACTATTTACGTTATATGTAAACAGTTAGCTCTGGAGGGCATTCCTCAGTCCCTTAAGCACTGAACTGGTAATACTAAACTTCTTGCACTGCAGTTTCAAGTCTCTGGCAGTCAATTCATTCCATCATCCTTCTGACACAGGCTGAGCACTGCTCATTTTGCTCCGTGAGAGCTGGGAGCTCTGTCTCATAGGCGTTAGCGTATTATTCTGGTCAGGTTCTTTCATTGCAGCCATCACCCCGGTGGCTCTGAGTGTGTTAAGTGATGTTTGTCATCAGTCACAGGTGACTTGTTCTACTTTCACCCATCTCACAGTTGTGCTGAATTTATCATTACAAGAATCCATTTAAAATAGCAATTAATTACATTAATATTTTCTGTATTTTAAAAGTGACTGTAAAAGTGGCCTGCTCCCCAGATACAGTCCACAAGCAGGTGAAAAAAGAAAAGGGAAAACCACCCCATAAAAGTGATATATCCAGGGAAGAGGGGAATGTGTTAATTCCTCCTGCTCCCTAAATTCTCATCAACAGCTGTACAGATCTAGAAGAGTCAATGGGTTTGTCCCAGCTCCCAGAGGACCTCAGTGAAAACCAGGGTTCCCTGACCTGGTACCAAGAGCCAAGCCTGACTGGTAAAACCTCAATTCAGGCAGTTATTTTATGTGGAGATCCTGAATTAATTTCCTTGGGATTTTTTTTTTTAATGATCCACAGTGTGTTTGCTGAGGTTTGGCCTCCTCTATGCTAGTGTTAAAGATCCTGCAGTATTTTAAGAGGAACGATTGTGCTCGGGTATCTTTGCCTAAGCTGACACTTACCCCCATCTCCCAAGTTCTTTGTTTTGTTTGCTGCTTGGCTGCCGGGGCACCCTGCAGAAATACCTGCATTTCTGGGGGATGCACATAACCTTTGGAAGTGTTCTGAAGCAAGCAGGATAAGGTGACCACCTGTGGGGTGAAGTGACATTATGGTGTGGTGAGGACAGGTGGATTAAAGCACAAACCATTCTGCAAAGCTAGAGTGCAGTCTTTTCACTGACACAAAGTTTGGTGCCAAAACAATGGAAATGTTCTGTTTGTGAGATAAAGGACTGCTCTCTGCTTCTTGGGCTTCTGCAGGAGCAAAGCTGTGTTCCGATAATCACAATTTATGTAGCTGAGTCAGGTAAAAGGAGTAAGTCACATTGCCTGTGTGGGTGGAAAACATTGATCTGCTGTCATGGGCCCTCTGGCCTGCTGAGAGCCATTTGCTTTGGATGGACATGGGTGCCATTAAAAATCTTTGTTCCCCTTAACTGTGAGAATATGTTCCAGACCATAATCAAGAAGACTCCCTGGAAGCTGCATAGAAGCTGTTTTTAATGAGAATTTCAACAAGTGAATTTGTTAAATTTAATGCTAGTATGTAGGAGCCTTTTCAGGCCCAGCTCTCCCATCAAATCACTTGCACCCTTTAAAGCTTTTTCAGCTTTTAATGCATTTAATGAAAGTCTCCTCCGTTCTGAAACTGTTTAACAGACTGTTTCCACCACCAAAGTTTCTGTAGGGAGTGAGCAAAGGAACAATGTCTCTGCCTGGACTTGATGTGCTCTCCAAGGCCAACCCGTGGGCTTATTAACATCCGTGGCTGTTGTGGCATGTCCTCTGACAGAGTTCTTACATCCCCTGCAGTGCTCAAATTGAGTCCCTTTTCTGTAGCATCACAACAAAGGAAAGTGATATTCAGCTTCTGTTTGTTCTACTTTGAAAAGTGTGACTCCAGCAAAAAATGTGAGCTGTTCTGTGGGGAAATCTGAACCTTAGAAAGGTATGTCTGAGTCAGAGAAGCTGTTTTGTCAAAACTTTGACTCTCATCACTGTTGGTACTTCTCCCCTCTCAAAGAGCACTCCCTGCAGAAGGGGTATGTGGGGTTCAGTTAAGTTGCAGTGACCACAAAAAGCCCCAGCAGTTAGGCTAGTCAGCAGGTTAAGAAAGGCCACAGTGCCTCTCTTCCTCTTCCTAACTGCTGTCAACAGTCCCTTCTACCAAGATATTGTCTTCAAAGGCCAGTTGTGGTTTGCTTTTCTTATTAAGTCTGCTGCCTTATAAAAACTGAAACTTCACCACTGTCTCGTTACTAGAAAAGAATTGCTCCATCCAGGTCCTTTTGACAACTTTGGGAAGTGTGGTATCTCCACTGCTTCATTTATATTGCATTCCTTATGTGGTGTAGGAGGAGCTGGAAGCTGGCAAACTGCTCCAGCTAACAAAGCACTGGCATAGAGGTGCCAGCTCTGCCAGAAAGTGTCTCTGTGGTCTTGCAAATGTCTCCTGCTGTGCCACTATTTCCCTTCTATGCTTTAGCTTTTCTGGTGGTACAATCTCACTAGCACATGGGACCTTGGGTTCTGCTGAAGGCTCAACTCTACATGACAATGACCTGACAAGATCACATCCTGGAATTCAAGCAGGTGATTAAAGCAACCACTATATAACACCATAGAGGGCACCCAATCAGCTGCATGGTGCCTAGAAGAGCTTTGGCCACCTGGCTGCTCTGAAGAGAAGAGCAAGGTCTTTGCTCTTTGACCTCTCTCTGGTGTATGCATGTCAGTATTCCCCTGTATGAATTCCCAGTGGTGATACTACCAGCAGGAATAAGATGAGGCTGATGGGATTCTTGACAGGTCTATATTTTCCGCAAATCTTAATCACAGTCTGTAAACCTGAAAAAGGTCTTACCTATATCATGCTGCTTCAGTTTGAAACAGCTCTGAGCAGTGAAAGAGGCAGTAGCATTGGCTGCAGAAAAGAAGGAGCTGGTGCTGAGTGAGATTTGGATCAAATTTTCAACTTAGTGGTACTAAGATATAGATTTTTTTTCCTGTGCTTTTTTTCCTTTTAAATAAAAGCATAAACTATTTATGCCCTAGATTCCCATTGGAAAGCTTCCTATAGCCACTTGAGAGACAACTTGTAAATTTGTTATACCTTGTCCGGTTCTTCCAAAGTATTTTTAGATGCAGGTAATCAGTCCATGTTTGTACTGTAGTGCCAACACTACTAACTAAACCAAAATACCTGAAACTCTCAAGCAACAGCTTTTAGGTGAGCATGCTGTAAACTGAAATCTAATTGTTTCCACTTTGACTCTAGAAGCTATTTAATAGATTACTCCTGTTATTTCACTTCCATAAATGTCAGTTTCTTCTGTGAAAGATACTATTTATCACTTCTTTAAAGTGAATTGAGATGTGATGGTGAATTTTATTGCTCAAAACCCAAATCCATTATTGATGGAGCCTAAAATAGGAGTTTTGAATGTTTGCTTTGACAAAGCCTTGGAGAAGCTTCAAATCACCTTTTCAGCCTTTGACCCACAGATCTGAGTATTGGAAATACAAACCTGAATGAGTCTTTTACATAATCACATGACTCCAGACCTATGTTTTCACGGCACCATGTTGCCAAAATTCACAATAAAAGTGCAAGATGTGGCAGTGATCTTTCTTTTTAGCAGAGAAAAGCATTTTTTTAATTTTCTTTTCATAATCATAAATGTGTATGCTTTATATTTTCTTGTTTTACTTGCTCCTGATTCTACATCAATATGTGCTCAAATTAATCTCCCAATTAAGTCTTCTGTGTCCAAGTTTCATGTACTTGATGCTTCAGGTAACTGGGAGCAGAGTGGGACTGGACTGAGACTATATACACAAGTCATCAGGTCTCTCTGAGGCTGCAGCTGCTTCCCAGTGAAAGCAGGTGAGAGCCACCTTGTCCTGCATGTGTTGCCTCCCATCTGGTAGTAATGGAGGATGGTTCACATTTGTGGCTCAGGGTGAGAAAAACACGGAGAAATACTGCTTAATTGAATAATTTATGCAAAATTCCAACGCACTTACCTAAAAATTATAATTTATTTTAGTTTTAATTTGAAAACACCCTCATGCCTGTGGTTTCACCTACAGGTGTTGGCATTTCCCTGAAGAAATTCCTTGTATTCAGAAATGGCTCCTGTAGCTGTTTTTATCTATGTCACTCAGTTATAATTCTGATGTGCTTGCAAACCCAGCTGAATCAAGGTGGAGAGAAATTAGTACCAATTAGGAATCAATGTCAAAGTGCTTCTGACAAGTGAGGATGTACATCTTGCAAACCCATTTACCTGCTGCCTGAGACTGAAGCTGGCTAAAAGACTTGGTAAGATCCTGGACAGGCAGATGAAACACCAAGAGGGTTCATCATGGCCATTCTGTTTTGAAACAAAACATGCTATTGTGGAAGAGTCATCCTGGTGGTACCCTGGCTTTATTGTAGATCTCTGCAGCCACCTCCCTAGAGTAGGTGTTATACAAACACCCAGTGAGAACTGTGCCCTTCCCTGCGTAGCTCAGTGCCTCAAGAGACAAGATAGACAAAGAATGGAAGGAGGAACAGAAGCACAGAAAGGTCAAGTGTCTTGCCCAAGGCCAAACAGCAGGTCAGTGGCAGAGCTGGGAACGGAGCCCAGATTTCCTGACTCCTAGTCCAGCACTCTATTAATCATCTCTTTGCTTTGTGTTCCTGGCCTGTTACTGATCATAGGAAATGTGAGGATGACTTTCCAACAGCTTCAGAATTGCTTCTTACTTTTGGAAACTATTGATCATCAGCATGTTATTGAGATACGGAGGTCGTGTACTGGACTCTTGTACATGTATATGCACTAGAGGTTTCAGAACTGAGTGTTCTGGGTATTGATTTCAATCCAGGACACTGAAAAGCCATTTTTCAGAATCTCAAATGTTTCTTCTAAGTCAAAATTTTAAAGTTTGTTTTTTTTTTCCCTTACGTGATGTACAAAGTGGTTTGTTTTTACAGCATTACCCATCACAGTTGAACTCCTATATTGGTGCTTGTCCTATAAATTAAAAATTAGTTATAACAGTTATTTAGTTAGCAGGGCTTTTCTTCTCAATGGAATTTACCCATTAACAGTCAGAAAACCAGTCAGTCAACAGTCCTGAGACACTGGTAATCCTTACTTATTTTTATTCCTCACTATAGGATATATTCAGTTTCCAAAGCCTTTCAATGGATTATCTTGATCACAAAGTTAATTATACCTGTGAGATTATTTTTTTCCTTCTGAAAAATTTTGACTTGAGGCAAAACTCTGGCTACTGTGGTAATGACTTACTGAGAGTCTCTTGTAAACAATAGTATAATCACTTTCTTATAGTCATGGCAACAGTGTTTAAGCAATGAGCTTACTGAACATAATGTGCACTGTCTCCACTGAATAGTATTATTGCAGCACTGAAGTGTATGCTGCTCATTTTCAGAAGACTCGAAGACATAAATTATTCAGCAAAATAACACTGCTTCAGAAAGCATCTTTGAAATCTTTGCATTCTGTACTAGCCAAAGAAAGACGTTCATTGGCGCTGACAGGGCTGTGTTTAGTTACTGCACAACAGTGGAATCTTTGGTCCAGCCTTGCTCCCACGGAGTTTAAGGGTGTCTGTCTCAAACCACTTGAGGACTGTGCTACCTGTTGGCAGGGTTGTGCTTCTCCTGGTAATGTTTGCTGCTGTGGAGGGCAGAATGGATCAGGAGGATGCATCCTGCACATATTCATGATGTGAGAGGTTGCGACTAGGTGCAGAAGGAAGAATTTGGTTTAACTGAGGCATACTCAGTCTCTTTCCTAGCCCAGAGGATCACCTGGATGCCTACTCAGTAGGTTGGGGAGGCACCTTGGAGAGTGGGTGACTTCACAGGCAGCTTCAGAGTTAAACCCCAAGACAAGAAGCTGTTCCTGATTTTTCTGTTTATTTTGTTTTTGTATCTCTCTTATTCAAATATCTAGACTTGAAGGAAAGACCTTGTTGGCAACAGTTGTTGTTCTGGGATGAGTCATTCCACCAGATTTTAGAAATACCACCTCAGTGACAGTTGGCAAAAATGCTGCATGGGTTGTTCAGTTTATGTTTTTCACTTTGGAAAATCAGACCGTTTATTTAGGGTTCTGTTGCTTTAGAAACCATCTCCAGGTTCCTTGCCTTGCCTTTCTTTGCCTTGCCTTGCCTTCCTCTCTCTTTTTTTTCCTTTTTTCCCGCCTTTTCCTCATTGTTATGGTATCTTAATATCTGCATTTTCAGTCTTGATTATGATCTGATTTGCCCCTCCTGAAACCGCCTATGGGAAATACTGTGGACGTGGCACTGTGGAACATCAGCCTACTACAGGATCAGGCCTTTTATTTCTGATCATTATACTAGTTTATAGTCAATTATTTTGTTTTCCAAAGAAATACATTCTCTCTGCTTCTCTGAAAGCTTTTGGTTCGACATCCTTCCAAGCTAGATAGACTTAGTGTTCAACATGCGGCTGCTTACCTCCATGGCCCAGTTCCCGGAAACACTTATGCGTGTGCTTAATTGTGCACACATGGGTAATCGCACTGAAATCAAGATGTGTCGAATTAAGCGAGTCAAGAAATATTTGCAGGGTTTGGTCTTTGTTCAACAAACAGGCCTCAGCCTGGCTGAAGTCCACGACATGCTACAAAAAGAATCCAAATTCACAAGTAAGTAGTGTATTAATTATCAATTGACTTATTTCCTTAAACCAGTTAATTCTGTACTTTTAAAAACAACTTGCCATTTTTTCTGCAAATCCAACTGCCCTTCCTTTCACACAATTTTTCCTCCTCACTGCTCAACTCCCAACAGACCTGAGCTGCCAGCCACATGATCTCCTTTTATAATGATTTGAGTTCTGACGTTTCTTTTTTCCTACCAACTTTGTGTATTACCGTAATGGTTCCTAGGACATATTTTGGCCAGCTTTTAGGGGGAGAGAGAGAGTGTCACAGTGTTTCAGGCCTTCATTTCTAAGTGCAGTATTAAATATAATCCTTATAATTATAGCACTGCCACTTGGACTACTGTAGTTCAGGCTATGTCAATATGTCATCAAAAGCTCTCTTTTTCAGGAGCTGGAACTCAGTCATGTTGATTGAATTGAAATTTGATGGTCAACAGCTGCAAACACACTCTGACTCCATCCCCCCCCTCCCCCCCACCCTCCAGCTTCCTGCTTTTTTTCCCCTATACTACAAAATCTTCTTGCTTTCTGTCAAAGTCATAGTTTAGAAAACAGAGCTAATGGCTAATTCCAGGCTCAGTTAATTCTGTCCCTTTGTGTAAATCCACACTGTCCTTCAAGGGTTGCCCTGAGGCAACCTGAAGACACAATCTGTGTCTGTGTGTGGATGGTGAATCTGAGAGCACAGCTCAGGTGCAGTGTGAAGGACATTCTCAAACTAGGCATGACCATCCTTCATGTAGGTGCTCCTAGAGTGCCATCAGTGCCACTCTCAGCAGCTAAGGAAGATCTAGATGTGCCTAGGCTGATGTCTGTGAGGCTCCTGTGTAAGCAGGCCTGGAGCACCACAGCCCCCTGCCCCCTCGTCCCCTTGGTCAATCCCATACAGACCTTGCTATTCATCTAAGCAAGATCATTGGGCTGAGGGCAATTGCCAGCAGCAGTTTATACTGCAAGTTTAACACACTACTTTTTCAGCCCTAGGGACTGGCGGGGAAAAAAACAGCTTTGAACTGGGGGAAAAAATAACTGTATCCAGTAGTTGTATAGCATGATTCTGTCATTTTTGGTACTTAGAAACCAAAACAAACCCCCAGCATTCATAACACAAGATATCCAGGTTTTAAAAGGTGCCACTTGGAAATACACAGTAACTACTTTTCACAAGGCCTTTTAGTCCATGTGTTTACAGGTGGACCAGAATAGCTCTGCAGAAGTTAATCCAGTCCCTTGAGTAAACATTATGTACTTCTAAAACTTTCTGTGTAAACCAACTATATGTAAGCCCTTTGGCATACATTTGTACCACACACAATACATCTGAGGGACCCTGCTAGAGCCAGGATGGCTAGTGAGGTTGATAACCCCCTTGCCAGTGTACTGAGTGTGTGTTCATTCTGTTATGCCTCTGAAGGATAACAGCCTTTGGATGGCAGCTGTACCAAAAGGGCTATTTACTGCAACACTTTATTATGTGGTTCTTGCAGCCCTCTCCCAGGGCCTACTGTCTTTGCTTGGGTCTCCCAGCCTGCCATCAAAGCACAGGCTCTTTGACATGGGTCAGAAGGACTCCTCACCCCAGCCTTGCATTGCCACTTTTGGTCACTGAAGTCACAGTCACCACCTTCCCCCAGTAAAGTTCTTCTCTGCTGTCCCCCTCCTCCACTTCCTAAAGCTATAAGCCATATCTCCATCTCCACATTCACCCCCTCTCACCTGGGTTATTGCCCTCCCATCTCTCCTTTCATGCTTTTGACACTGCTGCTTCATAATGTTGTTTTTCTACTTTAGAAAGGCCAGAGGACAGGCTGAGAGAGACATGCTGAACACATGTTTTCCATATGTTCTCCTCATCTTTACTCACACTACTTCTCTAGTTGCCTTTAGTTTTTTGCTTGAACGGGACATCTTCTGACCAAACTCTTACTAGTTTTATAAAGGATGAGCTCAAAGTTCCTGTGTTACTGTCATAAGAAACTTAGAGCAAAAACTTCTGTGAGTTGACAAGGCACTTGTAGGTTCTTTGACCCTTCACCACATGAAGGTGAAGTGCTTCATGCTTCATGAGCACTCACAGACTGGGGATACAGTTGTGAATGCTTAGGCTCCAGTTCAAAAAATACTAAAAGAATATGTGTGACAATAAACATATGATTAAATACTTTTCTGTTTGTGTGCTGCTTCATTGTGGAAGTGGACCCCATTCTGGAGGAGACATCTTTATTGGTCTGATTCAGAAAATGCTTAAGAGCATACCAAAGTTTTAAGAATAGTAGTTCATCCACTATCCTGTATTTTTAGTGACTATTAAATAGGGCTGGGTGGTGCAGGCAAGTCAGAAAATGTGGATGCTCTCCTGGTCACCTTTTACATTTTCACTCACTCTGGAATCTGAGTGTCTCTGAACTGTAAACACGTTTTAGTCGTGCTGCTGCCTATTTGCTGTTTGAATGTTCAATAATGTAACTGTGTTGCGTACCCAGGTGCAGTTTATTTAAAGCAACTGCCATTAAATGAAGAGCAATTATGTCTTAGAAAGGTAATTCTTCATACAGAGTTATCATTCTTTCTATGACTGTGTTTGACAGGGAGTTGGACCCTTGGACTCTTGGATTCCTCTCCTGCATCCCAATGACCAGTCTGAGAACAGTTAGGAGTCCAAATCTTTTTGACTTAAAACATGTAGGCATCAAATCTTCTCTGTACTGAACTGAAACCAAGGAGAACTGGACATCTAATTGTATTTTTGAATCTCAGCCTAAAATCTCTGGAGACTTTTGGAACATTTATCCCTAGGAGATTTTGCTGGAGTCAAGAATACAGACTGGAGCCATGGCTGAAAAAAAAAATGCTGACATGTGACATCAGTGCATCAGTCAATGAGTCATCCATCAGTGCCAGAGGACAAAGTATGCTTTGTATTTACCTAAGAAGTAGTTACCTATTTACTTTCTGAAATTGTAGTACTAACTTGACATTTTGGTTTGCTGTACAGTGAAAACACTATTTAAATGCCTTGTATAAAGACAGGCTTTCTTGTTTCTTGAACAGTTAGAAATACTAGAGAACAAATGTAAAAGGCCCATTTCCTTCCTTGCTTGTAAGTGTGGTCTAGGAAAAATCCTGAATTGTGTTAGTAGGAGGCAGTCCAGTCTCTTTTCTTGCCAGTGATATAAGCATTGGGCCTTTAGAGAAGTCTGAGCTATTATCATTGCCTTCTGATCTGTCACTCTTTCTGCTTTCCCTCTGTTTTGGCTTTTCATTCTAGAGATATATTACTGAAAATGTATTTTTAAAAATTAAAGGCAATAATTTATTGAAAAGGGCTTTACCTGTGGAGAACTCTAGGCATGCCACACACAGGCAGGTCCCAGCTGGGAAATGCAGTATTAAGGCTGAAACCATGTCTCTCAGACTCCCTGTTTCTCACAGTCCTTGCAGGGTGGTGGGATGCCTGGGCTTCCCAGCACACATGGTAGCCATCGGTCTCAGAATGGTGTTAAGAGGCCAGTGCTAGGAGCTGAAGGCAGAAGAAGAGCTGAAGGGCAAAGGAAGAGAGTGAAATTTTGCTGTCAGTGCTCAAGTGTCTAGCTCTGTACAACCCTATGACATGTAATCAAAGGAAGCCTGAAAAAATTACCCTGGCACTAGGAAAGCAAATTGATGCAGAGTAGGATAGCCATCCTTTCAAGAAGTAGTAAAATTATTCTTTGTCATATTCCAAGGAGGAAACTGATCCCATTTGACTGACTCCACTCTAGAAGTGAAACAGGAGCCAGTGGCCAGATCTCCTGTTTTATCAGGCCTATTAAAAGACAGTTGCACATCTAAAACTTGTGCTTTTCTGTCTCTTGATGTGCTTTGTCTCCTCAGAACAGGTTTTCTCCCTCAGCACTTAATCTTTCTTTAGCCATCCCCTTTTCCTGCCTTACAAACTACACTGTGTGTGCACTTTGAAGGTTGTGTGGGCACCAACTTAATATGAGTGCTTTGTTGGGAAAGCCAGAGCTGTTGCCTCCCTCAGAGGCAATGAACTACATATTAGGATCTGGCTTCCTCTGAAATGGTCTTTAAAAGTACAATATTATAGGAGGAATGGATCTGAAAGCAAAACAAAGCTGCTTACATCCAGAGACATTTAAGTCCTGCATGAACAACTCCGCTGGTCTTTTGTAACCATCTCTTATCTAATCTAATCTAACCTAACACATTAGTATCTTTACTGCATTTATTATCCTTTTATCAAGGAATGGCAGGAAGGAGATTGGGGCCTTGGTAAAAGCATGAGGCAGAGAGGCATGAGCTATAATGTTGAGCAAAGGTTGAAAGAGCTGTACAAGCTCTTCTATTAGGCAATGAGCATTGCAAACAGCAGACCTTCTTGTCCTCCCATCCCACTGGCTTTGAGGTGGTGAGGACCTGGTAGAAGAGACTTGGTGTCCATAACTGCGATGCTATAGCACAGAAATGGATTGTTCAAAGGTTTCCTGTGCCTTAGAGAGTTTCTCCAGCAAAATTCAAATGCAAGGTCATGGATACTTCTGATCATCGCTCAGAAACATTATTAATGAGACCATTTTTCTGAAGAGGTCATGTAGTTTCTACACCATCAGATTTCATTTGGTTTCCTGGTGGGAATGAGCTACAGCTACTGTCTGTGTTTATTTTCAGTTACTTTTATTGGTGGTACTGCTCAGTAACACATGGTTGGGATGGTCCAGTTAATCAATCCTCCTCCTCGCTGCCTCCCCCTTTAATTTTTTTGTCTGCTCTTGCATCACAGAAACATTTCCAGCAATTCCCTTTACGTAACAGTTACTGAGGCAAAGGGCTGTCTAGTTATGCAGAAACCCAACATCCCAAAATGGATACGGTTGAAAGGGACTACAGTGGGTGATCTGATCCAAACCCCTGTTCAAGCAGGACTGTTCTAGATGCAGGATTGTGTGTCCTATGGCGCAGGATTGCATCCAGATGGTTCTTGAATATCTCCAGTGAGAGAGACTCCACAACCTCTCCAGGCTACTATGTTCAGTGAGGAACTTGACTGATAAGAAAGATGCACCCTTCACACAAGTTATTCCCAAACAAAGCATGACAGGGAGGCATCCAGAGGCACTTAGGAGGGCCTATTAAGGCCCTTAGTTTTAGACAGGATGGGATGATTAGCAGAGAGATGATTAGGAGACACAGTGAGTGCAGAAGAAAGTCTGCTTATTCATGAAAACAGTCCTGGAAAAGAGAAAGCAAAGTTAAGCTGGAGTGTTTGGTTCCTATTGGAACACTTGCAGCTTACACTGATGATGATGATGATGCCCACTGGTGTGTCTAAAGGCTGTCAGCCAGCAGAAGATAGCACACCCATGTGATGGGGGGGTACAGGCATGCAAACCAGAGTAACTCGTTCCTGGGGCTGCTGTGACTAATGGCAAGGGACACTTCTGACTGGGCAGGGATGAGCCATAATGTAGGACAGTGATATGAAGGGCTTCACATTTGCTTTCCCAGTGTGGGCTAAGTAATTCCTTTGCTTGCAAGGAACACTAAGCAGATGGTTGAGGAGTTCCAGCCCATCTGTCTATGATGGGAAGGAGTACCTGGTGTTGCAGAATGAAAAGGTCTGAGCTACTGACAGACAGTGGCTTTCTATGCAGAAAGCACTTGAGCAGCTTCATACAAAGCAGAAAATGAACATGTAGACCCTTGGCTAGGCCTGGACCCTTCAGTTTTGTACCTAATCTCATTAATTTATTCTGATTAACACCAGTGAGAGAAAGAAGAGAATCTGTACCAATAGCAACAAGGCTGTAATTTCACCTCTGGTTAATAAGCCATTTGATCTTTTCTTTACTGGTCCCGCTGGAAACCAATCTGACCTCCTCCAGCTGAGGCTGCCCCATGGGGGTAGCATCCTAACACACATCTACAGCCAGCACCAGTGGCACATGAGGGAGTGACAGAGCGAACATCACGTTCATCCTAAGGCTCCCCAGGCTATTGAAAGGAATCTTATCACAGCTGAGACAGACTAATGCAAAGCTCTAGATTGCTTTTCTGGGTCTGTAGGTTCTGAGACTGCTGTGGCAGTGCATCACAAAGTCCCAGGAGGAAGTTTTATTGATTTGTCTCAGGACACAACCACTGGGGTTGTACTAGTGAGCCTGTTCATACAGAAGACAAGTGTTCATGTTGCCACTGCCACTGAAGAAAAAAAGACTGGCCCCAACCTTAAAGTGTAGTGCTATGTTCTTAAGAAAAGGAAAAATCAAATTAAAAGCAATTTTCATAGAAGAATTCAGTTTGGGTTGACTGGCTTTGTTCAGGTCATCAGTACATAATCATAGGGTTGCTTCTTTTTTTGTGTCCTAGTTCATGTTAACACACAGAAACTTGCATGCTAGCCACTGTTTTCACCACCACCAAATTCTAGAGGTCAGGGACCTCTAGAATTAAACTTGCAAGCTATCATAGTGTGGGTGGACAAACCAGCTCTTTCAGGGTAGTAGCTGAGAGACTCATTTCCTCTGTGGATGAGCCACAGAAATGGATGCATAACACACACTGACCAGTGGGTTACATTTTGGCCTGTACTGCAGATGTAACCCAGCAGCCAGGGTGAAGCAATCTTAAAATGACATGGAACATACCATCATTAGGACCTCATCACACTGTGGGTATCGAATGAAGTGCTTCTCTTGCCAATGAGAGTTCAGCTCAGTGTTAGGGTATCAAGATTTGTGTTCGTTGCAACAAATCCTGCCTGAGCTATATGTAAGTCTATCATGTAGAAAACTCACCCTCTTTCTTAAACTATCCACACCAAAATGTCTCTAATGTAAGTTTGAACAAATTGTTCTGGTTGGGATTATGGTTCAGAGTGGTTCTGCACTAACTTGGACTGAAACACACGTAACTGAAGTGCTGTTAGTCCCCCAGAATATTTGTTTGTACCATTCACCCCAACAAGGATGAATTCTCCCACAGGTTGTACTGGACAAACTGCAGAGCTCTATGCAAGGGACTGTGGCCCCACACTGCCTCAGTCACATGTGTGTCAGTGAGGAAAGACCAGTGGTAGCAGGATTTTGCAGAGGCGACCGACATCCTAAGATCACTTGTCCTGCAGTAGAGGTTCACACCTTCCCACAGGCTTATTCCAAGGCCAGGGACATTGAAAGCATGGGGCTACCTCAGCCTGCGTTTAAGCTTGAGTACTGGGAGTATTATTTCCATTTTGGACTTCCTCCAAATAAATAATTTTTTCAAATGTTATGAAAATGGCTAAATAATTTTGTAAAGCCTGAAGAACATTCTTTTGCATCAGGATTTGAATTGGAAATGGCTGTTTGGGGGCCAATTTACTTTAAAAACTACTTTGTCCACGAGGAGCTAGTCAGCCTATGGTATTTCCAGCCTACAAAGCTTTTTTTACTTTAACGAGGGCCTAAAAGCTCAACAAAAAAAATCTCAATCCAAAGAACTTCCAATATTGCTTGTGCCAGGAAAACAATATCCATTCTTGAGTTTACCCTGCTGAGGTTTAGTGGCAGAGAACTGCGCATATGCTTATCCATGCTGTCACACGTACCCTCAAATTATCCAAAAACAAGGTAGCTTTTCTTGAACAGAGCAGGTTCTTGCCATGTCAACAGGGGAGTATAAAGTCTGTGGACATATCTGTCAGTCTTTTATAAACTACAGATCCTCTAAAAGTTTTCCAATACACATGAAGGTTCATTTACAACTAATTTAAGCCTCGTGGCAATTGACTTGCTTTTCTTTCTTAGCTTTCACAGACCCTTCAGAAGCAGTCCTCAGACCCTCTTGGGTCTGCAGACCACAGCTTGAAAACCACTAGCTCTTAGTTTAAACAAGATACTTTGGGGCCTTTTGGGCCTAATTTTCTATAGTCTTGCAGCTTGTGAGGTCTTATATACCTATGCAAAGTGTGAGTAAAATGCTACCAGATGAGAATGGTGGTGTTCAGCTCTGGTGTTGGCCTTTATTTGGACAGGTGTGAAGGATGCCAGTGCAAAGCAGTGACAGATCAGGGCCCCAGCACTGTAACTGCTGGAGCACAGTAACTGCTCCGTCCTCCGTGAAGATCTTGAGCAGCACTACTCACAGCAGAGCTGGGGAACAATTCTGTTCGCAGAACCATCATTCTGCTGTTATTCCCTGAAAGCCAAGCACTGGCCCGGCCCATGAATAACCATGACAAGGATCAGGCCATTGCACACCTTAGAGTGACAGGTGGTTCTCTCAGGCCAAGGGGCTCTCTTCAGGGTTAGACTCTTGCTTTGTAGTGCTGTTTGCACCCCTGTTCAGTCTCAGTGTGCTTACTCTTTTTGGTGTTTCATGTCTTGAGCATGGAGTAACAATCTTTTCATTTAAGCAAATACAGTGAGAAGTGTTAAGTGTTTCAGTGCCTTTTCTTTCTTTTGATCTCATGTAAAGCTCCATGCAGAGGGTTACATGATCTCCATCACTATCTCCTTTCATGCCCAATAATTAGCACAGGTCCATGGGCTGGGTACAATGCTATCCTTCCCTGTGCTACAAGGGGAGAAGTAAAAGGAGTTGGAGTGATTGTTTGCTGTGTTGATGACTGTGGTGTTGCCATGGAAAAGCTGGAGACTTCAGGGGAGTTTGTGTTTTGTTGGGCAGGGAGCCAGCCTTCTCTGACTTATTACAACTGTGTGAGTGAGTGAGCCATGCAGAACTTTATCCCTCTGTAGCAATTCCAAGGCAGGGAGAAAGAAAAGGACAGGCCTGCTTTAATAAGGAGGAGTGCAGTTCACTTTGCTAAGGCTGATTGCATGAAATACAGAGATGCAGAAAAAATCCTTTGCTATTTTCCACTTTTTTGTTTCCTTTTTTTAAATTTTTTTTTTTAGCAGAATATGTCCACTCTCTTCTAAGGACTGAATTTAGAGCAGTGCAAATAATAAAATCTCAAGTAATCCTCCTGAAAGTGAACAGAGCCATTTAATTGGCCATCTTTGTACTGAAGGGAGCATTTGGAGTTCTGCTGAGTCTGAGTCTATTAAAGTCTTTGATCTATTCCAGAAACAAAGGTGGAAGCAGACTATACTGGTTTCATTATCTATTCTGAATGAAGTGCAAAAAGTAAATACACAGTGTAAACAGGGAAAAAATTAATCAAGGCCCAGGTCCAGCAAAAAGCTATCTTCATACTGAGTTTCCCATACTCTGAGTAGTACCATTATTCACTGGAGGTGGAATTAAAAGCGATACATGCTTTCTACAAATCACTTTCTATGGGCAGATCTCAATGCAATTTACAAAACCAGCCAGTTCCATTATCCCACATTAAAGAATGAATAACTGGGGCCACAGGACTCATCCAGGAGAGCAGGTCCTGCCTGAATCCCTGGCTAGCCACTGCCCTCTCACCACATTCCCTACAGAAACTAGGTGTGAGATGTCAGGGTTATTCTGAAGCATTAAAACACCACTGCATAGTATAATTTGTTGTAACTGACTATTTTCTACAACCCTGGCTGCCATGTCATGCTCTTGTGTTGTATTTAATTGAGATAGAGGAAACTGCCTCTTCCTGACATGTATTTAAGAAGGTGGGAAATAACAGGATTTTGTTATGGACTCTTCTTCCTTTCAGGACTTCTGGATATTTCAAAAAAATCCATTTTTATAGGAAAGAACTGTTTCAGGGGTAATTTTCTGATTTTCTTTTTTGAATTAGAGTTTCCTACCTGATTGTTCAGTGGTATAATAGATGGACCTATGTGTCCTATTTTACCATATGCTTCTCAGGGAAAGGTGTTCTAAATGTTCATCATAAATTGTCATCTAGCAAAGCTCTGATTTCTAAAACTACAGAAGAAAGCAAAATTACTTCCTATAGGGGTTGGCCAGGGAACACACAGGGAAATCTTGACTCTGCATGAGTCAGTGACAAACTTCTGCAGCTCTCAGCCCCCTGTGATCATACTCAGAGGATGAATCCTGCAAAACCTCTGACCATGTGAGACTCCCATGAACTGCAGCCAACAGCATCACCACTTGTTTACTTCCAAAGGTAAAAAGCTGCCTGGGTACCATCACAGTCTCTGATGTTACACTGGCTTGCAGTGTTCTGTGATTGAGTTGGCAGCTCCAACTTGGGATAGATCTTGCCAACATGGGAGGTAACAGAAACTTCTTTTGGTTTCACTGTGATCTAGGTAAGGTCTAAAGGTTAGGTATTACCACAGGATCCACCTACAGTTTGTCAGTGAAGCCATTCCCTCTTTTTTGTATCTCATTGCATTTAACAGGATTTGTCTTTGGAGATGATTGTCTAGTTACTTGGTGGCTGTGATATCTCAAGAAGTTACAACACAAAGTAGATTAACTTTGTGTTCCAAATGCAGCAGGACAAATCAACTAGTGTAAATAATATGCCTTGATGATGATGTGACAGCTTACACCAGCAGAGGACTTAGCCAGGGAGTTGAAAGGTTTCTGCATTAAAGCTAAATGTCTGCTCAAAAGAGTTGCTTTTATCCTGCAAATTTTTTTTCTTACTTATTTCTGTGACATTACTGGTTCAGTACAGAAATTTCTGTCCTACCCACAAAATTGTAGTAGCTACATGTTCAGGGACACTCCAGATTAATGAGATCTGCAACATCTTTAATCTTTCCTCTCAGCATGCTGTGCTCAGGATGCAGTGTGTGAGAAAGACCAAAAGTGAGGGATGCAAGAAATGTAGTCACACAGGAAACTGAAACTGCCCTGTCATTCATTCCTGTAGTACAAAAAACCCTTTCTGTAACCTCAGTTTCCTGATTCTCGTGTGGCTGAGGCCAGATTTGCCACTGGTGCAAACTGGTGCAGCACTACTGACATCAGCTGACAATACACCGGTTTAATCCAGGAGATAACTTGTTCCAAGTCTTTTCAGCAGCAAAACCAAGAGGACAACAGATGTGGATGAATCCAAGGCCAGCGAGGTCTTATGAAATGAAGGGATTGTTTTTAATAGTTGGTGTATGTGAAGGCTGGGCTTCTTAATGACACTTGAACCCAGTTCTACCACTGTTTTTCCAAAGGAAAAGCTATTGCTGAGTGCAAGCAAAAGTATCCACAAAGTTGTTTATCATTCAGGGAGTCATCCTTAAACTGAACCGTGTCTTGATAATGGATTTTTTTTTTTGAATGCTGCTCCATCTGAGGAGCTACTAAAGAATTCTTCCTTAAGGATCATAATGTTTCTCAACTTTTTCTCCACTAGCCAGAGACTAGCTGGCTGGTATAAACTGCAGCAGCAATTTTCTGGGGTCATGCATGCTGTGGTATCAGAGAAATCTGGGAAGTCAGCTTCCAGAGTTCCTGTTTTATTTTCTTCCCCTGGGGCAAAAATGGTCATAATAGTATTGAGCGAGACCCAGCTAAGGGTATGTCCTACAGCAAGTCTTGCTATGTTAGTGTATAACATTTTCAGCCCCCAGATATGGGTATCAGTGGTACTTATGTTCTTCTACAAGTATCAGGGAAGTTAAACTGGCAGAACTGGGGTGAGATGGGAAGAAAAGGGAAGGAAATGTCTGCACACTCCTTCCTCTGGCCCCAGGGGATTTGTTCTGTTTGCATTTCAGAGCAGTGGGCAGAGAGGAAGTTGGAGTGAAGCTGTAAACTCACCTCAAACCTAACTGCATCCTCATCCTGATGCCTCTTTTTATTAGGCAGTGGTATACAAAGCTTCCCTGTATACAGTGAAGTACCTTCCACTTGGCTTAGTGATGTCTTCGTGCTAAAGTCATAACTTTCACCAGCTATTACCTCATTTCAGGCTAAACAAATGAGAAGGAAAGGGCATGGTTAGGCAGAGACTAATTAGAGGGACTAATCGAGGGTGCTGGCAATTGTCTGGACAGCCTGGTGAAAAGAGGGATGAGGAGATAGCCATGGTTCCCCAGCTTCCCACTGACAGAGCCTTGCTTCTCTACGTGGCTACTACAAACTTACACAGGGACTGTGAATTCCTGTGGTGTTTCTTTACTTCTGTCTCAGCCAGGTGGAAGCTCTGTAGAGGCAGAACAGCTCATGCTACATATCAACACAGCTGTAAGAGGGCACCTTCCTTCTCCTATACGTCTCATCAAGCTGACCAAGGCAGATTTTCAGCCTACTTGATAATACCTAAATCACTCTAATGGGGAGGAGATAGCAAAGATAAGCTTGTGAAGTGGATATTATGAAGTCTGTGGATGCCTGGGAACTTCATTGTGCTATATGGAAGTGCTATTTCTTAGAGGTTGACCCATGTGTAAACCAAAGATCTTTGGATCCTGCTAAATTCATCACTCAGGGTATTGCAAAGACTGCTGAATTCCGGGATAGCACAGCAGTCCTGCATTTCTTTATGCCATTTTAAAATAGGATATCAACCCAAAAGCATAATCTTAAATTTAATCTAGAAAAAATTTTGAGCTGTGCTGAAAGCTCAACTCAGTTAGGATAGCTCACAGCCACACTCATTAACCCCAAATGGGTTACTTTTTGTTAAGGGCTGGGTGCAGCAGCTGGCTGAAGGGGAAGGGGCAAGAGATGCTGCACAGGACTGCAGCCACATGCCACAAGTGTGCATGGCACACACAGCTATATGTGAGTGGAAGGGGAGAGGGGAGGAGAAAAGTACAGTACCCTGGGCTTCCTTGCAAAACTGTAGAGGACTTAAAAGGAGTGAGAGACTAGGTGGAAGCAGCATTAAAAATAATTGAATTCTGCTGCTTTGGTTATAACATGTCCCTTGTTCATAACTCCATCCGTGACTCAAGTGCCCTGCAGAAGTCTGGACATGTGACAGCCAATAAATTCATTTATTGCGAGGGCTGTTTGTGTCAAATTCAGAACTGAAAGTTCATCTGCAGGTGCAGCAGAGCTGTGCAGGGAAGCAAACACAGATTTACAGCTGTTGTGGCTTACTCCACTCTGCTACAACAAATCATTTTGTTCAGGAAAGAGGCTCTGCTGTTGGCCAACCAAGATGTGGTCAGAAATCTGAAACGCTGCTTTGTTAGTTTAAATGAAAACATTGCTGGACATGTTAGGGTGGATTTTTTTTTTTTAACATTTAGTGAAATTTGTCATAAATCAAAGATTGATTGAAACTGAACAGAATGTGTGTTGCTTTCCACTGTCACTTGCTATCTTCTTTCCTTGCCATTGTGAGTGCGAATCAAGATCAGGATTTTAAAGTGTTCAGCTCTGAAGGCCAGTTATTACTTCCTCCTGTGATCCTGTTTGATTTTCTGAAAATGAGTCAGTCATTTTCTGCTAGAATTTGGTGCAGGCTGAGCCTTTTCTCTGAGCTCCACTCTGCAAGACAAAAAAACATATTGCTTCACAGGCAAAGCAAGTCTGCACAATAGAAGACTTCCTTACAACTGGGTTCTGCCAAGTCTGCTCTTAGCCCTGCAAGGAGTCATGTTACTCCTCAGCAAGGTCATACAGGCCTAAAATAATCACTGATGTTTATCTTTCCCAGAGGATATTAAGCACCCCCAAACACCACCACCACAAGAACATCTATTAAAAAGAAAAAAAAAAAGATAAAAGGATTAAAAATAGTTTTCACCTCAGCTATCAGTAGAAAAGCATTATGGCTTTGCCTTTTCCCATTAATATTTTGTGATCTCACATCTGAAGTGCTGAATGACACCAACAGTGGAGGAGGATCAGCTTTGCTGTTTTCCATTGATGTTATATCCCCCTATTTACTTAGAAGCAGGCTATGTACTTTTCTCATCATTTTATCACTGTACATTGGGCTGTGTGCTGTTTTTATACTACTTTTGCCATAGGGAAAACTGGAGGATGGCTTAGTTAGGGCAGTGCTGAGGCCATGTCACAGCTTGGATACTTGCCTGAAGGTGCACTAGCTGAATGCTTCATGGATCTCATGGAATGAGAAGAAAAGTCATGTCAGCCTGTTTCCATAGACAGAGAAGGAAGAGGCTTGGAAGGAGTGTGAACTGGCAGCTGAACTCTGCTCTCTGTGCAACACCGGTGGCTGTCACACCACAGCTCCATCACCTCACCACTGCCTTGTGTGTTCCCGAGAGATCTGGAGCAGCTCCAGATGAGCAGAAAGACTGCAGGATGATCTGGTGATGAAGAAGAGAAGGGTGAGCAGGCCATGCCTTGAGTCAGGCTTCAAGAGAAGAAGCAGGGACTGCTAGATACACAGGATCTAAGCCTGTATCACTGAGGCTCCCAAATCACAGGGATTTTATCCCAGTCAGGGGTGTCCAGCAATGCTGTTAATGATTTGCAGTGCAGGAAAGCAAATATACAAATGCTTTACAGGCCATATTCCCCTGCCTTTCATGTCTACACCTCTGAACACCCATTTACTTCAGTCTTCCCTTCCACACTGTGTATTGGCACATCCTCTCATGCCTACATCCCCAAATTCACAAGCCTCCTCTGGCTGACTGGGGAGCGAGAGACATTTCCTCGCCACAGTGGTGTTCGTGGGAAGATGTATGCTCAGGGGGATGCAAAAAGCTTCAGGCAAGTTCTTTGTGTTTTGACAGACTCTGCTGAAGGATTTTGCTCTGACTTGAGCCAGACATGGTACTGGCAGATGCCGTGCAAGCTTCCCACGCAGCACTGGCAGTGCCTCTCGGATCTGACCCGCGACCACCGCTCCTCTCTGACCCCCCTTCCTTCTCCCCTCTCAGCCCAGGCCAGCGTTTATCTTGAGCGGAGAGAGCTCTCCCTGCCAGATTGCGTGGTGGTTCTCTGATGTGAACAGATGGGACTAGGGGGGCAGGCTACATCTGTTCCCTGAATTCTTCCACCTTCGCAATTGTTTGCAAATGGGTGAGAGCTCTGGGAGGCTGGGAAACTATGGGTTTCGGCTCAAAATGTTCTTTTCCTGTAACGTGCTCAAAAGTGAACCTGTGCTGTGTAATTAAGTTTGACACTGACGAGGAAAACACCTGCTGGTGCAAGCAGCTTGCGTCTTTACCCACAGAAGCACAGATTCTTTGCAGGACTAGTGCTAAAGCTTTCTTCAGTCCAGTTTGAAAAGGCCCAAGTGAAGAAGCATGCCTCGGGATACCATTCCACATCTTCACAGCATCAGGGTGTCTTTTTCTGAGATTCAGCATGGATTTAATTCCTGTTTCAATTTCTCATTATGTTTATGTAATTGATTTTCAGAAGGGCTCAGCTCTCATTTGTTTGCAAGTACTAGCCACGGACAGATGTAAATAACAAAAGTCTGAATCCTTTGTGGAAAATGGGCCATAAACTCTTAGCTTTCAGATTTTTGCATCCTTTAAGCATTTTGAGGTTGTTGTCATCCTTGTTTGCTTCCCCTGATTATTTCTTGCCAGATTCTCCCTACAGTGCATGAGTTTTCCTCATAAATCATGCTATCTTGCCTCCTGGACTCAATTGCTTTTGTCCATCCTCTTCTTGCCAGGGAACAAACCGCCCCCATCTCTCCCACTCTGTCTTCTGTCCAACACAGCATCACCTTGTGGGCCACCCAAAGCTTTAAGGGCTGGAGCCACACATGCTGAGCCCTGACAAACCCAGTGACACCAGCTCTGGGCAGGGCAGCCCTGTTGGCTCGCTGTCAGCTGAGAATGCCCTCCCAGGCACCTGATATCAGGGGCATTTGGCCACTTGACCACTACTGTGTGTTCATGCTCAGTCCCCTTGTGCCTATCTCCTCCTGGCACAGCAATGCCAGGAGGTGGAAGCCTGTGGTCCGTGTGTTGGGCTTACACACCTACGAAGTGCCACCCTCTGGTTGGTGATGCTGTGCTGTAGGACTGATTTCTCAGGAGAACAGAGGTGCCTATTTCCTGTGCAAAGTGTGAAATGAGAGTGTGGATACCACTGAGGCTCTGGTTGTGCGTGTTTACAGCACTCATCTGCTCTTCCTCTGTACTATCATTTGGACTTGGACTCCTCCTTGAAAGTGTATGAGCCAAGTATTTTTCACAGGCAACAAGTTGCCATTTTTGTGCCTGCATTAAACGTCAGCTTCTTACACTTTTTAACTGCAGGTTTCTTTCCATTTGCAATATTCTGCTGTTTTCATTGTTTCTTGATGTTTCTCCAGTTCTGTTAGCAGTTGGTGATTTCATTCCTGAACTGTTTATTTCTTCTTTCAGATCATTTGTAAGTACTAAAAAAAATTCCACTTTAGTACACTGATTCATGCATTGCCTCACAGGGCAGAACTCATTATATTTACATGCGAATTAGCCTTTGGTTATGAACCTTCAGTCAGTTTTCAAACCACATCACAGTGGCCCTATTCTGGCATACTGAATTATTTCTCTTTTAAGATTTTATCCATTGGTAATAGTGTGTGTTTTAAAATAAAAGGAAACACTAATTTTAAATCTAAGCTGCTTATTATTTGGTTTCCTTTTCCCTCTGGATGTTTAGCAAATTATTACATCTTGATATAGTTTTCATTATTTTACAGTGAAGAGCGGCTAGATGTAAAAGATTACAATTACTACAATCACTTCAGGATCAAAAAGCACTACTATGCTTGCTTTTCTTTGGTCTTTCACTTCCTTCCCACTGAGCAGGGCAGTCGGCTCTGCGGTCGAGCCCAGTGTTAGGGGATTCAGAACCACTGCCTTTCATTCAAAGGCTTAGTGTTCCTGGCTTAACATTCTCCATGAGAATTGTGTTAGATCCCTCTCTCAGGAAAACAGGAGTATTCATATTTTGATCTTCCTGGTGATACAGATTCCAGTTTTGGCCCCATGAGAATAATTACTTACTCTTCCTGCCAATGTGTTAATTGTTATGTTTATTCCTAGACCTGAAGGGGACTGAGGTGCAGAGAAAGGCAAGGTTATATTCTGGAGTGAAATGTGTCACTAAGTTTCAAGTGCATCTTCCAAAACACTATTCCTAGTGAGTATCAACAACCTTTAACTGAGCTCACTGCTGTTACATGTGACCAAACTGGACAGGAGTTACTTTTGGGAAGTACAGTGAGAAATGTCTCCCAGGTAAGACACATGTTCATTTCTGTAGAGAACTCCTAGAGACCTTTACAAAGTCTCTGCAAGAAGCAGAGGCTGTGATCAAGCATGTTTTTGTTTTTTCATTAGGAAACAAACTACAGACCCACAATTCACACAGCTGTGGCCAAATTCTCACTGGTTTTAGTCAAATCTGGCTAAAAACTGACTGGTGACAGTGGTTTTCATGTTGTCCAAAGAGTCCAATAAGAAACATATGATGCCATTGACATTTTAGGTATAGTGTTGGTTTTTTGAGCACAGAAACAGTCTATATCTGAGCTGGATGCAAACATGCTTTATTAGTGGTTACAGGCTTGGTTTTCCCTGTGGTTGGGGGGACCATAGGGTTTGAACGGTGATCTAGGAAATGGTCATCCCTTCTTGTTTCTTAATAAGGCAGATGCCTATCCTATCAGAAAACCCTGCAGGTGCTGTGGCTTTAATAAGGAAATCCTATTTTACATGCACCTATTGAGTTCTCCAGTGCCTCCTCCAAAACAAATCTTAGATTTCTATAGCAGAACTGATCTTCTTGGATCCTGTTGTGTCTGTGGAATAAAGTAAGAATACTTTGGGTAGTTGATCTGTGAACATCAAAATAAGTCAGAAAAATTATACCTTAAAAAGTGCTTACTCTTTTCCATTGAATAAAACCAAAAATGTTTAAAAGGAGTAGTTACTCCTTCTTAGAGCTCTACAAATAGGCAAAATATGGCCTGCCTGTTTGTGTTTGCCACAGGAGGAGAAGGGTAAATATGACCATTTAAGATAGAGGTGAAGCCTTTCAGAGTACTTCTATAGTATAAGTCAAACAGGCCCTGGAGGCAGCCCTTGAGGGCTCACGTGCAAGGCAAACTTTCAAAGCTTCTGGGCTGTTCCCTGCCTGTGCTTGCCCTGTGGCTCAGCAAGCCATCATGCATGGCCAGACAAAACAGTGTGCCAGCTGAAGGGTCAGGAGGTGGTTGTGGGGCACAGCACAGAGCTCTTGGCACTACAAAGGGTGCTCCCAACATCTGGGACTGCGTGGAAGCACAGCCTGGAGCTACCGGTCTGAGCTGCTCTTGGCCACAGGGAGAGGAGGCCACTGTAGGGACTGATTTTTCTGGTGCAAGGATACATATTTGCCTTTTTCTGTGGCAACGTGGTATGTCTTGCACTTGGGATTTATCCCAGTGCCTTGGTCTTGGGACTTGAATGCCCTCACATCCCAGTGACACCTCTATAAGGACACTGAAGATGTCACAAATAGAGGTCTTCAGTGCAGCTCTTGCTGTAGATGACTATGCTAGTCAGCAGTGATGGTTTGATAAAAAGAATTTGACCCCTATCCAATTTAATGCACAGAGCAGAAATTGAAGAAAAGGTACTTTTTGATATGCAAAAGCAAAGTTTGTTTAGAGCCTTTTGAACATCTCAGTGTTTTCTCCTTCCTTCCTAGGCTTTTAGTGGTAGGAGAAAAGTATCACACTAGCAGCATTGCCAGCTTTATGATTTTGTCATGAGACAATGTTTTCTATTTTGCTTAAAACCCAGCTCCTAGAAACAATGGATTATGTGAGAATCTCTCAGCTCTGTTTGAAAAGCAAAGAAAATTTCTAGTGCTTTTTTTTGTCAGAAAAATGCTTGAAACATGACCCCAATTATATACTGAGAAATCCAAAAACATGTTTGGAATTGATTACACTTTTTATGTGCATGGTTTGAAGTCAATTGTATGATTTTTCTTTTGGAGTGAGACATCTGACTCATGATTTCTGAATGCTTGGGGAGTGGTGCTATTACATTGGGGATACCACTGGTGTTTCCAAATCTGTTGAATGATTTCTTACACAAAATGCTTTAGCTCCTTAAAGCAAAGAAATGTTTTTATTGGTAAGATGAAAACATGTATAGGACAGATCCTGCTTTTAAAATATATGGGGCATGCTTTTGTTTTGTTTTTGCTGAGCAGCAGAAACATTGAGCAGAACCCATGCAAATCCCTAAAGATGAATCGTAATGCCTTTTGGTATGCACAGAGAGTATCCGAGTTCACCACAACACAGACTTGATCAAAAGGTCCAGTCCTCTGTATATTCAGTTCCTTGAGGGATACTGAGCTTGTGGGGATTTTTAGGAAGTACCATTTCCGAGTTAGAGCACCTCATGGAGACTGTGTAAATGCTTCTTTTAGGCAGCATAATTTACTGCTGTCTCAGTTAGGCAGCAGTGCTGCCTGGGGAAGCAGCTTTGGTGTGAATTGTCACGATAGGATGCACCGGCTCACGTGTCCATAGCTTAGTTCTAACCAAGGCTGTGAGCCAAACCTTTCCCCTTGGACCCCTGCCTCTAAATGTCTGTGGGCAGCCCAGAGGAGGCTCTGTGAGCACACAGTTTGTGTGGGACCTGGCCAGGGCTGAGCATGTTGTGGTGGGTCAGGTGTTAGAAAGCAAAAGCTGGTGCCTTTGAGGGCAGTAGTAACTATTTGTTAGGGAATCATTTTTCAGTTTCTGGGTTTAAACAAAGGCAGATGATAGCAATAGGAGACATGGCTAATGAACCTGCTCCCTCTGGGAGCCCTGTAACACACAGTGTCAGCACCTGGTAGATGATGCCATTCACTGTGATGCCAGTATTTGTTCAGAACACATGGTCGGTCTGGCATTGCTGCCATGCATGCAAGCACTACTAAAATATCTTCTGTCTTTTATTTACTGTTGTCATATATTTACTTGAGCAAACTCCCTTCAGAATTACCTGTAAAATGGGATTAAGGAGCATTTTTCTTGCTGTGGCCTCCGCAGTCCTTTCAGATTTTTTTGATGAACCGTGCATTTGCAAAAACACATCCTGCATGCTTGCCAGTAATAAGGTGAAAAATCACACACAGGCTTTAGCTGTTCCAAAGCCTAATGTTCTTTCCCCCAATGTAATTGAAAGACACTGCCTGAGTCCATGAGCCAAACCATGTCCCCGATTACTTATTTGATGGGGCTGTGTATAGGGTGCCATAATTAAATGAAACTGCCAAGACTGGTGCTTGGTATAAAATTCATTGCTCTGTTGGAACAATTATATCTAGGAGGAGTTTGAACTATGTTTTGCAGTCTCACTCCCTTCTTCATGTACATTTTTGTTACTTCTTTTTAGTTTTGTTGTTTTGGATCAAAATTATCAGAAATTAGGAGCAAGATTGCATAATCCAAGATTGTGAGATTTGGGATGTTTAAATTTTGCTGTGTTGCTAGCAGTTGGTAGCTAGTTGCTGGTTGCTTGGCACACAGCAAAAGCAGATATGCTGAGATCTGCAGGAAATGAGTGCCTGAAGACAATACGAGATGGATGAGGGTCCCAGCATGGTGCAAGGTACCTTTTCCTCCTCCACAGAAAAATCAGAAGAGACAAGTGAGAGGGGCTGAGGATATAGTAGGGTCACAGGTGTCACTGTGAGGGCATATTAGGGCCAGATTAACACTGAAACAATGGATGCAGGGGAAGCATCCCCTTGAAACACACCTAGTTGTTCTGTGGAATGGGAGCGAGTGAGTCCTGGCTGCCTTGAGTGGATTCACTGATGTCTACTAAGGAGTAAATAGTCTCGCACCTTTGCCTCAGTGAGGTCATGAATATACTTCTGTTTTCTCTGTCTATTGTCAATAGTCATGTAGTTACCTAAAATGTTTTCAAATTATTTTATATGTTTTTTTTAATATCTCAATGTTTGGTAAAATTGGCCAGCAAATATAAGAATTAGTGTTCAAGGCCAGGGAAATGGAAGTATTTTTGACTAACCTGATCTCCTTCTAAGATAAGGACACACACTTAGATGATGACAGAAATACTGTGGCTGTTATCTACCTGGACTTAGCAAAGCCTTTAACACCCTTTCCCACAATATTCTCTTGGAGAAACTGGCTGCTCATA
This sequence comes from Passer domesticus, assembly GCF_036417665.1. Lineage (NCBI taxonomy): Eukaryota > Metazoa > Chordata > Aves > Passeriformes > Passeridae > Passer > Passer domesticus. The sequence continues at coordinate 79,103,299 of NC_087475.1, forward strand.
CTTGGATGTGTGGTGTCCACTGTGTGAAAAACTGGGTGGGTGGCTGGGCCCTGATATTGGTGCTGAATGGAGTGGAGAGCTGGAATGAACTCCAGATGGTGGCTGGTCATACATGGTGTTCCCCAGGGCTTAGTGTTGGGACCAGTTTTCTTTAATATCTTTATCCATAATCTGGGAGAGGAGATCAAGTGCAGCCTCCTTTGCAGACGATACCAGTTTGGGCAGGAGTGTCAAACTACTGGAGGGTGGAAAGGCCCTACAGAGGGATTGGACAGACTGGATCAGTGAGCCAAGGCCATTTGTATGGGGTTCAGTGATGCCAGGTGCTGGCTGGGTCGTGCACTTGGGTCACAACAACCCAGGCAGTGCTACAGGCTGGGGGAAGGGGCTAGAAAACTACTTGGTGGAAAAGGCCCTGGGAGTGCTGGGCTATAGCAGCTGAACCTGAGCCAGGGTGTGCCCAGGTAGCCAAGAAGGCCAATAGCACCCTGGCCTGGATCAGCAATAGTGAGGCCAGCAGGACCAGGGCAGTGACCATCCCCCTGTACTCAGCACTGTTGAGGCCACACCTCAAATCCTGTGTTTGGTTCTGGGCCCCTCACACAAGACAGTGCTGGAGGTGCTGGTCCAGAGAAGGGCAGCAGTGCTAGGGAAGGGTCTGGAGCACAAGTCTGATGAGGAGCATCTTGGAGAGCTGAAGTTGTTTAGTCACAGAAAAAGAGGCTCTGGGGGAGCCTTGTCACTCTCTACAACTGTCTGAAAGGAGGGTGTAGCCAGGTGGGTTTTGGTCTCTTCACCCAAAGCGCAAGGGTGAAGGACAAGAAACTGCCTCAAATTGCACCAGGGGAGGCTTAGACCATACCTTAGGAAACATTTCTTCCCTGAAAGGATCATCAGGCATTGGAATAAGATGCCCAGGGAAGTGGTGGAGTCATTGTCCCTGGAGCTATTTAAAAGACGTGGATGTGGCACTTAATGACATGGTTTAAGTGGTGAACTTGGCAGTCTAAGTTATTGGTAGGCTTGATGATCTTGGAGGATTTTTCCAACCTAAACAATTCTGTGATTCTGTGATTCAGATATGAGTACACAAAGGACCACATGTACTTCTTTTCCTTAGAAAACCAAGCAAGGATAAAACCACCCTAGTACGAGAGGAGGCAAAGGAAAACTACAATGCCCTGTGTTAAAGAGAGCTTTGTGGTGGGTCGTTCTGGTTCTAGGGTGCATGAGGACGTCATCCTGACTTTCTCCACACAATGTAATCCCACAAGGACCAGCAGTGACTCAGCTCCTTTCCCATGTGCTGTGGGTACTACCTGTGGTGAATCCTCTCCACCCAGGCTTTTTAAAATTACATTTTTCTTCCTTAGTATTTGGTATAAAGGAGTACAGCAGGCACTTTGGTATAGTGTCCATTTTGAAACATGCCCAAGACCTCCTGAATACCATATTCCCTCATGAATACAGTTTTCATTCATTTAATAACCCAAAGTCACATTTTTACCTGATATAGCTTGAATAGTTCTTTAGCAAGCTTGCTGCTTCCACATTATTGCTGATAGCTGATATTGGTAGTATAACTTCTTTCATTTCAGTATCCAAGAAGGAAATTGTACATGTGTTTAGGAGCACAGTTAGCCTTTTTTTAGATATCAATGCAAAGCCTCTTCTTCAATTGCTGAATCTGAGCCAATATTTAAGAAGACAAGCTACTGTAAAGGAAAAAATTATGGTCTTCAGTTTGCAAGTGAGTGCCAGCACTAATGAAAAGACCATGTTATTTGTCTTCCACTGATTTCCATCTTGAGAAAGACAAAAAATATTGAACAGAGATCCTGCAATAGGATCAGGGGTACGTAGAGTAGATTGGCATCCCATCTAAAGCAGAACATCCCTTCTAGTTAATAAAGTTTTTAGTATATATTTAAGTCAGTTTAAAAGATATTGAAGCTTAAGAATGGTTTTTGCTGAATCAGAGACTGGATCCTTTAAGAGTGCTGTCTTTTGTGTAAGGAGGATATTCAAAACTGTAAATGAGAAAACTCTTTCTCTTGCTACTGGTTTTTGTCCTATTCTGAAATTTTTTGCTAATTAACTGGCAATTAACAGCTCTAGAGTTTATTGTTTATCTTTTTGCCTTATTTTCCCCTTTGTTAAACAAATGATCCAAAGTTAAGCTTTATGGATCACACCTCTTTGTTTGCCATTGTTGACGGATCATTTTCCACTCAGAATGGAAATGATTAAACCATATAAGAAAGGATCATGCTTGCCGCTTATTCTCTGGCATCATATATGGAAAAATATTGCAGCTGGTTGAATTGTCTAGTTGAAATTAGCCTTTAAAGGAAAACAAAACAGAAGGGAATTGTGCAAGTGGGTTCATTAGGGCTTTATCATAACAAGGAGTGAGTGGTGAAGAGGGAGAAAAGATGACGGAGTTCATGTTCCTGCAGATTAATTTATCAGTCTTTATGGGCACATGAAAAGAAAATTATGGCTACCTATAAAGGTCTAATTAGAGCATCTAGTGTAAATTTCTGCAGCTAATCTGGTACAGTTCATAAAAAGCTAACAATAAAAACATAATGATGTGTTGCATTAAATGGGCAATCTTCAGCAAATGGGTCTAAATTAAAAAAGGTCTATTGGAAAAGTAGGCTCTTTATAGGCCTTAAATTGAGGATAACTCATTAAATACACAGCGCGTTTTGCTGTTTAGTCCAGTAGTGACTAATGTACCCTGGATGTGTACTCCTGGGAATGTCTGGTCTTAGGAGCAAGTCAGAACTTCTGGTAAAATCCTTGTAAGTATCACCTTGAGCACTTGGGGATTACTTACATTTTTTAATGCTTCTTTCACAGTTCTGGCCTTCGTTATATAGCCCAGTCCTGCTGGTGAACATTTCTTGATGCAAGCAATTAAAATTGGAACTACTTTTCTGACCAAGCCTTCATATCCATGTCTGAAACGTGGACATATGAGAACTTGGCAACGGCTTGAGTTAAAAATCTTATGTAAAACCTCTGTTCTGTCTGAAAGGAGTAGTTCATAATTACTATAATTTGAGAGTGTTGAGAGTGCACTCTGAAAACTCATCTCTAGAAGGCCTCCAAATATTAAGGCAGTGAGAAGAGAAAGGCAAATGAATTTATTCAAAATTGTGTCAAAAGGGGAATTTTCCTAAGGATTTATTTGACTACACCATTGTTTTTCTGCCTCATGACTGATTTCCCCTTCTCACCTGCTCCAGACACAAGCTACCTGTCTTTGCTTTATGCATTCTCTGGTCAGTCCCTACGTACTCTGGTTCTGCTGCCACTAACTGATTTTTGTAGAAGCCCACTGCCCACTAATAGAATTTTTGAGAAAGACTGTCTGCACATTTGAGGAAGAATTTTTTTAATGAACCAAACATCAGGCAATTTTTCTCTCTTTATGTACAAGCTCTCTGTAAAACTGTCATGGACAGATCCTTAAACACAGTTCAACAACCACAAAGGAGCCAAGACAGCTTTCCATTTTTCTGGCCATGGTGGTCTCCTTGTCTGGAGGTTTCCTCTGCTGTCCATTGTAGACAGTCCCCTTCAACAGACCGGGAAAATTTTTGGGAGGCTGCTGCTTTGCCATCATCTTTCTCCTATGGTACCATAATATAAAAAAATATAAAAAATACATTAAAAAGGGCAAGAGTTATGAGGGTTGACAATGTTTGAAGGATGAGTAAGAACTGTGAATTCTCTCTGCAGAAAGTGGAGCTCCAGTGATCACTTCCTAGAAGTGCCTTGAGACAAGCAGCTCTGTTCCCATGTCCCTGAGCTACACAGAAAGAAAGTAAAAAAACTGCAGAGGCCAAGCAGACCATATAGATGATAATTTCCTCCCCAAACCTTTCAAATACAAATACAGTAATCAGATGGCTGTGTGCTACAAGAATCTATATGAGCATACTTAAGGGGGGAAAAGAGAAAGTAGCAGAGTTTTGTGTGTAAATTATCCTTTTCTATGTTAAAGAAACAGACCTAGCCATTATGTTTATGTCCACATCTTTGGAGGCCATTTTAGCAGAGGTCTACTTCCCTGGTGTGACTGCCAACTTTAAGAATTTTTAGGTTGTGGATGATTGGTCTAATTGGTTGTAAAATAAACTATTTCAAAGGACTGGCACTCCTCACATCTGCCACTCTTGGCCTAATGTGTTTGTGATGTATTTGCCTGTAAAGAAAAATGTTGCTGGATGTGTATGCACGGGAAAGCTGCAAATTGTTTTGCCTTTCTTTTGTTTCTGTTTATCTTGGTTTGCAAATATGAAGCAGACATAGTTCTCAATATGGACAAATGTGCTGCAAAATGCCACTCAGCTGAGGAGATCATAGTTGGTTTTCAATTATTAAACACATATACAGAAGAATAAACTCACAGTTAATTTCAGAATGAAGGTTTGCAGCAGATGCATAACCCTAGTGAGGAAAGGTTTACACTGGTGACAAGCATTGTAGTTTCTTATGTTGACCAACGTTCTTGTACGTTCTTATACGTTGGTCTGAAGAGAGATATGTCTTTACAGGTCACAGATAAGCAAAAGCTATGGGCTCTTTGATAAAAGATGCTTTGCTCTTTCTCTCTGCATACTCCTGAAAGTGCTAGGGAGTTTTCTTAGTTGTTTTTTTTTTTTGGGGGGGGTTGATTTTTTTGGTAGTTTTGTTTTGTTTGTTTAGGGGTTTTTCTATTTGTTATTTTGGTTTGGTTTTTTTGGTTTGGTTTGGGTTTTTTTAAAGACACAGGAAATGCAAGCAATTCTCAGAACAAGGTACATCCACCAAAACAAAGTTCTGGAAGAGGGGCGGAGAAAAGATGTGGCTGCATTATCACCTTTCATCCCTACAATTTCCAATTTAACAGTCTTCCTGTGAGAAGGGAATGGGATAAACTTTGATAAACCATCTGACTCAAACCCTGCATATCCAGGAGCCCTTACCAAGGGGATAGAGCTTAAGACAGAATTTTAGCCATCAGTTGGGATGATGTTCAGAGCAGCTTACCCTGCTCCCTATGCTCTGTGTGAAAATCCTGGCCTCAAGTCTGGGAGAATCTCACAGGTTCCATTGTGCAGGGAGAGCCCATGCAGCACTTACCCATCCTGCTCCCAAGTCCTGAATGGTAGAAGATGGAACAGCCTTGTGGCTATTCTTCCCACCACAAAGAACAGCTGGACCACACACTCGGATGGAAAACCTGCCCTGTCTGTGTACATGCAGGCACTCCATGGATTGCTCATCAGCAGGCACTGGGAGTCTGAGGGAAGGGAGTTTTGGTTGTGTTGTTGTTTTGGGAATCAAAATATGCAAGTGACCTTCTTCAGCTGCGTGTCACAGAGGACATGTTTGGGTTGGCTTTATGGTGCAGCAACATCTATAAATTTTCTTTGTTTTGTCAGTTTGTGTTGCAACCTTCACGTTGTTTGAGTGTTCAGGAGGGACCACTGGTGTCTACCAGAGGCTTTTGGAAGCATTTTTTTCCCTCTACCCTGTCAAAAGTAAAACAGTTTAAGTATGGCCAAATATCCAAAACCTGTGACACCATGCAATGGATAAAATAAAAATTTCTGTACTTTAGGAAATCAAGGGAGTCTCAGATCCTTCGTAGCTGACTACATAGTGATATTCCCTTTGTGTGATTTCTGCTTGTTTGTAAATGTGTCATCTACAGGAAATATTTCTAATACAGATCTCAAGGCTTACTGTAGGGGCAGAATCCTTCCTTTTGCTTGTATGACTTTGTGTTCACCTCCTATACAGTGGAGGAGGAGGATGAACAGTCCTCTGCAAGCTGCCCTTGCAGGATAGCATCCCTTCTTTGAGACAAGACCTCCTGCTTGCTCAGGACTGAGCACATGTGCTCCACACAGACCTGGGCCAGACTTACCTTATGCTTGGTCTTCAGCCTTTCCAGAAGGGCTTACAAAGCCTTGTTGTTTCAGGGCTACACCACCCTCAGGGGAGCTACACAAACATCATCTCATGGCCTAGAAAGAAAAGTTGTTTAGCTGTATTGTTCTAGAAACATTTTGAGTCCCAGCTAGACATTTAGGGCCAAATGCTGCTCAGAAGTTTAAACAGGCATAACTGCAAGTATTCAAGTCAGTATTTCTCGCATCAAGAACAAATCTTTTCCCTCTTTATCCATCTTTGAATACCAATTGTACCAGAAATCTGTGGAGGCTTGAAGATCAATTTTGACATGAAAATAATCAGAATCAATAATAAAATGGCCATCCTAAGTCTTTCTGCAACAGGTATCTTTTAGGTGTGTGGAGGATAAGAGCTTTCTGACATGTGGACTGGTGTTTTTGTTCAGCCCAATGAGAATTTATAGCAAACATCATGCCTGTTTCGGGGTTGTGACAAGATAGGATTGACTTCCTCCAGTACAGTCTGCAGAAAGAGTAGGATAGCAGAAGGCTAATTGTGGTTTGTGCCTTATTTAAATGCCCCAATGACTTGTGGGCAGCTTTAAGCTTTCTCCACTCATATCCTTGGCAATCCAAACACTACCTGGCCAAATCCTTACCACTCTGCAGGGAGGTTTCTTAGCTCAGGTATGATGCCTGTAAGTACCATAGGAATAGATTATGTGTTGATTTTGCCAAGAGCTAGGCAATGCAAGTAATAAACAACATGAGCCCCTTTTTTGATCTTAGGTACTAAAGTGGTAGAGTGATACATTAGATACTTAGAGGCAGTGGTCTGACTATAGTCCAAAATATTTATGAAAAATTAGTAGCCCTTGTAATGGGAATGCCATGTAAAAACACCTGAGGCTGCTTGCCTTTCCCAGAAGAACCACTGGAAGCTCCTGACTGTGCTATTCCACTTGAGAAGTGAACAGGATTTGGTCAGCACAGTACCCAGCAGACGCTGGTGTTCCCAAAGCCACCCTGCCCTCACACAGTTCTGCCTCACAGCTGCATTTGTATGGGATGCTCCTTTGCTCTCCCTTATCATTCCGAATCCTCTTCACCAGAGACCTTTCTTTCGCAGACCAAAGTTATTCCAGTAAAGCTGGGTTTTATTGTCTCACTTGTAGATTTTGTGGACAATTATTCACAGGGAAAATATTTATCTTGTTTTTCCCAATCTCATTTCTACACCTGCCAAATTGCCTCACCCTTTCCAATTCCTTCTAATGCCCATGAAGATCCCATTGTATCATTTTGGTCCGTTTCGTAAGCTAAAGAATGTATTGGATTGGGCAGGTCTGGATTTACTGCCAATTATGACAGCTAATTCAAATGTCTGCTAGTATCTCTGGGACAATATAAAGTTCCAATCTTAACCAAAATGGCATCAGACTTCTGGCATGGCTCTGTCATAGTTAGTGTCATTATTAGGAAAAAGATTTACTCCATAATTACCAACTTCATTTGGTTTTTGCAATGAATTCATACATTTATGATGGCAAGTTCTAATAATACTATTTTTTTTGTTAAATCAGCAGCCCTGAAAGAAAGTGAGAAAGTAGAAATCTGAAGTTTGCTCCAAAATATTTGACCCCAAAATGTATGTGGGGAAAAAATATTGTGAACATTTAGTCAATGTGTTAGCTTCAGAAACGTGGTAGTGAATGAATATTGGATTCTTTTCATTATTTTCTTTCTTAAATCTCTTGGATTGTTTGGGTTTTTTAATCCAGTCTTACGATTTTGTGATCCAAAACTTGCATTTTAAACTCTGGATATTTACAGTAATATATGTAATGAATTTTATGGCTTATTTTAAAACAAGTTTTATAAACTATGGATCTTAGGCTGGCTGCCAGATATGAGGAGTATATGGGTCTTCTTGATAAAAACTTGCTGTCACTGAAAAAGATTTATGGTTGCAACAAGATATGAACTGATAGGGGTTTAAGTCCAGCCTCTGCAATAAAGAATTTATGTGCAGTTTCCTCCTCTTTAATCAGTGATTAGAGTAGGAATGTGATGCATTTGAGCCAGTTGGTGCAAACTGTGCTTGTGGGAGTTACTTATTTGACATGACTAGGACTAGTTATGACCTTTACCTTAAGATTTCAGCTCATTCCCCTGGGAATTGAATGAGGCCCTATGGTCTAATCTATCCCCTCAGTTGGGGTGCTACTGTTTCCCACATGCCTGTCTGTGATGCCTAGGGTTGCTGAACCTCTTGTTACTCACTGAGTTTCCAGTGCTCTGAGAAGTCACGCCCCACAGGGATTTGGTATATGAAAGTACCCTAAACTAGAGCATACTTTGATTATCCTAAGGGCACAAAGCATTTTGGGCCATTGCCTGTGGTGCTCTGAAGTAGCTGCTGCTGCTCCCAGAACAGCTGGTAGGCTGGGAAGGAAAGGAGCTGAGCCAACCAGAGTGGAAAAGCCAAGAGAGCTCTACAGGGAAGGGTCCAGTTTCCAAGCACTTGCACTGGGACAGTGGTATGAAAAGTCTGGGGCTGCTGGCCAGGGAGGCTGGTCTGAAGAAAAGACTGAATGGCATAAATTAAACATGATCCAGCATTATAATACATGGGGTGAATTCACAGGAGAAGCTCACAAAACAAAAACTGTGAGTGGGTAGAAGTGAAGCCTTGCCTTATTTACAGAAAGCAGAGTTGATGAGTATGTTGAAAACACATGAAGGTGTGAGTAAAATCAACAAAAAAAGGGGGAGAAGTGCTGGCCCAGTTGCCTGTCCCTGAGTCTATTTGTGTCTTGTGACTTGAACAAAGCAAAGCAGCCAGGGAGAGAGGAAAAGAAAGTTGCAAGAAGGACATCTCTGGAGGGATGTATGAGCAAAAGGAGGTAGTGACCTTTCGTCTCAGTTGACTCACAAACTGTGCTGGTGGGAAGGCAGGGATTATTACTCCATATTCTAGATTACAGTTTGGTGTACAGCTATACACCAACTGTGAAAACTAGAGACTTTCCCGATAGTGTTCTAAAGACCAAATTATCCTTTTACTATCTTTATTTTTTTTCCTTCTCTTACACTTATCTCCTATTCCTCTGTATCCTGTTACTGATTGTGCAAAAAAAGACTGTCAGTGCATTATTCTGAGCTGGGAAAATCTGGTGGCTCCCTGCTCCTATTGTCCCATCCAGATGAGCAAGGAGAACAAGTGAAAGAGAGGGGTAGAACAGAAAACTGCATCTGGAAGGTGGGAGAGGTCCAGGAAAGCACAGTAATGTGAAGAGAATATTTTGTCTTTAGCACAGTGTGCATTTGCTCAGAGTATAATGGAAAGGAAATCTCTGAGCAACATTATAAACATATCTTCCAGCTCTGGTTATGCACACACACATAAATGGCTCAAATTTCACTCCTGTGGATTATTATTGTATCAGCACAACCTTGAACTATATTTATAGTCTTGTAAGCTGCCAAGTTGCAACCTGCTTCTTGTTTTTTCCTGGTGGCAGCCAGCATGGCCTAAAGGGGTGATTGCAGCTGAGTGTCAGTAGAAGAGATTGGAGTCTGGCCCCTCACTCTCTGTGTAGCCACAAGCAATTCCCTGCTTCTCCATACCTCAGTTTCCCCACTGATAATAGCAGGAAGGGTTATTATTCCCAAGGCAATTGTAAGCATTTTATTAGAGCTCCTTGTACTCTTGCTTTTGAACACCTGGTTGAAACCTGGTGGTTTACAGTAGCTGACTATGTGTGATAGCAACAGCTTCTTGTGAGACCCCCTGTTCAGCCCCTGCTGACTGTGAGACACAGCTGCAGAGGACTCTGGTGTAGGTGCCTGTGTCTCCATTAAACCATCACAGCCCCGTGTTCACTGGCATTTTTGCAGGGCAAACACATGGGCTTAAAGGCTCCATTTACAGAATGACAGGATGCCATATCTGTATACTTGAGGAAAACTAATTTTTCTTTCAGGCACTAGGGAAGACTAATTACATTCACCTTTTCTTTTCTAACACAGTTTATACAGAGTTAGGAAAGGCAAGAATGTACAGAAAATGAGAGGAAAGGTCTCTCAGTGCTTGCCAGAGCTCTGGGTACCAACAAACAGGAGTGCAGGTCTGAGGAGGTGGTGGCAGATGCCAGAGCTTGCCCTGCAGTGGGAAGCTGTGCTGATGAGGCCAGCTGCAGAGCTCACTGATTCTTATTTGTCCAATACAGAATTTTCTCACATCTCATGTGACATGACCCTGTTGCCATTGTGCCTGGCCCTCTGGACAGAGTCTTGTTTTGCCAGGGTTCACTTGAGGTCTAAGGCCTGAAAGGTCACAACGTTGCATAGTTATAACTTCCAGCTCCCAGACTGTCCTTTCTATTGCTAGCTCCTCTCTCTGGTTTCTAGGTTTCCTCTCTCCAAATGTGAAGCCTACAGAAACTCATTACTATTTCCTGTAACAATTTTTATAATGTTTGTGATGTGTGGTAGTGTCCACTTTGCAATTTCTATGTGATGACAACAGAAAAATGTTCACAAAATTAGTTTATTATATGTGGTTATATTAATTTTTTTCTTTTATTTTTTAATTTTCATTCCTCTTAAAGCTTCAGGGGCTATTCAGATATTGAGAGGGCTTTCCTTCTTCAGCACATTCCACTCTGTAAGTCCACAAGCCAAAGGATGATGTGATCCCGGCAGCCCAGTTTTTGTGTTGAAAGTGTGCTTTGTGCTAAGGCTCTTCCCCCTGGAGTCTTTGTGCACTTCTCAAAACGATGAAATCTGGGATCATAACTCAGCAGCTAATTAGAATGATGATAACACCTTATCTTTGGCAACTTGCCAGCTCGCCTGACTGCAGCAGTGGTCTTGCCTTGGAGTTTGGTCCCATTTCAATCTCCAGGTCCTTGAGTGCTGTGATTACTCCAAAGGTGTAGGTGTCCCACCATGGTCCATTCCAACCCCACAGCTGGAATGCTGTGGCCTCCCTCCCTCTCTGAGATCCCAACATCAAGTCCAGCTCATCACTGCTCCCTGGTACTCTCAGGGGTCACAAGCAAGAAGAGAAACTATGAAGTTGCAGTGCTGTAAGAGGGAGTGCTTTAGGAGACACACAGACTGCACAGCCCTTCCCCATCACTGGAGGAACTGTGGCTCTTCCTAGGTCACATCCTATACCTTACATCTAGATCTTCATCAAGAGGAAGAAAAAATCAGGAGCAGAGAAGAGCTGGGAAAGATGAACAATCACTTTAAACCTAGGAGTCCAATAAAATACTTCCCTTCTCCATTACTACTCATAACAGAAGAAAAAAAGGCACTATTTCACTATTTGAGCCAGTTCCTGATTGTAGTTTTTTAGGGTGGGATAGGAGAGAGGAAAGGCTGAGTCACAATTTCTGAGCATTCAGCTCTTCCATAATGCTTCATCACCAAGGATTTTAAAGTGGTTTTGACATATGAATGAGTTAAATTTCACCACTTCCTAGTCAGGCCAGGAAAACCTTTGCTGAGTTCATTCACAGATGAAATGGAGCAAGCCTTTAGGTCAGAGTTTTCCAGCCTGGATACTTCATGTTAGATACCACAACTAGAAATAACTTCAAATTGTAGTGGTTTAAAGTGCATTTATCCATGCTTCTACAGCCACAGTAACAAAGAAGTATCTGGATTTATTTTTGATTTAATCAGACTGTGGGATTCAGTAGCCTACTTCTGATCTGGTAACACCAGATACCTCCTCTGCCTCCACCAGAAATTATCTATGAAAGGCTGAAGAGGAGGCAGATTTGCTATTTTCTGCTGAAGGGAGTGTTTCTCACTCTACAAAGTGGTAGCATCCTCCCTTCTTCCCTCTCATTTTCCCTCCCTCTGGTTTTCTGTGTCCAGGTTCATGGTAAAAGCATTAGAGACATTGGAGCCTTCAGCTCCAGGAAAGCCTCCCATCAGGTTCTCATTCCTTCTACTTGTCAGAGCTCTTACATTGAAGAAGCCAGCCCTGTCCAGTCACCATCTACACACAGAGGATAAGAAAATTGCCATGAATTTGCACAACAAAACAATGGCTTGGACACAGTTAAGTCAGGGGAAATCTATGGGAAATGAGCCAAAGTTAAGCGAGTTACCTTGGAACCGTTCTGGGCCCTGAGCCCTGAGTGAGACTTCAAGGACCTGGAGCACTCCTTGAGCTGCCTGTGTGGCAGGGCTGGGGTCTGCTGTCCAACTGATCTTCACTCAGCTGTCTCAATGAGGCTGCTCACCTGGGCTGGAGTTCTCCAGGGAGCTGCCTCCTTTTATCCACCTCCAGCTTCCTTGCCTGGACCTGCCCCAGCTTGTCCTGGCACAAGCTAAGGTACTTCCATCAAAATCTGTGCTCAGGAGCTTCTGAGTAGTTACTCTGGGTATACAGGACCAGGCACAAACCTTTGGCAGAGTACAAGACCTGCTGAGACATCTGGGTTCTCTTCTTCAAGAGTGTGTCTTGCAGGCAGTGCTGCTCTAAGGGGACTTTTGTGACAGTAGCATATTGCAAGGCACTATGAGAGTCCTCAAGGCTCTGGGCTAAAGTTTATTTTGCCTCTGTATCCTGACTGTCTGAGCAGAAAGGCTGGCTTAGCTTGTAAATGTGACTTCACAGAAACATGGCAAAAGACAGAGATACCTTAAGCCACTAAATGCTTCCAGATGGGGGCATTTCTGCTGAACTTTTTACTTCTGCCTCTAAATGAGGCACTGTTAACTTTTTACAAAGATAGAAAAGATTTGAGCCTTAGGTAGAGTTAAGTGTGGTGGGACTTCCTTTCTTTCTTTCTTTCTTTCTTTCTTTCTTTCTTTCTTTCTTTCTTTCTTTCTTTCTTTCTTTCTTTCTTTCTTTCTTTCTTTCTTTCTTTCTTTCTTTCTTTTTTTTGCTTTCTGAGTATTTTAAGTTTTCCTCCTTTCTCTCTTTTTTTTTTCTTTTGTGCAAAACAAAGCAGGTAAGAAGAGGGAAACAACGCTGCTCTTTTAAAAATGCAGCTTGATATATTCCTAGAAGCCTGTAAATAGAGAAAAAACAGGCAAAAGAGGGAGAGCAAGAAAGCTTTGACAGTAATAGCAGTGAGCCAGTGGAACATCTTAAAAGGAACTAGTCTTGTCTTAGGAAATTAAAAAGACATGTGTGTAGCTGTTAAAAAGCCTGAAAAAAGTGTCTGTGATTCTCAAACAAGGCAGACCTGCAGGAGGAAGTTTACAAGATCTAGGAGTAGTAGTATCCGTGACTTTAATCTGGTCTTGGAAATTAATAGTTCTAAGCATGCTGGAAGGAATTAAGACCAAACAAGGGGTTTCAGTTTAGAATCTGAGTCTTTGATGCTTTAGGAAAGTAATTTGATTGCATCAAATGTATCCCAGGGATAGGAACCTTAGTCCATAAATATCACTGATCCACATCATTAAAAAAACTTCAATCTGCACTTTTTTTCCCCTTCTTTTTGCAGTGCTGATATTCTTTGGACATAAGAGGCCCACAGCTGAATCAGCAGGGAGATTGATTTCTCTCTCTCCCTTTAAAAGAGGGAAAGAAGGTCCCTTTGGGTCAGGGTTAAGGGCTTGGAAGGGGCCTAATGGGAAAGTTCATCTCACAGCTGCCAGCAGTATATAGTACCAGGCCCATGGATAACAACAGGATGTGGGTTTTGAGCACTGTCAGCTCCTTCATGATATATTTCTTTTTAATTTTCTCCTTTTAAAATAATACACCAGCTAAGAACATTCTTTATTATCATAACAAAATCTCTGCTCCAGTGACTCTGAGACGTTCCTAATTGTTTTCAATCTGTCAGAAGCGCTTTCTGTTTGCATTTCTGCAACCACTCAAGAGATTGCTGTAAAGAAAACAAACAAAAAAAATTGCCTGGGCTAACTGAGGGGTTGGGTAATGGGTTACAGCACTTTCACCTCGCACAGCACCGCTGAGCAGGAATCAAAAACTGAATTGGTTGGTAATAACTCGAGTATCAGCTTTGTAACAGCCAATTTCGAGCTGTTGTTAGCACTTAAGTCACCAAACAGGTACAGTGACAACCAGTGAGTTAAAAATAAGCTCTGGTATGATGGAAGGCACAGGGAAAACACCCCATTCACCCAAGTGGAGATGGAAAGTGAAGGGGAAGAGTGCATGTAGCTCTTTGCACTGTCATCCTGTGAATGACAAATAGCAGTGCATTTCCCACGGTGAAAAACACATCTGATCTAACTTTTCCTGCTGTTTTCTAAAGAGTGGTCTCATTAACGTGAGAGCAGAGTGATTTCTGGGTACAGCCGTATTCTGAGTGGCTGCTGCTGAGCCTACAAGAGGCAGTGATGCAGGGCAGCCTTGTCCCACCACACATGCATCCTCACCAGCAGCCACGCTGGTCTTGCTGTCTGATGGAGGGAGGGGTGGGAGCACAGGGGCTGCAGCACACAGGCAGCCCAGGGCCCCCCGCAGATATCTGCCGGCAGAGCTGGGACACATGGGCCATGGGAGGAGCACCGAGGAATTTTCCCAGCGTTGTTCCCTGCGTGTGTGGGTGTTGCCTCCCACCATGGAGGCAGCGTCCTGTTATGAGTCTGAGCATTACAGCAGGAAGGGAGTCTCAGCCCCCAGCCCAGAGGGAGCCCCTGCTGTACCACAGGCTGTAGGAGAGAGGTGCTACCTTAAAGAGCTGCAGAACTAAGATGGAAGGAAGCTGCCCCACTGAGCAAGCGAGCTGAGAACGGAAGGCAGCATTCATGTTGCCTTCTAAAAATGCTTGTGAGATTCAAGCCTGTCAATCTTCATTAGTGGTGCAGGGACCAGTGGTCTTTCTGCAGACAGCTTGGATCTCTTCTTGGGCTTGGTGCAAGGATGTAATAGTCATAATGACAGGGGCCCATAACCAGAGAGACACCTGAATTCAGAAGGCAACAACAGAAAACAGAGGAGCTGTAGATCAAGTCCATTGAGGTTTATTCAGGATAACTCAGAAAGATGAAGACAGAATTGGTCACTGAGCTCCTCAATCAGAGCTCGGTGTTACAACCACACATTTCACTGGAACTGTCCTCCCATAGCTCTCCCTGGCCATCAGGGTTCCATATGTCCCTCAGTGCAGAAATAGCTGAAGAAGAGTCGGTGCTGGTTTTGCACACATTAACAGAAAAGCAGAACCACAGGAACTGTCAGTCGGTATGTTTAGGAGGAACTCATCACCCTGGCATCTGGTATGCCCTGAGCTGCTCTCAACTACCGGCACTGAGAAATTCACACTAAACCCAGGAGCTGTGATCACCCCTGGAGAAAGCGCTGGGTGAAGAGTGTGTCAGTGCAGAGGCCCCAGAGCCATGGGCCTGAGTCAGGCTTTTGTTATGAAGGGTGGGAAGAAGGGCCTGTGTCAGAAAGGACTTATCCTGCCAGTTTGGAAGTCATGACTCCTTCTGCTCTGCCACAGACTTCCCACTTGTCCTTCAAGCACATCCTTCAGCTCTCTTTGGCTGCCTGTGTAAGATGGAAGGTGTTGCCATACTCTGTCTCACCAGAGAGCTGTAAGGGGCTCTCTCATAGTCACTTATCCAAAAAAAAGTGCAGCTTAAAGCAAACCATCTTTGGGAGCTCTGCTTGGTCTCAGTACTTGGGAGGAGCCCACAGTAAGAAAAAGACATGAGGTTCCTGTTCCCCACTGCTGCACAGACATGGCTAAGAAGTCTTTTAGTGGGATATGGTTTCCCACCTGTTTTGCACCAGCATAAAAAGTCCTGCTGAATGCAAGGCAGCAGTTGGGTTCATGCTTTTCCACAGGAAATGCTGGACACAGAGATAAGCTCATCCAAGTTAACACTGGGATAACAGCAAATCTTTAACAAGTAGGAATGTGAAGCATGGCAGCTACTGTAGCCATGGGGTATGTGAGGGTTGTGTCACATTTTGAAGCAAAATTGCTTTTCCTCTCACCTTCCTGGGAAAGAGGAGACAGATGGTTAGCTTGACTTGTCAGGAGTGTTGTTGCTACTACTTCTTGTCCTCCCTGTGCCCTTTGGCTGCCTTTGCTCTCTGCAGCAGTGTACAGACATACACAGAGTGGCTGTGGGCAGAGGAGGAGAAAACAAGCTCTAGAACAAAACAGAAAGTATGTTCTCATGCAAACCTCATTAATAATGGAGAGCTAGTGAAGAGAAATGGTACAAAAAACAAGATATTTCTTGTTGGAAAGAGAGGGAACATGCTGCAAAGAGGGAATGTGAAAGGTGAAGGCTTTCAGAGTTTACATCACTCTCCATAAAACAAACTTCAGTCTATTTCACAGTTACTGCAACATTTAGCCAAGCAGTGGAATGACAAACATCACTTAAAAATAAACAAAGAAATCATTTTATGTCAAGATTTTTGCTATCTCATATTCTTTTGTTTTTGGGGTTTTTTTTAATTTCAATTCAATATCTCAAATTTTCTTTCTTACTGCTGGCTTTCCAGAGAACTAAATTCATGCTGAAATGATAAGCCCTTTTCTCAGGTAAGGGAAATAAGGCCCACATAGCACTGCTCAGCAAATGCATGTCCCTTGGAGACATCCTGCCAGCAGGGACTGTGGCTTAGCAAGTCATTCATTATCCAGGGCCATCACGCTACTTTCTGGCCCAGTGGTCCAGATAGATGCTTTAAAGATGCAGTACCTGTAACTCTGCCCAAAGTCTCTGCCACAGTATGACATAAAGTCCTCCTAAGATTGTGGTCCATGAGTTCTTTCTCTTTTATGCTGGTCATTACTCTCAGAAATGCATACGAAATTGATTTCCTTTTCATGACATTGTTTTCAAATGACTCTTCTGTTTTCTTCTGCTTGGTTTCTGGCAATCTCAGTGCCTTGGGAGCTACATAAAATATAATTCAGAGTGTCTCCAAATGCTTCACAGACAAAGTTGTCAGTGCTTGCTCCCCACACCACCTCCCCCACCCCCCACATCCCCGTATTATTGGGTTTGGATGTAGCAAGGAAACTGCAAAGAATGGGGGCATCAGGGTGGTAAAACTGAAATGCAAGAATATAGTAATCAGAAGAAACTATATCCTTTTGAGCTTACAGCAGTAGAACCAAGAGCAGAACTTGGATGCTAAACCTGGTAGTCATTTGGGATGTTGGGTTTTTTAACTACAAAGTTCAGAAAGAGAACACAGAAGAGTCAGTTGCTTTAATATGCACTGCACTTCTGAACAGCAAAGTTCCCAAATAGTAAAACTCTCCCAACAGCTCTCCCTTTGCCTACAAACAGTGAGCTTACATGCAGGGAGGGGGAAAAATGCAGTCACATTCCTTTCGCACTCCCACTCGCCTCTGAGGTTCTTCCACTTCCTTCCTTTGGCTTTTTTTAGAACTGTAGTGTTTTTCTCACGTCCGGCAACAAAGGATGTTTTGTGCTGCTCCTGAGGTTGTTGGTTTCTTTTTTTTTTTTTTTTTTTTTTTTTACTTTAGATACATGTTTGAAAATATAACTCTTGTTTGTGTGGAAGCAAAATTTTTTCCCTCTGGTACTTTACAGATAATGGTCAATTGCTGATGACTTGTTTAGTAGTTAAAATTCTCCCACCAGGATCAACATTTGTATTTTCCTGCAACCTTCTTATTTACTTGTGAAAACCACCATGCTGTAACCCTAAAGGTAGAATGATACTGGGGAGTCAGTGATATTGCAGTGATTTCTCTGCTCTGTTAATGAATAAGAAATGGAATCACTCCAGAATTACCATAATGCAGATGAAAGAAGAGCATGGTGCATAAATTGGTTCAGAAAATGCATAGCTTACAAAATCCACAAAGGTCCCATGTTGTTGCCAGTAAAAAATCCTGTGAAGAGACAAGGAGGAGCAGGTCAATAATGGAATCACAGTCTCCAGCCTGTAGAGTCAGCTCTCCCATTTTACAATAGTGTAACATCATGAAATAAGAGTGGAGATATGCATTCAGGATTAAATCTGTTTAGGGGTTTGTTACATTCTTTTCCCCAGTCACTATAGCTGGGTCTTTGTCACAATGATAAATTGACTGTGGTCACACACATTGACATTATTCACTTTGAGAAGCAAAACTCCAAACATCAGTCATTGGTGTGTCAGGGACCCTGGATATTGGATATTCAGGTATTCAATGTTTCCAATTTATTATAATTTGTAGGCAACCAGACAAGGTGGGGAGAAAGCCCATAGACAGCCTGGAATTTTATCATAAATCTCCAAAAGCCCTAACATAATCTTTAAGACTACCTTCAGTTCCTCAGACAGGGAGCATGAGTGATACAGTGAACCTGATTTTGACCTTTTGCTCTGCAGTGCTGCACAGGTATTATTACACTGTTGGCTTTGGCTTCTGTAGGACTTGGTGCATAAGTATCTCGGAAAGGAAGTATTCCATAGAAAAACATAAGGACTGCTATCTCAGTGCCTGCTTCGTCTTGATAGTCAGGGTGAGGCAAAGAGAAAAGGAGAGGCTGTGAGTCTCCACTGCCTGATGTAGGAATTGCTCCTGGGTTATGCAGATGGGGCTGGAGAGAGGTACCACACACTGTCACTGCAGACATCCTTTGTACTGCACATAAATTAAGAAATACCCATACCCCTGTTACTTGCTGGATGTTTTCCTCAGAGTCCTGAGACATACCAATACCAGCTCTCCAAAACAGTCAGCAAAATGCAGGAACCTGCTGGAGCTCTTACAAAGTGAGCCCTGAATAAGAAAACTATTTGATTGCTGCTTTTGTGGCATGTCTGGCTTCCTATGCCTGCTGCCAAGTTTTCCAGAGTGGAAGGAAGAATTTTCCCCTCTTATATTGCTAAAGCCTTGCAATAGTATTGGAGCCTGCTTTGGTTGGTGTGAGCCATTGGCCTGGGGAACCATAATGCCATGTGCACAAAGTGGGGGAACCTGTGCAGACAATGGATGTCCCTGTGACTTCATGATAGCTCAGCTATGGCTCTATTCTTTGTCTTCTCCCCTAACAAACACTAAGCTGAATGGAGGGAGAAATGTCAGATCTGAGTGGCTTCAGTTGCCCCTCGAATACCACCCTCACTCTGAAAGTCTAGCTCTAGGAACTTGTGCTGTGGTGCCATCAATCCCGACTTTTCTGCTAGACTATTTCTCCTCAGCCTTCCAGAAAGCAGCACATACTGAGCCACAGTCACCCCAGCAGCCCAAGGCCGAGACAGACACATGGAGGCTGCATCACGCCAGGCAGTGAACAGATGCCCGAGGCATGTTTGCTTGTTTTATCCACCAGTTTGGATAAGGGCAGTGATTCTGACAGAGTCAAACACCCAGAGTGGTAAATATCTCAAACAAACACATCTGTTTACCAAAAGTGAGTCTGTCTTCCATTGGGTTTGGCTAACATGAGCTAGCAAACCTGATTTAACCTCAGCCTTTTATTTGGGGTAGGCACAGCAACTTGCAGCTGCTTTTGGAGAGACATTTTCTGTAAATAGCTGGGTGAGGCTGTCACTGGTGAAAGGTGGTGTCATATGGCTGTCCATGGCAAGACTTGGCTGGCACTATGGAACCATGCCAGGAGAAGCTGGTTTTGTCACTGCAGTGGGACGTGCCATGACAGCCCTATGAAAAGTCCTGTCTGGCTTTTCTGTGACCCAAACAGATCCCCAAGGCGTCAGCTGATAGTTTCTAACCCAGCAAGCACCATGGCTTATGCCAGCCCCACACTTCAGTGGGAGCAGGTGGTGCCTGTGGCCGTAGCCAGTGTGCTGAGGTGCAGCAAGATCAGTGCTCCTTCAAACAGAGAAACAGCATTGTCAATGGAGCCTGGGTAAACAGCCTGCTACTCTATGGTCAACTCACTTTGCAAGTCAAGATAAATTAAAAAAAAATTAGTAAAGTTCACTATTTTTTTTTTTATTTATACAGCAGGAATACCCTTAACTACTTGCCCAAGTAACACTTTCAATAAACAGCAACAAGGGGAGGGTGCTGTGAAGGCTTTATCTTGCTCCAATGCTGTCCTACTCATCCCTGTTGCAGCCTCCAGTGAACCCAGGTCACACTGGTCTTGTTTTTCCTATTACTTTAGCTGGCTTACATTTGTTTGGATCCCATTAGAAAAAATATAAAGCTACAGTTTAAACCACCATCCCTAGAGGCAACTCCGATCCTGCTTCAGTAAAGACAAGCAGGTGTTGCTGTGACACCAGCTGACACCTGTGCTGCTTGTCCACCACTGGGACATTTCCCAGATCAGGATAGTGATGCTTTCATGGCCCTCAAGTTTAGTCTGGCACAAAGAGATGAAATACACCTATGTTGCCATTTCCAGAAAATGTGATTTATGATCAGGAAGGATCCACCTTTGAAGGTGGGCAAGCACTGCAAGGACAGAGCTCCAGTAAGCTCAGCCAAGACAGCACCTGGGGCTGTGGTGCTCCATCCCAGCCCTAATGCTGCAGGGAAAGGGAGGGGGTGAAACTGTGTGAGGCTTGGCAAATCTTCATGAAGCCATGGAGGAACTGTACTCAGGAGAGAAAGGCAGCCCCTAGATCTACTCTACAAATCCCAAACAACCTCTGGATAAATTTCAGCTGAAAACTGGCTCTTTCATGCTTGTGATAACTACACTTGACAGCCAAACAGAGACCCTTTCATATTTAAAAATAGAAAAAGCAATTAATTATTGGAGTCAATATAAGCCAGAAGCTGGCAGAGTAGCAGAGCAGTGTCTGCAGTGATCTGACTGTAGCAGAGGCCATAGTGGCTTTAGAGCTCATGCACCCATCAGCCCAGGGGGACATGCCAGCACTCGGAATGCAAAGCTGCTCAAACACAGGCACAAAACAGAGTCATGCCCTAAAGCAGCAGGGTTGGTAGGCAGCAAAAAGAGAAGGCAGCCTCTGAACCCCCTGAAGAGCTTAATGGAGTCAGTGCTACTTTGTCAAACCCAGCCTGGCTCAGATTTGGGCAACTCGAGCTGAAATGCTTGCCTGTCTGGTTTGCTGTTCTCCAGTGGCTGTGCACAGTGCGTGCCAGTGTGTCAGAGGCAAGCCTTGGAGGCTAGTGGGCAAGCCCTGAGAGCCAGAGCCACTGATTTCTCTTTCTCATAGCTGGATAGTCTGATTCAGTGAAGAATGAAACATTGTGCACCAAAGCCAGGCTCAATTTTTTCTGTCTTAGTGTTTACCTGGAATAGACCATGATGTGAGGTGCTGATGGGACTTAGGGATTCCTGGCTTTGTTGCCAGGGACTTAATAGCATTTGACCTTCTGTTGACTCTAAGTCCTTTGGACATTGGAAAATTCCCCAGAAGGGAGCTTTCCTTATCCTCCAGGAAAATCCTATTAGTTTTTTGGGGTTTTTTTACTATAAAGTCCAGATCTTGACACTTGCTAGCTACAGGCTGTCCTTGTGGATTAGCAACCCAGTGAGGTAATGAAAGTCAGCTGCCTTAGACACTTCATTTTCTGCTGCAAGACACTTGCACATGACTGAGGTCGCTGATGTCTGGTGAGCCCAAACCATGTGGAGATTTTTAAGGAGAAGCAGGTCCTGAGCTGGAGGAGGCTGTGACTAGGAAACCGAGGTCGTGCTGCTGTGATGTGAGTCAAGAAGGGACCTTTGATGTACAGTCTTTGGGCAGTTGCCTGGGCCAAAAGCAAACACTGCACAGGAGTTCCACTTTGCTAACAATAATGAAAGCAGTTCCTGGAATGATTTGCTTGTCCTGACAGCAGCACAGTTTGGTTGAAATATGTACAAATTAAAAAAAAAAAAAAATAATAAAAGAGGAATTTGTAAGAGAGGCCCTTCCTTGGACTGGTTGTTCTCACAGCCTCCTTTCCCTGTTCAAATTGGTAATTCCCAGCAAAGCCACGATTCAAGTGCACGGTGACTGCTCTTTCAACATGATCAAAGGAATAATTATATGCAGTGGAATTCTCCAAACACAACAATCGCGTGTGATCCGCCCGGCATGAGCAACTGGCTGCGTGTCTGCAGAAAGCTCCCATTTGCTCCGCAGACAGGCAGTCCCAGGTTGCAGCCAGGGACTGTCCCTGCCTGCCACCACAGAGCTCTTCCTCAGCTGCCTTCCACTGTGTAAGCTCACTCCCTGCTTTTGGGCTGCCCAAGTGGCAGGGGGATGTGGAGGTCCTTTGTTTCTCTGTGTATTCAGGGGATGAAGGGGATATTTTCCTAAAAATCAACTACTGCTTGCTTAGTTTATCCTGGAATGGAAACTTTATTTATAGAAGAAACAGCAGCAACTGGCACCCTGGGTCCTAGCAACAGCAAAGTGAGCTCTGCAGGCCCTGATGGGAAATACTGCAAGGTGCTGTGCTTCAGTGCTCTTGGTCTCCCACTTTGTACATGCCCCATCTCTTCTAGGAGCTGAAAATCAGAAATCAGCCTTTTCTTCATCTACTGAACTGTTTTTTCTACCTCTCAGCAGTCAGCATAGTGTTCTGTGTTCAGGAAAGTGAGGGCTTGTGGGGCCACATGGAGGTGGAACCTCTTCTGGAGTGGAAAAGGTTTCTCTGGTGGCCTGAAGTGGGTCAGCACCAGGCCTCCAGGGCATTTCAGCAATATGGGCTGAGCTGAAAGTCATTGAGCCCCTTGACTCCAACACTCTTCTGCTACATCCTTGGCTGCTGGTTCAAGACCAAAGCTTCCAACTTGCAGGATTATTGCTGGGGCATCCAGCCACTCCATTGCAGTCTACCTGCATCTGCTTTACCCAGACCACACAAGCTCTGTAGGAAATCCCTGGAGCTGCTCATTGATAAAGCTCACCTGAAATCCCTGCTGAAGTGCATGCCTGGGAGGCAGCAGTGTAGATGCTGGTCCAGTCTGCATTTCATCATGCATGTGTGTCCCATCTCATACAAACTATTCCTGGCATGGTCTCTTGTCTCTTTTCAGTTAGGCACTCAGGATGAGCATCTGAAGCCAAGGTTGCCCACGTAATTGATGCCTGGACATGTAGTTTTGGAGTGGTCTGAAACAAACAAATCACCCTCTACACCTTGCGAAATGGAGTCTCGGTTTGTCGATGTACATAGTTGGCCTCATCTATTCATTTTATCTCTTCTTCATTCAATTATTTCTTAAATTAGCCACCAGGTCAGATGGGTACTGTTAAGATGCTGTTGGCTGTTTGGTGGTCTACACTGTATCACCTTCATCAGTTTTTCATATCTTTTTCCACGTGAGACTGTAGATTATCTAGATTGTTTTTGTTAATATGAGACAGATGGGAATTGGGTGTCAAGTTGCGATTCTGAAGTGTAGGAGCTTTATAGCCTTTTTAAAAATGCATGGTATTAAAGATCATTTAAAACAAAATTTGTTTCTGGCATTTAACAGTTAGTGAGGCAAAATAGATTCTTAATAAAGAGGGAGGGTAATTCTTTAGTCTGAATAGTCACCTCTGAACTCCAGGCTGACATAATTACATCTGGGACAAAAAGCCAGACTCTTTCATGCTCTGAATCTGCCATGTTTGCCCTGGTACTGCACAGCTCTCATTCCAGTGGATTGCATTGCCTTTTTCAATCAGATGATGCACAACACAGGAACAATATGGGAGGAGAAACACTGGCATCACTGATATACCTAGGACCTTGTGTGTTAGACAAATCATATTTTGGAGGGCTTACTTTGCCTGGGTCTGTTAGTCAAACCTTCAAAATTAAAAGCAAGAGGCATTTTTTGGAGCTCACACAATTGTAAAATGAGCAGTACACACAACTAGAAAAATGAGGACTTTTGCACATGGCTGAATAACTATACTGGATCTGAAATGAGTATGTCAGCTCCAGGATCCTGTCCTAGTTCTGGCCAGGAGTGGATGCTGGAGGAAAAATGTATGCAAACAGGCAAACATGGCACAGTCCTTGATGCAGTTGTAGGGCTGGGAGTTCCTCAGTCACAGACAGTATCTTTCTGTTTAATATTTCCAATGGACTTTCTTTCCTTCCACGAGTTGGTTTTAACTTTTGGCCTCAGCAACAGCTGATGGCAATGAGTCCCACAGTTTAATTTGCATCGGATGGAAAACTGCTTACTTTCGTTTGCTCAGAACCTGATGCCTGCTAATTGCATTTAATGTCCTCCTTTGGTGGAAAAGAAGAGAAGGGATGGGAGGCTCCAAACTCACCAGGTGACAGGTGCCCCATCTGGCTCATGCTCCACCTCATGCAGTCACTGCGTGGCTCAGCCTCCTGCCCTGGCACTATCTGTGAACTGTGATCCCAGCAGCAGCTTCCAGCAGGCAAAGCCCCTGTGCAGGCCTGCTTGTTGCAGTTCAGCAGGTGAATGGACAGTGACCTGGGCTCCCCTCTTGCTCCATTACATCTTTTATCATTTCTAGCTCAAAGTCAAGTTGATATTACCTGGGATTTCTTCATATGCAAGCTTTGCACTCAGTCAGCTATCCCACACCCCTTGCATGCCAAATAATCCAGAGGGCAGGAAAATGGGATGCTCAAGTGCCCCATCTTGGGTTAACTGGAACAAAAAGGTGATGCAGATCTGAAGTAGCCAGTTTTCAGGTGCCATCCAAGTACCATCACAGAAATCTTAGTGTGGCCATGTGGGAATGTGCGCCAGAAGCTCTGACACCAACTGTCTGCTTATTTATTTACAGAGAATAATTCATGCTCCAAAGCTCACTGACAGCTTCATTTTTTTCTTTCTTAATTTATATCCCTGGAGAAGCTCTTTCCTCATTGACTAGTAGAAACTGCCATCCTGATTTAAACCCCAAGCCAAGGTTAAATATCATGAGTTGTGCAGTACCATGATATCACCCTGTTTAAACTGCCCCCCTCCTTTGGGAGGGATGCACTTCACCCACAAGTTTCATATACTGTGTCTGAAGGATGCTTGTAAACCATATGAGAGGAATTTATTTTTTCTTTTTATTGGTACAAAAATATCATCAGCTTAATCTGGCAAAATTCTCCTAGTGTGGACACATCTGGCAAAACTGTGCTGGTAGTGGAAAACCTCTTTTCACAAGCAAAACAAGTTCTACCAGTACAAGTGTGGGTTTGCCACTGTAACTGAGATGAGGGGAGAAATGGCTCCGGGCAGGACTGAAGGTCTTATCTCCCATGATCAGGAAAAGAGGGTGGATAGTGAGGTGGCAATGTTTGCTATTGATATTAAGTTATTACGGGTAATAAAAATGAAAGTTGACTGCAAAGACTTGCAGAAGGAACTCACTGTAGTGAAGCAATAAAAAAGCTGATAATTTAGATTAGGGTAAAACTTTTAGATAAATTTAAGGTGTTGTGCATGGGAAAAACTCCTAACTGTAGATGCCAGTTGTGATAGATTCTTGAGTTAGCTGTGTCTGTTCAGGAATGAGATCCCTGAGTTGTAATAGCTATGTGAAAACAGCCTCTTTTTCCTTGACAGCAGTGCAAAACAAATCAAACATCAGGAGTTATCAGGAAAAATAGAAAAACCAGAGCTATACAAATTTGCTAGTTCTGCCTTTCCATCTCAGAACGGGTGTATTAGAAATAAAAAAGCACCAAATTTGTGAGGAAAACCTGAAGTATAGGACAACTTCTACATATCTGGGGCTCCCTTGTCAGAAAAAGGGAGTGAAAGAATAGTATAGAGGTGCTGACAACCATGAATGCCCTCCAGCAAGTCTGCTGGAAATTATTTGGGCTGTTTCTTTTCACACAAGACCTATGGGACATCCAGTATGGTGATGGTGGTGCTTTGCTTTGGATGAGCAGAAGGAACAGTTGCAGTCAAACTGTAGAACTCACTCCCACATGATTCTGTGTTGCTAACAATTTGCAAGGTAAAAAGCAATTAAATGTATCTCAGGAAGAATAAAAAAAAAATGACAGCCATGATGTGTAAGCACCCCAGCTCTGTCTCAGGAGATCCCTAAACTAGAAACATCTGGCAATGGATGGAAAATACAAAGGATTTATTCCTATGTTTTTACCTCATTCCCATCCTCTTCCCTGTACCTTCTGTCAGTCTGAGATGAAGACAGGACATTGAGACAGATTGACCTTTGGGCTGACTCATGACTAAAATTCTTAAGTTTGTTATAACACTTATTTATACCACTTTTATTCAGATCATGAGTTGTAAAGAGTGAAAATGAGATTCTCCTACAAGAAAAGTAATCTATGCTTCAGAAGGATTACATTAAAATAATCTTTTTGAGGAAGAATCCAGTGAAATTGAAAATTTAAAAAGTAGTCATTTGAGCATTGGAAAAGCATCACGCAAGTCTCCCTAATAATTTTCTGCTCCTGTCTGTCATCAGCTTATTTCACATATGATCTTAGCTTTCAGTCATCTCTCACATTTTGAAAGTTCACATGATGCAAAAAACAATAAAAATATGTTGATTGGACTGGCTTGGTTTTTCCAGCTCCTGAGAATGGGGAACAACACTTTAATTCCACTTCCCATAGACAGCCATCTGTCCCTGCTCTCACCATTACAGTCACTCGGGGCTTCCTTCCTTGGATAGCTTTAGGAAGAGGCACAGGGTTGGCACATAGGGTGAGACATCTTGCAGGCTGACCCTTGTAGTTTCTGGTTTTTTCTAATAGAGCTGCTTCTTCTCCAACCCTAAACTTTCTAGCCTGATGCCTGCACTGACAGGTTTTCTGGCTGCTCTTAAGATTTGTTAGACAACTCTTAGGCTTCACCAGACATTTGGCTTCATTTTGGTGCCGGTCAATGGATCATCAAGTTTAGAAGTGAACACCCAGAGTGCTTTCAGAAGAGCTGCAGGAAGTAGGTAATTAATTATTAAGAAGTAATTAGCACAGAAAAAAAATTGCATCAAAGTAGGGATTTAAAACTTATCTGGAAGAGTTAATGTTCCTCCTTGTAAATGCTTGTAAGGAAATGTGGAGCAGCTGATAGTGCCAAACATGCACATAAACCCCAGTGTGTAGATTGTGGATTTTTGAGACACTTAAGGACAGCTGGAGGGGGCTGCACAACTGATACTATCACTTGCACAAGTAGCTCACTAAAGAGCCACGGTCCAAGCAGTCACTGCAATGACTGGAAATGGAAAGTTAAGGAAGGAGTTGCTCTGTGTTTCTCCTCTAACCTGACCCTCTGGCCAGGAGGAGCTGTGGTACTCAGGTGCTGATGAGAAGGGACTGGTGACACTTTCCATGAGTGTATGCTCCTACCAACTGCAGCTTCACATGCATGGGACAGCAAGCACCTTGGAGAAACACCTCTCCCTGGGACACTAGATGGCTGCTTGTCCTTCTCAGGGAGGAAGTAGCTTCCATTTAAGGAGCTGGAGAGGTTCTTGGCACTGATTGCAGCAAAGCATCCCAAACTCTGGATCCCATTGGCAGAAAGGCCAGGGGCAGCTTGAGCTCATGCTTTGGAAGTACCATCTTTTGTCAGCTTGAGATTTTCCAGAATTTCCAAGCAGAGAGAAAGAGAGGGGTATGAGGAAGCTATTAAAGATATATAAAATAAACTTGGAGCAGGGAGGAAAGTGTGTTTAATTGAGGAGCTGTGCACTTTATTCGAGAGAAGGATCGGTAAATGCCTGTTATTTCAACAAAGACTTTTTCTGTCGTGAACAAGAGAAGCAGATGTTTAAAAGACGGACAGGAAGCGGCTGTGACAAATGAAAGGATTTTTGATTGAATTCATGAGCTGTGTTTCCTGCCAGTAATTCATTCAGCTGTAGGCTAGATCAAAACATAATATTATGGTTTAATCAGCACGCTTTTAAACATGAAGCCAGGATATACAAGTCCTTGGTGCTACAGGTAAAAAGCCATGAGTACATTTGGCTCAGAAGCTTATTTTTAAAGCATTATTCATTCTTTTTCTTTTAAGCAAGCAAACACCTGAGAGCGCCTAGAGAGCCATGTTTTGGAGTATGCACAGGCAGGTGTAGAAAGAGTACAGCACTCTCAGGGCATGGCAGATGAAATAGGCTGCCTGAAAATACAATCCCACTTGCACTGCAGCCAGAGAAAACTCCATTTCCTATCAATTGTGGGAGCATTAGATCAAGCTGGTGAGTGTGTGTACATGTGTATGCACGCTGCAAGTGTTAATTTTGATGTTTCCTGCTTCTCTCCCATCCTCCTAATGAATTCTATTTGTTTACAGCCTCAAGGAAAGCTTGTCACTAGAAATTTCCTTTTGAGTTTTCAGCTCAAGATTTCACAACCACAGAACCATTGCAACACAGTGATAAACAAGCTGAGGGAGGCAACTCTAGAGAATTGAGGCCTCTCTTTTTCACCATTTAGTTAAGTAAATAGTTACCAAATGTGCTGAGAGATAGAGAACTTTATCCCTAGCTGTAATGAGTATTAGCAAAAGTGGATTTTTTTCCTATCCAAAAAATTAGAGTAGGCACAGGAACTGCTTATCCTTACACCACTCCTTGTCAGAAAGGGTCAGATGGTGGGATGTACTTCTGGGACTGTAGCACTGGGCTGTGGGAGAGCAGGGAAAATGGAAAAGAGGGGTTGCAAAAGCTGCCTAAAGCTTAGGGTCACCAAAATGGATTTACATTTCTCAGGCCAAACACAGGACCTGGCTGAAGCTGAGAAATAATAACCAAGATGTGCCCCATGCACAGACACCAGCTGCCCTCCATCCCCCTTGGCCAGGCTCTCGAAGGAGGGGTGAGGACACAAAAGCAGCCTCTGCCAGGTTTCCTCCCCTGCAGGGCTGCAGTCAGCATGGCTTGGCTGCTGGCTGGGTCAGCGCCTCTTCCTGCACCGAGTGTGTCCTGTGCTGGCCTTAGTCCTTGGCTGATAAGCACAATATCCATAGATCTGCTGTGATTACCAGCAGGCTTTCTCTGCTCCATTTAATCCTCTGTAAAGTTTCTACAGGTGACCCTCTCATTATATCAATGCATTGGGGAAAGCCCTCAGTCATGACTTCCAGGGTGCTCTAGGACAATGTGGATAAAGGCTGCTTTCTGGAGATTGGGAAGAAATTACACAGCACAGATTTTCTTTGCTTAAAAAAAAAAAGTGCTTTGGATCAGCTAAAACTTCTTAACAATACTTGTGAAATTTAGCAAGTGGTTTTAGTGACGGCAGAACAGGCATATCTTGACATTTTTGAAATAACTGTTGTTTTGTTTTTTTTCTGGGAAACAAAGTTTTGTTTTGAAGCTTGTCTCAGCTTTGTAATAATAGAGTATGGTAAGAGAGAAAAATCATTCCAGGGAAACTAAATTCAACTTCAAAATTTTTGTTTAAGTTGAATGTATATTTTTTTCTTCAACCCAAGCTGAATAGATCTTTTAACTTCTTTGAATATTAACAAAAGTGGATTTTTCTACTGCCCAAGTGGTGGCAAGTAAAAATTATTATTATTTTAAAATAATATTAATACTAATACTAATACTACTCATAATAATATTAATGGTAACAATTTAAAAAATATTTCCCAATTTCTTTCTAATTCAATATGCAGCATAATTACTGATAGGAGAAAGCAAATCAGATGGGGAGGACCAGGTCCCTTACTTATGCAGAGAAGACACCACATACATTTCTGGATTCACACACTAAACCAGTTGAGCTAAAGAATAAAGACAGGGAAACTAAATTATCTTTCCTCACTTCCAGTAGCAGAAAACAGAGGAGCTGCCTGATCTTTCAGTGCACACCTGAGCCCACATCAGAGGAGCTAAAGAAGGTGTGGTGGGATCTGCTGCCAGCCAGCTGTTTGAAGCCACTCAAATCATAGAAGCATAGAATTATTTTGGTTGGAAGGGACCTTTGAAGGTCATATAGTTCCAAACCAAGGGCCAAAATTGGGGACATCTTTCACTTGACTATGTTGCTCAGAGCACTGTCCAACCTGGCCTTGAAGGTTTCCAGGGATGGGGCATCCAGAACTCTGGGGAACCTGTGCCAGTGTTCACTACTTTAATCATTAAAAATTTCTTCTTTATAGCTAGAGGTTTGAGAATGGTTTGAGTTTTCCAGTCTTCCAGCAGAGGCACAGCATGCACTAATCCTCTCTGTGGTGTAGCAGGGGAGGAGGGTCCCCAGGTCCTTCTGTCCCATAAAACATCTTCACTGCCAGAATTACGCCCAGTAAGTGGTGACTCCTTGGCAAACAGTACAATCGTTAAATGTCAGCCACTGCTTACAGTTTAATTGCTTTTGAATTTTAGCAAGCAGCTCCTCATTCATAGCAAATTGGCATTTTGTACATTCAGGATTGTGCTATTAACTGCACAATAGAGAGGCTGGTTTTCTGTAAATATTGAGATTTGGTAATTATAACCCGACAGTTATTAACACTCCATGGCAGATAAATGCTTCAGCTGCTGAATCTGCTGTGAGCAAACCTCCTTCCGGAAGGAGCATCTTATCTGTGAGTGGAGGAAGGCTCTAGCTGCCATACTCCATTAACACCATGTTAATGAGCCAAGAGCCCACGCACCACAATGAAAACATACCCTGAAGTGTAGCAGATGGGCTCAGAAGCCAAAGCCACACAATGGGGAAACCTAGAAAATCATAGCTAAATTGAATAGAAAACAAAAGCTGGGCAGCTTGGCCCTCCTTGTAGTAAATACCCTGGAGTAACAGACATTCCTGGATCTTACTGGGTGAAATTGCAGCTGTGCGGGACCTTCCAATGATTTCAGGAGGATTTGGGTCTCAGCTGGTTACAGGCAGTATGTCAAAACCCATCTAGAAACCACTGCTGATTGCCTGAGCTCTGCACCCGCTTCTCCAGTGAAATCCTTCAGCGATGCTGACAGAGGACTTGTGATTCAGTCCTTCAGATAACTGTGCTGCTTTGCACATCTTGTTGCTAGAGCTGCTTAAAATAAAATAAACAAAAGCAAGTTGACAAATGTGACTGAATCAGTGTGGGGGGAAGCACTAACACGTTAATCATGTAAATGATTAACAACTGTCTATTAGTCATATGTGATTGACACTTCCCCACATACTAGTAAAAGTGCTACAGCATCATTTGTAATCTTAATGAAGTCATAGCAGAAAAAGCCCTCACTCTTTGCTGGGAGGCAATGGCTGTTGTTTATGGTTCTAAAGAATTTGTTCTTTTACAGACTAGTGTAAGTCTGTTTGCCTCTCCACCAGCGCTACATCACTGTACCTCAGTGTGATTAGGGAGGGTGTTATGTACATGGAGCACAAAATTAGAATTAAGCACCTTTCAGTTCTATATCCCAGACAGAGTAAATGCATCCTTGAAGCTCTTTGATGAAGCTGTGTGCCTCTACTGTTCTTCCAGTGCTGTGGTTTGTAGGCAGCAGTGCTAGTATCAATACAAGTGTTCTGCACACCAGCCTGGCAAAACTTCCCCTACTGCAGCTTGCAAATGTAGAATGATCCCAAGAGGAGGAAGCAACTGCCTGTTTTCCAGGAGCTTTAATATGTCCTGGAATTTTTGGACAAGATTGCTTACCTAAGATGTTGTGATACAGTGGTTATTGGGAAAGACTTTTTGGTCAAAAATGCCATTTCCAGTCATCCAGAGGGATACTGTTTGCATCTTACATCCCTGCCCTGGTCTCTGGTGTCAGGTTACCCACGGAAGAGGCGACTGAGGCCCTGCAGCTTTTACTGGTTAGTGACCTTTGCAATCTGGAGATCCTTGACTCCATGTGTACCTGCTCAGAAAAAGAGCAAGAACCAGGGAGCAGTCATACAAAAAAGACCATTTAAAACAGGATAGGGAAGGGCTAAGGACTCCAATGCACATCTGACCCTCCAAAGGGGCCTCTTGCTCAGGCTCAGTCTGGAAAGTGAGGCACTTGATAGAACGGAACTTGGCCAGAGTGCATGGTGCCAGGCCTGGCGAGATGAGTGCACAGCCTCAAACACATGCTTCCAGTTTCCAGTGACCAAAAAGAGATTTTGGTTAAGAATGGAGATGTCTGTATTAAAGTGATAGCTATCTGTGATCTTCCACATCAGATCTACAGAGAGCAAAGACTTGAGGGCAGCTTCAGCATGCTTTTCTGATACAGAGCCATTTTTTCATTAGCAGAAACTTCCTTTCCCTCCCTCTGCTACAAACAGGGCTTGTCACCTGTTTCCCATCTATTTTCATAATAGAGGAGCAGTAATTGGGCGTTATTGGAGAAATGGCTTGGCTGAAGCCATAATCTGGTAATTACAGACTGAACTGAGCCATGCCAATGCATTGTAAATGCATTTGCCTCTGAGTGTGTCATGCTGTCACGTGTCCTTTCAGATAGATGGCTTTTTGAGGGAAGAGGGAGGGAGGGGCAGTGTGGAGAGTTGACCACATCTGATCTATCTTGTGCAAGTGTGGTAAGCCTCAAAGATACAAAACCACTGCTGTCACAGCAGAAAAACAACAGTGTGACCACTGTAAAATGGACCTGTGGCTTGTGACCCAAGTGGCTTTTTTTTCCTGGGAAATCAATTATGCATGACACTTGCTTCTGGCCTTTTGTAAATGCAAGGAGCAACCAAACCAAAATAGCTCATTTTCACTGTTTTGGGGATGCTTTGTGTTAAATCGCAGCACGTGACTGCTGGTCCACCACAGAAGCCAGTAATCTAATGCAAAGCGGGACAGCAGGCTCTGGCAGCAGCCTGCACTGCCTGAAGGACAGGGAAGCAGAAACCTCCAGTGGTCCTGTCTGTGTCTGTGCTTTAAGAGGGGATCCTAGATACATCTCCACAAACTCCCAGCACTCCTTCCCACATGTAGGCCTTTCAGTGCAGGAGAAAGTGGTGGAAGTCTCAGTGGTGTTTTACGCCAATGGTTCATGGCACACCGCAGAGCCACGTAATCACAGAGTAGCTGAGATCAGCAGGGATCTCTGGAGGTCACCTGCTCCAACCCTCCTGCTCAAGCAGAGCCATCTGGAGCCAGCTGCCCAGGATAATGTCCAGGGGAATGGACCATGTCCCATTGCACCAAGCTGGTATCATCTGCTTTGGGCCTTGGGCTTTGGGTACAGTTCTGCATAGCCCAGCTAGATGTTAAAGTTCAGAGGGTTTTGCCTTGAGGGAGATACCAGTGTGAGATGCTGCTGCAGTAGCTGAGCTAGCACCATGCAAAACTGGATGGGTAATGAGGTTTGGATCTTTGGCACTCTTGGCACATCATTGATATGCTATGGGTTCAGAGAAGTATAGGATTTCAGAATATAGGGAAAGATAAGCCTTACGTAGTCAGGCATGTTTCTGCATCACTCTGGCCTCCCACGTGTCATTTCCATAGTTCAGTGTACAGCCTTCACAGGGGGATACCACCATGAAGGGAGCTTTTCCGTAGGGAGGCTCATTCTCTGCACCCCATGGGGTGCTAACACACTGCAATTTCTCCAAATATAAAAAACCTATATGTATATTTTGGGGTAGTGACAGCTTGTGTTTATAATATTTTCTGTTTTCATTCTCACATTAAATTGTCATACCTCTCATCTGTATTGAGCAAAATATTATCAAAAATGTCAAAATGGATGTGTTTCATCTTATCCTGCACTTATGGAAAAAATTAAGAATTTCCAGAAAAATCCAGCTCCAGTGTAGAGCCAGCTGTAACCCAGGTGAAAGTGGCATTTGTGGATGACAGAAGACAGAGAAGAGCAGGGTGGCTTGGCTGCTGGACCACTGCAAACTCCGCACCAGTTGGATATCCAGACAGAGACTGGATAGAACATTTTTATTTCTTTCTCTTACCTTTTTCTCCAATCAGGGAAAAAAATGTGTCCTTTTGGGCTAGGCTAAAATGGAGCAATCTGTTCATTTAGCTGCTGAGAAGGGAAATTAACTTCATTCTTATCCGTCTAGCTTATTAGCACAAATATTGCAGCTGCATTATCCTATCCCACATAAAACCCTGTACAGTAGAGCCTTTTAATTGTCTGGCTAATTGTTTGGCCTCAGAGCTGTCTATTTCCGATTGTCTAATTCTCATTAGAATGCCAGCTGACACTGAGTCCTCCAAAGCTGCCTTTAGCTGCTTTTAACCACTTCTGGGCTAATTTGGTGGTGTTGAAAGCACTTACAGAAAAGCAACCAACAATAAGAAACACAGTGCAAACGTTTCTCTTCTCTAATGCATTCAACATTTTAAATCCTGCTCATAAAGGAGTTTTGATGCTGGTTTAAATGCGTGTATCCCGACAGAGTCACAGCATTGTTGTTAACGTTCAGAAGTGTGTAAAATACATGGACCGAAAATCTAGGCACAAATACTTCAGTCTTTGATCTGAAACATCTTCTGAAACCAATGGGTGTTTTTCACCCTATGAATAAGAAATAAATCAGGATGGCAGGGTGCAGGCCCCCAGTAAGAGAAAGGATTGGTCTGTATTTCGGTGCTTTTTGTTAACCCTGTGCTATGCATTTCTGAGGACAGTCTACAAAACCTGAATGAGACAAAATCTTAGGTTCACACTCTGAATTTGCTGTCATATTTTATTCCTGCATAGCCCTTTTCTCATGTTATGGTATTTCAGCACCCATTTCAGAATCTTAGTCCGTTGCCATAGTTAGAAAATTTTCATGCTGTCTGTTCTTTCAGTTGTCTTCTTTGAACAGCTCTCAGCAATCTAGTTAGAGTGACATGAGACTGGCCAAAGCTTCTTCTACATTGCCACGCAACTGAACACAGGTGGATAGGATAACTGTGTGAGGCAGGACTCCCTCAGAGTCAAGTTCCCTACCACCTCAGTGCCCTGAGAGAAGATGGGGAAAGACATATTCTTGCCAAATTTCGTGTGCAATTTACTAACCTAAAATCTAGAGAGGAATTAAAATGTATTCAGCTACTGAAACTGAAGACTAGAGGTCTCCCGTGGACTTATTGACAGATTTAGCACTAGATTTCTTGATCAGAAACATGGGAGAAGAGTAGCAAAGGTGTCAGTGCTTCACTGGTGATGGATTTGCTAGGTTCTTGCAGGTGGGACGCCTCTTTCCTGACTATAGAGCCTTGGCCACTAGGAGCCCCAAGGCTGCCTTTTGCTGCATTCTTCAAGTTTGTTGGGCAGAACAAAAGATTTCAAGGACCCTTAAAGCTTGGGAAGCTGTCCACAAGCTTTCCCAGCTTCTCTCTCCAATGCAGTGAGCAGGTGGGCAGAAATGAGGAAATCCCCAGCAGCCTACCTGTAACAGCAGGCATGGTACCTCTCAGCCAGGGGCACCTGGGACACCCATCCCCAGCAGCCATGCTGTGTGCTTTGGAGGCATTGAATTTGACAGCTGTCAAAAAGAAATTCTGCAAGATTTGTAAAAATATGTTCTTTGTTGAATTTCCTTCACAATTCTTGTAGAAAAGAAATTGGAAGAGTCACGTATGAAGTTGATTAAGCCCCTGCATGTTATTCCAGCCCATCCCAGACTTGCCTTGTGTTCCTCTCCTGACCCTCTCAGCACTGCCATCCCCCCATCTGTATTAACCTGCCTACTGCATCACAATCTGCAGCCAAAAGGGTTAATGACATTTCCTGACAGCAAGGGCAGCTGAGCCCTTATGTCTGGCATATACAACTTCTGTTTTCCTTTTGTTACAAAGATGTAGTAGCAAAATTTTACAACCAATTTCTTCTTATGTGAAAGATAACAGGGGAAGGAGAGTGTAATTTCTCCCGTCTTGCAGCTTGCTGGTGCCTCTTCTAAAAGCATGTCCTGGAGACTCCATCCAGAGTTGTCATGGTTTAAAGAGCAATACAGGGCCATGGATTCAGCCTTGCAGCTCTTCCTCCCTTCCTGAGTTGGGGCACTTGCTACATTTTTCAATGAAGTTCCACTGCTCTGACAGGCTTCATTTCCCAAGCATCGTTTTTTAAAAAATACTTTAACTACTGCTGCCACGTATTTCTCTTCCTCATTTCATTGCTTTCTAGAAAATCACAGTGTTCTTCTCTGACATCTTCTCCTGTCTTATGGAAGAGGAGACAGAGTTACTGGTGTCTCCTTCAGCTGTGAACACAGATGGAATTTATGGCTTTTGGGGTTGTATTTATAACTGTTTTTAAAGCATAGCAAATGCCATCTACAAAGACTCCTGTTAGGCTGTTTCTTCTCCAGGCACCACGCACTTCGCGACTGCTGCGGCACCCAAGGCAGGGATCCTCGAGCTGGTGTGAATTACTGCTTTTGTAGCTATTTCTGCATGTTGCTCAGAGATTTACCTGCATGTGACGCTTTCTTGAATGGTACACTTCATGTGAACCACGTGGTTTCCACCTAGAGGTACCACAAACACCACCACTCTCACCTATCTCACACAGAGACAGGTTAAAATGGAATAAAATGCTACATATTGTCTATTCTATGCCTTTTCTTCAGGTTTGTGCCTGCATTTAGACTTCTAATTGCCATCAGATCTCCCAGCCTTATAAACATTTTTGGTCTTTTGTAGATTTTTTTTTTCATTGTCTATAACTCATTTTGCTAGCCTAAATTTTTCAGATATCCACAAGTATCTGATTAATTTTTCCTTTTAGTCTATGTTCCTAAGGAAACAAATCTCATCCAGTTGTGTTTCTTGTCTGTAATAAGTTCTGGGCAATTTTTCAACGAAGTTTGATAGGTTAAAGGTCTGCAACACATAAGTTCCTGCAGTTTCCATGAAAATTAGTCTGGTTAGAAGAAAGAGGAAGAAATTAAGCTGGCACTGGAGGAAAGGCAGCTGCCACTCAGTTTTCAGTAGCAGCAGCCAACTGCACACCCAGCCATCAGGATCTGGCCACAGAAGTTTGTCCCACTAAACAGGCTGGCAGTATTAGAGGGAATTGTGCAGACTGTTTTTTGGTGGTGGGATTTTGAGAACACTGGGCACCATTCCTCAAGAAACTGGAGTTTACCAGAACCATTGCTCATGGAACGGCTTTATTAAATAGGAAGGCTAAACAAACATTTTCCTTCCTCCTGATTTTGTGTCATTTCTTTTCAAGCCAACGCTTTTGAAAACAAGAGTCTAATGTTAGCACAGCTTCCCTAGAAGAGTTTTCCAAGACTCTCTGCTCCCAGCAGCTCTTACTGAAATTAATGGGAGCTGCCGGGGCTCAGTGCTTCCAAAAATAAAAATGCTTTGCCAGTGGTACAGATGCAGATGTCTAAATTTAAGCTGTAGTTTTTGAGCATCTGGGGCCTAAATCTATGTCTGAGCACTTCAAAACAAGTGTCCTGATTCTTTTATAAGTACTGAACAGCCTTACTGAAATCAAAAATTATGGGCTGCATAGTTCAGCCTATATTCATAGTTCAGCCTATATTTTGAAGTCAAGAGGTAGATGTAGGTAGCTGAAATTTAGGCACACAAATTGGAGCACATGGTCCCTGCACCTGAGAGCGGGGCTTTTCAAAGCATTCAGCCTTGGCATGAGTGATCTTATTGAAATCACTGGAGGCCAGAGGGAAAGAGTTAAATAAACACAGAGCACTTCTGAAGGCTCCTGGCTCAGCATGTACATCTGTGTTTAAGAAAGATGGTGGAGTAAAAAATACTTTGCAGGTGCAACACAGCCAAATTAGCGTGGTAGAAGAAACCATAGGTTTTTTAAATCCTTGGACTGGAGCAGCAGCTCTTGCAGCTTAATGTACTCACGTACTGGGGGCTTTTTGTATTTATTTTCCCTGTGTGCCTTGTTGTTTTAAGAAAAAGGAACAAACAGGGAGCAGTTGGCTGGCAGAGCCTGCGAACTCGGCGGGAGCTGCCAATGGGGCTTGCTGGGTCTCTGCAGTGAAAAGAAGGGGCTTGTGGAGTTACAACTGCTCTGCACACCCCTCCTGCCCCATCCTGCCCCGGCTCAATGGGGCTTTGTGTAGACGCAGGGGCTGCCCAGCAGAGCAGCCTCCTTTTTCCCTCCCTGAGATGTAGACAGGCTGCTTTTAACCCTTTCCTAGCTCTGTGGCAGTATTTTGATCCAGGAATGCCTTTTAGGATTCTTTTCCTTCTTCCAAGCATATGAAAATGACAAAAGCCAGAACAAAAAACCCAACCAAGAACCTCAAAACCACTCAAAAACCCTCACAAAACACCCTCCAAAAATCACAGAGAAACCAAACAAAGCAAATCTTACTTTCTTCAGGCCCTGATTCAGCACAGATTAAGCAAACAGTGTTTAGATGTTGCTGATGAGAGAAACAATTTTTAAGTTGAAAAGTTCAATCCATAGCTATCAGAACTCAATCCAACACTCCATCCTCAGTAATGTGGGAGGAGTTTAATAGGTGAATGAAAAGAGTCAGGATTTATTTGATCAGAGGTAGATGATTTATCATCTTCTGTTTGACAGCTGCAGGATTAAATGTACTATTGAGTCAGAGGTGGCTGCCTGTAAGGAGATTTACCTGTGAATGTGCCCCCTGAGTGAAACAGTCTGGATTTACTAAAGATGCCAGATTTACCATAAGCAAATGAGAGGTTATAGAGGCCCACATGATTAAGTGAGAAAACGGAGGTGGAAACTCAGAGGACATGAGGTGAAACACAAGGGAATGACAGTTCGAAAATATGGACTGAAAAGCAGAAGAGGATAAAGCATTTGGGCAGGAGGCTTGAAAGGATCTTAGGTGCAAAGAGGCAGAAGAAACACTGTTCAGATACCCTTATATAGCACTGGCCTTGAGTCTTTGCCTGTCCTCCACTGGAAAAATGTGGCAAAACATTGCCAAAGGTTCCTAGTGCTATTTATGGAAATGAGATAAAATTGAAGCCAGGTTTGGGGTAAGCAAAACCTCCTTATTACAGAGCTGTAAAACAAAAACCCTGGTTTGGATTAAAGACCTGCTGGATCTGCATCCTCTGAGCTGGTGAGAGGGGAGCTGGTGGGCAAGGAATCCCATGAGTGCATTGCTCTGCCTTGGAGAGCTGCTGGGAGCTGGCTGTCATGGTAATGCAATACTACAGAGTTCTGGTGCTCTACATGTTTGTTTAGACTTGACAAAAACTCAGGACCGTAATCTGCAATAGTTTATTTGCACAGTCTGGGAAGACAAGGTCATTGTTGTATTTTAAAAGCCCTGTAATTTAAAAGTTTGTACTAATGATTTGTGGATGTATGCCCACCAAAGTCTGTAAGGGTTTGTGTGTGGAGTATCCAATGTTGGGAAGTAAAAACTGTGTCCATAAAGAAAAGAGATAGTGCCAAAGTCTGAGTTCTGGAGACAGACCCTGAGGAGTCACCTGGAAAGGCTGTAAATGAGCACACCAAACACAAAGCCCACAGGATATGCCCATGCCTGTGACCTGCATGTACGTGCTCATTTACCCAGCCTCTTTGCAGGTTTGGAGTGATCTGTCCTTTTACTTGAGTTCATGTGCATGCATGCTGAAGGGACACATC
This sequence comes from Passer domesticus, assembly GCF_036417665.1. NCBI lineage: Eukaryota > Metazoa > Chordata > Aves > Passeriformes > Passeridae > Passer > Passer domesticus. The sequence goes on from NC_087475.1 coordinate 79,142,527, forward strand.
TTCAGTGCTGCCTTCTAAAATCTGGCTCTAATTTCAGACCAATTTACTATTCTGATTAAATGAACCTGCAAAACATATGGCCCAAATAGCGTTCGCCTAAGTGGACTGCACAGTTCAGGTTTGATTTGTGACTTCTCTTTACATTCCCATTCACGTGGGAGTCCATGATAGTTCTTTACACAGAATAAACCAAAATCTGTCCACAGCTGCCTCTCATCAGGGTGAGGGCTGCAGACAGGCTCCAGGGTCCAGCCTTGGTCTGGGGCAATTGCTGCTACTGCTGTGGAGGATGGTGCACACACACCATGGGCCACAGAGGAGGCAGGCCCTTGTTCAGCTTGTGCCTGTTTGTCCTCCAGACAGACATTGCAGCCACATACAGAAATCCAGTTGAGGGGCAGGGGGAAAGAAGGGAGAGAGAGCAGAAAGAAAGAAATCATAAAAAAAAACCCCACCATGATGGAGATTTGGTAGTGGTTTTTAAATCACATTTAGACATAAATCCTTTGAGTTCACAATTTCCATAGATTAGTGGCATCTGTGGACCCCAGATAGACTGTAATCACTAAGATTGTTCTAATCTTCCTATGGGAGGTTTTTCAAAGGAAGTATTGAATTACACCAATTCTTAGTAGAGCTGGGTTTTAACTTGCAAGAAAGTGCTTTAAATCCAAATGCATACATTAGTGCCAGACCTATAAAGTCAGGGTATAATGCTTGTGACTTTCATACATCCTGATGTGTAATTTGTTATTCAGACAATAAAACTTCACAAGAGACACACATGTTCAGCTGCACCCACTGGTAAGTATATTACAAACCATCAGGCCCATGTTGTCACCTTTGGACTTTCTGTGTGACAGTCTTTTGAAGCACATCTCTGCCCCTTGAAGAGAGCAGTGCTTGACTTAGGGCACCAAGGTTGCCCTAATTGAATCAGCGTAGTGTTTCATGTCATTGTCTTGCATGCCTACTCCCAACCCTGCTCCCATCATACTCTCAAAGTAAGCAGAGCTGAAAATGATGTAGTTGAAAAGAGATCTATTTGGTATGGAAAACTGTGTACAGAGACAGCAAAGCTGTGGTCCCTGCTTGTGACCAGAGTATGCAGGGGAACATCAGAGAACATCAGCAGTGTAAACCTAATTCTGCTCACACGTGTATAAAGGCAAGATGGAATCGCTTCTACTGAACACACTAGAGGGATGTGGGAAGCTGGTGTGAGATGGAAATACTGATTGCTGAGTCAGATTCATCACTGGTACATGAAAATGAAATGAAATTACACCAGAGATTATATTGTCCCCATATGGGTTTTTGTGCCTGGTAAATTCTCAGTTTCAATGGGTATCAAATTTGCGCCTGCTGTACTGGGTTGCACAGCTGAATGCTTTTGCCCCAGTGCTAAGGGATTAAATAGACAATTGAGGTTTCTCAGAAAGGATGTAGAAAATGTAAATCAAAAAGAGTGTCTCTGGAACTGGTTGCAGTGCTGACAGCCCTTACAATGCATGCTGCCTCCAACTGCTCGCAGTGACTTGCTGCAAGGGCATCCGTGCTGATGCAGAGCGGTGTTGGGGCCGCACTTGGGGTGAATGGAACATGGCACTGAGAGTCCCCACAAGACCCCAGCAGCCTGCTCCAAGGGGTGCCATCTGCAAGCTGGAAAGCTGAATCCAGTCTTCCCATGTGGCCAGGAGAGCTGGAGTGTAGCTGGTGTGGGGAGCTGCCCGGGGGTATCCGTGCTCTGGAAATGGGGCTGTGTTCCGCAGGATTGTGTCCCTCAGCTGCTTTGATTACCATGCTAGACACCAGTGTGGGGAAGTGTTTGCCTTTGCATTACATTCAGATAACTGAAATATTAGGGGCCCATCAGGAAAGTCTGGATGAGTCTGAGGCAATGCTGTGGCTGCCCTGAGCAGAAATATGCTGGAGGGAAGGCTCTGACCTTGAGAGCAAGATCATGCTGTGCTGTATTTCTCTATGATCAAAATGATTTGCTTTACCAGAGGTAAACATTTTTGTTACCTTCTTGGGAACCAGTCAGCACTTCTTTTATGACAATGCAAGTTTCCAGTTTGGGGTTTATTTAGGGGGAAAAAACATCTTTTTGGTTTCATTTGGTTTGAGGTTTTTGTTTGTTTTGGAAGAACACTGCTTCCTTACAAGGGACCACAGAAATTCATTCTCCACAGCTGTGTGAAAGCCAAGCTGTGCAGAGAAACCTGTTCCAAGCACTTGCTGTTGTTCATGCAGGCTCCACTTTGTGTGATGGGACAAGCAGTGACCATGACAGAAGGCTGCAATGACAACTCCTTGCATCAGTGTGATGTTGTCATCACCATGAGGTAGAGCTTGGTTGCCTTAAGCAGATGAAACGCAGATAAGGAGTTGGGAAAGATAATGCCAAGCTTCACCATACTGTGCTTAGTGTTAGTAACCATTTGCTGTCTACAATGCCATGGTGGTGTGAAGTTCATCCCTGAATAGAGCTGTGAAAAGCGGAGAGTGGATTTAATCCACGCAACCTTCAGTAATGTTAAGGGTGTTAAGGGAAAGATAGTGAAATCATGGTGTGGTTTCATGAGCCAAAACTGTAATTATACAGTTTTGGTAGCCACACTTAGTTATTTTACTTTCCTGTGTGAAATTAACAAGGTTACAACCCAACTATGTTGGATTCTCCACAGTACTGCAGTTTGGTGTGGGCTTTCTGTCCACCCTCCTGCCTGAGGATCTGAGTATTGGTATGTTTGAACAGGGAAAGGCAGTTGTTGATTGCATTGTGGACTTTGTGTTTGTCAGTGTGCTGTCCCCTCTGTCTCCCAAGGGAAGCTTGTCCCGATTTTGTGTGCAGAGCGTATTCTGGTTTCAGTGACAGTGAGAAATTTCCCAGGGTCCATTAAACTGCTTTGGCTCTGAGTGGGCTTTCTCCAGTGTTCAGCTTCGTCATCGATGTCAGCTCGCACATACATCCTGGCTTAAGGGACTTGCCATGGTATAGCCCTTGCTGTAATGCACATTTGGAATGGTTGTCTGTGTTCCCTCCTAGCTGAAGCAGTGCAGCTTCTGTCCACAGGTCAGCCCTCTTGGGAGCTGCCGAAGTGATTCTTGTGAGTGATGGTGAGCACAGGACTTCTTAAAAAGCAATCGGACATTTGAGGAGACATTGCACATCCTGGTTGCCTTTGGGTGGTAGCAGCCTGGAGGGCTGCTGGTGAGCTCCATGCCTCAGATTGCTGCTGTAGAAAAGCAGCGTGCTGCTTTTTCTGCACAAACACTTGACATGTGGCTACTTCACCCCCATCTGTTATCAGCCAGTCTGACAGCACTGGGTAAACCTGAATGTGTAGAAAAAGACAAGCTCTGTCCAGGTATTTTATGTGGCTTGAGGAGACACTCAGTTCTCCATGCATGTGTAACCAGTCTCAGAGGTTGAAGTCCTTCTCCAAGACCTCCTTGCTCTGTGGGTCTTCTCTTTGTCACCTCTTGTTTATTTCCTCCTTGCTGTCAGCAAATCAGCAGGACACATTAACTGAAGCATAATTCTGGACTAAAGCTGGCTCCCATCCACTAGGTTGGACTGGCCTCTCTTCACACAGCCATATACATATGTCCAAAAATATTCTTCAACTTCAGCAAAGACATATGGAAGAAGAGCAAAAATATATTCATGCAATAAGAGTAGCAATAAGACTGACTGAGTTGTCTGAGTTGTCACAGGCTTTGTACAGAGCTCTGTCTCTCAGGAGAAACTACATTCACTACTTACATAGATGCTTTACCTTGATTTACTGGAGGTTCATTTACAAAAACAATATGATTATGAAATACAGGTATCCTCAAGTGGATTATTTTTTACAGAGGGGCTATTTTTTCTGTCTCTTACTTTTCTGAGTCTCATACCAATGAATTAGTAGCTGAGAATTATCAGGGGAAACAGTGCTCCTGATTTTTCTCTGACATATGCTATGGTGAATTAGAAATAATTCTGTGGAAAGCAATGAAGTGGTAATAAGTACGATAAATCTTGGTGCGTAAAGAAACATGTGATTGCAAGGCCCATTTTATATTCCACAGCACTTAGGCAAAAACTTTACCCCTTGCAGTTTCTACTTGGATCTATTTCAAAAGATGCTATGGTCAGATTTAGGCCCAAATTAGCATGTTTGAAGCCACAACCCCTTAGCTGAGCTGTGGAGTTTTCCATGTGCATACAAGCTCTTAGCCTGGGGCCTTTAGAGTAGAAGACTAATCTCAACCCCAGCTAATTACAGGCTAAAATATTACAAATTGCTTTGCTTCAGTTTTCCAATAAGTGCAAGGTGAATTACCATGGCTCAACTGACCCATGCTGTAGGATCCAGCTCCAGATTGTAAACACGTTGTTGTAGTATCTAAACCCCTTCTTTACTCAAAGGAGATCTGGGTAATGCAATTAGTAGTCAGGAGCATTTCAGCTGATGTAACTTTGCCTTTTCCTAAATATGAATAGGCCTGTGTTCATCCATGTTAGCACGATGTGCATGTTAGATCCTGTCCAATCTCGGAGATGTCAGTTCATATTACTTGACTGACATTGGGACCATTTTTGGAACAAGGCTCTATAGATCCTGGGTTAGGGTATGAAATGCACTGAAATAGTGAGATGTGAAGTACTCTTGCAAGGTACATTCATCTACCTGTTTCCAAAGGACTGCATTATCAGTGCTTTGCATCATTGGGGTCAAAACTGCAAGGAGCCTTTGTTGACTCACTGGACAAAATAAATCAGAGGCATATTAGAAGAATACAGCTTTTCATAAGATTATACTCACATTGATCTTTCCTACCTGTGATCATTTCTGTTACAGTGAGATGATGTATTATTGCATCTTAACTCCATGTCATAGGGACAGAACTGATGTGATCGTTCATTGATAGATGGAGTGCAGAGACCCATAGACCAAGCACCACAAAAAGTGGAGCAAGCTAGTGGGACATGATTGCCTCTACAAATGGGATCACCTGTTTAAATGGCCTGTGGTTGATTTCTGTCTCAAACCAACCAATGAAGTGGTAATAAGTACGATAAATGTTGATGAGTAAAGAAACGTGATTGCAAGGCCCATTTTATGTTTCACAGCACTTAGGCAAAAACTTTACCCCTTGCAGTTTCTACTTGAATCTATTTCAAAAGATGCTGTGGTCAGATTTAGGCCCAAATTAGCATGTTTGAAGCCACAACCCCTTAGCTGAGCTGTGGAGTTTTCCATGTACATACAAGCTCTTAGCCTGGGGCCAGAGTAAAAGACTAATCTGTGTAAAAGACAGACTAATCTGTAAAAGACTAATGTGTCACTCACAGCTCACCATCCCCAACAGACAATTTCAATGCATATTCAAACCCTACTTTGGAAGTTAGAAAAGTGTAAGGATTTGAGTGTGGTTTGTGGTGTATTGGTGGTGATGAGCAATGGAGAATGACGCCAGTAGTATTCAATTTCCTAGCAGGAACACAAGTATATAGGTTCTCCATGCACATGGATTAGCACAGAGCAAGGAAAGGAACTCGGATCTTGTGCCTTCTAAACCCTTGATTTAACAGTAGTTTAACATATCTGGCAACCAGATGAGAAGAAAGCAAAGCATGGCTTGTAAGGAGATGGAAAAAGCTACAGCACTTTCTCTTCTTGGAGAAGATTGCAGTTGTGGTGGCCAGGCTGGTGGTGATCTCTGCTGGTGAGTCTGCACAGCACAGCATGGAACCATGCTGGGAGCCATCTGGGACCCATGAAAGTGTCAGGGGAAGCTTGTATGGAAAATGTGGTGGTTGAATCTTTCCATACATTATTTTCTAATTGAACATTATCTTTTTTTTTTTGCTGTCATGGAGCCTTGATGGCCACATACTTTTTCCCTAGGACTCACAGGGGAATCATTCTCTGAGCTTGTAATTTGTTTACCCACGGACAATATATAACATTTCCCCATTTAATCTGGAGAAATTCAGCTAATATGTAATATGTACATCACCAAAGATCTGTGTTGCTCCCTCATGTTTGATGACTATGAATAGAGTTCCTTAAACCTTATCCCTTAGTATCAGTTGGCTGTTTGACAACTCCACTCTCTCATGGGATGAGTAAATATCAGTCTGTTCCCAGGAAGATTAACCAGTAAAATGATTGAGGGGAAGCAGAAAAACCAACACAACAAACAACTTTTCAGCATGTTGCACTTTTGACTGCCCTCCAGACTTCCCTTAGACTTAGTAGCCTTTATTTTTAAGATGCTTTAATTTGCATGCATTCATAAAATCCTGGAGTGTCTAAAAAATGGGGTATTTTTCTGACCAAAGCAGCTAATTTGAGGAAGAATTTAGCACTTTGAATAAAAACCCTTGGTCTTCTAAGGAAAGAAATTGGTAAAAATGCAGTCAATCTTTGCCTGCAACAATATAGAATATATCTTGCTTTATTGAAGTCATGGATTCCTTCATGATCTGCTTTGCAAAAGGAGCTTGGGCAGCACTGGTCCTCAGGCATGGAGAGACTGAGACAGGTCTCAGGGACCTCTTGCACACAGAAACTTTTCAGTGACTTGGTGAACTTGATGTTGTCTCACCAGCCAGGTTTCTGCTCATATGATCCATCCAAAATCTCCTGTGTGTCTTGGGCAATTGCTTCACTTGGCCTTAGAACCCAGCTCGCTCACTGCTGCTGATACTAAGGAAACAAGAAGCATTAGCAAAGTGGAGGGCTTAATTTTACAGGCACTTGGCTTTCCTTTTGCACTTGCAGTGTTTTAAATTGAGTTTCCTAACTGCATTTCATTGTACATGAATTGAAATACACATCTTAAATACAGCAAAGTGATCAATGGCATCTGACTCTACAGGCTTCTGAGAGCCAGTTTATGTAAAAATTGCTCTACATACACCTGCTGATCCCTGCATTGACACCAACTGAGGACTCTACTTCATTACCTAAACACAATAATGGCAGGCTCCCACTTCCCCAGTCATTTTATCTAAGGAATACAAAGATCTCTCCTTATGTTAATGAGTTTATCAGCATGACACCCTCAGAGCAAGTTTGTCAAAATGTAAAGCAAGGCATAGAGAAGCTAAATCTACCCACATTCACCCTGTGCAAACTGGGATTGAACTGGAAATGCCATCTACCTTCTTCCTGGTTGTTAGGCACTGCCTCACCTAAAGTCTACGCACAAAAGTATAGCTCTTTGGGGTTTTTTGTTTGTTTGCATTTGTTTGGTTGTTTGGTTTTTGGGGATGTAGTTAATTTTTTTTTATTTGTTTGTTTTTATGGCAGTGCTACTAATGTTTAGAAGAATCACTTTTCTACTAGGTCATGTCTTCTGCAGTTGTAGCTAGGAAGGAGTTGGCACACCAAGCTGAGTCATTTCTTCTTAGGTTTCTTCTCAGGATGACACAAGTAGTTTTGCTCCTGAAATGTGTAAACCAACCTGGGACTCAAGGGAGTGCTGGGTTTTGAAATTAAAAGAGAGGAGAGATAGGACTTGGGCTTTCCCTTGGGATGTAAGCTTTGTGTCAGGTAAGAAACAATTTGTATGACTTCAGGAAATACCCCAGTTTAAGAGAGAGAGGCTCAGGAGTTAAATCTGTACTTTTTGTTAATTAAATGGAGTGTGCATATCTGGCTTTTGTGAGAGGGTCAGGAACATGGATGCTACGTCTCTAGTGTAACTGATGGCTAAAACTGTACAGTCTAAACAAAACCACTCAAGAGCACAGGTGATTTCCTTCTGGTCATAGCAAGGGTTTCCAACTCAGACTGGGAGAAAGCCCATACAATAGATGTAAACCTCTCTGCTCATTGCCTCTCCTGCAAGGCAAAGCCCTGTTTTATCTCAAGGCAAGATCATCAGCTTCTGAATCAGAGACTTGTATACCCTGCTCCTGCAAACCTCCAACAAGATTCCTATTCTTCTTTGCAACCTGTCCTATGGTACTTCACTGTGTTTCAGTTTCCTATGGTGGCTTGGGACCAGATTAAAAGAAATTATAGGATATTATGTTTCAGAGAGTAGGTTTATGTGTGGTTTTACTCATTCACCTACTTCACATTGAAACAAGGCTCTAAGTACTGGTGATTCCAAAACACTAAGGTGTGAGGGTGCTTTTTAGGGGTACATGCATTTACCTTTATCAGAACATTAGAAAAATTTGCATTGATAACCAAAGTGATGATGATAAACATAGGTGTAAACTTTGTAATGAGATCTCTCCATGTCTGGTAATTCTCCACCAGCAGCTTCCTTGTCTGTACTGTGAACTTAAGTAAATTTGAGGTAATTTAAAAAATGGGTGTGTTTAGTAAGAGGGAATCTAGTGGTTTTTAATGTCTTTCATGCAATATATATATATATTAATTTTGAAATGAAACAGTTACATGCAGAAGATAGTAAATGCCATTTAAGGAGAAAGGGGTGTTACTTACTTCAAGTGAAATACTTTTCATGTTATTCTGCTGCATTACACAGTTACTGTTAGACACCCAAAAATTACCAAGTATTTGCAGGAAAACATTTTCACACTGAGTTAGACTGGGAATTAATTATTGATTGGAAATAACAGGAGGAAGACTGTGACCCCTCCAGGCAGATCTACATCTTCAGATCTGTGCCTGTCATCAGGAATCCTCTCTGGCATGTAATGCTGGAGAACCAAAGCCAAGTCTGCCCTGTGTCCTCCCTTCAGTAGGACAGTGAGGCCTGAGGACCATGGATGACCTGTGGCTGTGCCACCTAAAAATGCACAAATTCTCATCTGTGAAGATGAGATGGCAGACCCTTGGTGCCATGACAGTTGATGGGACCAGTGCCTTTTTAATGTGATTTAGCCTTTCCTGAAATGCGTTAGGGTTACATTCCCCCTCTCTCGAGCTGAGCAAGGACACCAAGCAATTGGTTTCACCTCAGCTTCAAGTCACTCTCTAGCCTGGGTGGCCTGGATTTAGCTTTGATGGTAGACTCAAAAGAGGCAGATTTAGCCCTTGCACATTCAAGGATGCAGTGTTTATTGAAATGAAGAGCTGTGCTCTCTTTCCTTAATGTTTTGGAGCAAACTTTCTGTTGTGAGGTGATGGATGCCAGTGCAGAAGGACCTGGAAAGGACACTGGATGTTGTCCCACATGGGTGTTGTCTTGCTGATGAGGACCACCCCAGTCTTGGTCCTCTTGACTAGAGGAGCAGGTCTGGCATGTGAGGCGTAGGAAGCTGGTTGGGTTTATTGACTTCATTTAGGCTGTGGTGAGGCACGGGAATGCACCACAGGGACCTCCAGACAGCATTGCTCACGTTGCTTGTATGCCTTATGAAACCTTTTCCTGTTTCTTGACCCTCTCTTTATCACTGTTTCTCATCCCTGTTCTTCTCCCAAGTAAATCACCCAGCCCTAGTAATTTTTCCTCTTCTTGGTTGCATCCCACAGGGGCAGATGGGCTTTGCAGGCAGCATAAATCTGGAAATGGTATCAAGCTGCCTGCTGAGGAATAAAGCATCACCATTTTTTGATGCATGAAGCCAGACTTTGCTCACTTTAGTATTTGTCAAAGCATCTAGAAAATGACTCATTTTTTCTACAGAAGCCACTGTTGGACTGCATCCCTGTATCAAGTATTGGCCAGATCTTTCACAATATTGTTTACAGCTCATTTTTAGGCTTGTTTCATGCAGTGAATCTTTGTGCTATTTCAGACAGCAGCAGGTGAAGTAGAGAAGAGAGGAAAGGATTAAAACTTCCGGAGAAGCACTCTGCTGCATTGTTGCTCAGCCGTGCATGTGGTACAGCTAAAAATAACAGCTAATGGAATGGGAAGCCAAGACAATCTGTTGATTTATAATGGTTTTTTTCCTGGTTTATTGCTTGAGTGCCTTGCCCAGTGAAATTTGACATTGCAGCCCAACTGCCATTAGAAAATCAAAGAATATTCTTCTCTTCCTTACTACACAGGCCTCTGAATTTTCTTTGCAAGAGACATTATTTTCTAATACCATTCAGGCAAAGGAGACAGATGACTTCTAAACTAATCAAAGCATTTAATTCTCTTCCAGTGATAATTACAAGATGATGTATATAGGTTAAAGACCAGTGTAAGAGATAAACATTCTAATCTGACCTGGACATAAGAAATTTGCCTTTCCTGGATTTATAGTTCTTTTTTGATTTGAGTTTTTATCATTGGTCTGCATCAAGAAACTTGGATATAATAAATGTGGATGTTCAGGCTTTCTTTCTTTCTTTCCAGATTCAGAATAAATCCTTAAGTCCACTTTAGAAAAGGATTTGGTACTAGTAAAATAAAAGAAAAAGCAAGACTATTGATCTCTTTGCATATTTTTTACTTTTAAAAGCACAGTAGATCGTACACTGAGAAAGTAATATTTTACATGGTTTGTAGAAAATAAATCTGTTTTATCACTGCAATAAAAAAGAAGCCAGATGTTTAGAGGAACATGTTCCATATGGAAGAGGCTTAAAATTGTGGAACTTGCTAAAACCATGCAAAGCTGCAATTATGGAGAAAACAGGAAGGCAGCTTCCTCCCTGAATGTACACCATTTCCCAAGGAGGAAGCAAGCCTTTTTTCTCTGCTCTTTGTTGATTTTGAAGCAGAGAGACAACTACTAAGCCATGACCATAAAAGGCTTATGCTGGCAGTGACATCAGTAGTAAAACCACCCTTCTTGCCTCCCCACAAGGACTCTAACTACACTTTTGAGAGACTTCTACTTCCCCTATAAAACGGTGGAGGATGCATGGATTTCTTTGTTTTGTGGCCAGGACACAATCTAATGTAGGGATATTGGCACTGTCACTTTTATGAACATATTTCCAGCTTTGCAGAAAGATGTGGTGCCTCCTAAAATTCCATGAAATGAAACAAAGAACGTCCTTAATTAGCTAAATTGATTTCTCTTTATGACCCGAGCCCGTTGCACTGAGGTGTGGCCTGCTACATCTCCAAGCATGCCTTGCTGCCTGCTCATCTAGGTGGAAGTGTTCTGGCTGGCTTTAGCTCAGTGAGCACCACAGGTTTATTGATTAAAGTGTCATTTAAGAGGAGGAACAACATGGCACTATAGTATGTAGAGCCTATGGTAGCATTTACTTCTTTAAAGAGGGCTGAAAGCAGCCTAAGTGCTGCTAGAGGAGAGCAGTGGTGATCCTTTGCTTTCAGAGGATCTGCATGCTTCTCTGCTGAACACTCCTGAGTGAGGCTGTATGCTGATGTTGTCAGCAGTTAGTATTTAATCTAAAAGCCCACAGCATTTTGCTCCAATATCCCAGGCTGATTCCATGAGAAATTGAAGCTTTGAATTCCCAAAGTGCACTGAACCCTTTATCATGCTGTGCTGGGTGCTGTAACATGGGCAGTGCTGCATTTTCACCCTACGTGTAAAGTCAGGCATAGTCTGCTCTTATCTAATTTGGTAGGTGTGAGGAGAGAAGGAAACCCACTAAATCCTGACTCTATAAACCAGAGTCGAATCTTGCATTTAAAAGCGTGCCATGAAGCATTTGATTTCTGCCTGTCATTGTAGCAGAAAATGTTTTGAGCAGAAAAAAGGAGGCCAAATATTATGCAAAGTTGATCTCTGTGCAATTATTTCCCAGAGAACCAGTAAAAAAATCCCAAATTGGCTGTACTGCAGCTATCTTTGATTTTTGGTTTTCTCTGTATCATTCTAACTTTGGGGACTTTATCCTTTGCCTTGTGAATACTTGCATTATCCCTGCATTTCCTCTGTGACATTCTTGCTGGGCAGTTCTGACTACTGTGTTTGGAAGAGGGAATATTTTCCCACTTTTAACCTGTGCAGTGGATATCTTCCCTTGATGGATTCTCTCATCTTACTTCTAGGCACTGCTTGTTCTTGATTATGTGCTTTATTTCTAACCCTGACTTTTACCTGTCTGCTTGGTGGGCATGTTCCTGAGTGCTGCAGGGACCACCTTGCAAACTGGTGACCACAAAGTGTATGTGACATTATAGCTGAGATGGGGAGATGAATGAAAGTAAGACTTGATGCTCACACTTGAGGAAGTGTAAGTGGCTTTTTGAATCATGCAGTCATGAGGCAAGGTGTCATTTCATGAGTCACCACCAGCAGCATTCTTCAGTCCTCCACCTGGGGCACCCGCTGGTCTCTCCTGAGGACATCAGTGAACTGAAATCTTTGGGGTCAGTGTAAGAGGATTTGGGCAATGATAAGCCAGAAGATCCAATTAGGTGATTCAAGAGTCATCTTTATAATCACCAGTGCTTGCAGGAAAGGGTTGTATGGTAGTGGGAAGGGGACAATGTGAAGCATCATCAACCTCAGCTCAATTTAACTAAGAGCATTTCTGTTTCCAGCTTGTTTTATCACACCAAACCAGCTACATTCATGGGATTTGGAGAATGTGCTGCTGCACTGCACTGGAAGTTTTGACAGTTCTTTTAGTGCCCATTAACAGGCTTAAAAGATAGGCCAGCCAGGAACCAGGATGACATCCTCTGGAGCACAGGGCTTCAAAGCAAATGGCTTCCCTCTCCCTCCTCCCCCTCACCCCTTAAAGGGCAGTGCCTCAACGATTTTGGAGTTATAGATTTTGCAGCTGCAGTGAAAAAAAAAAAAATAGTGCTTCTTGTTGTAAGCAAGCAAGAAGTATTTGTGAGATGAGAGCAGAGTGATTTATGAAACAGTGAAAGGAAAAGATGTAGCAGCTTGAAATTCCCATGCACACATTTCTAGATGATAAAGCTTTTTGCGGGGGAAATAGTTTTTAAAATCCCTACCTTCTTCCTCTGTGAGCTGGCTCTCTATACCATACAACAGAAGCAAACCCTTTTTCCCCCTTACCTCATCATCTCTGCCTTTCCCAAATGCATGTAGAAACATTATTTTCCCCTCTTCACAATTTTCATTTTTTAATCTTTAATATAGAATTAACTATAACATTTGTATTATTCATATATGCTCCAGTATTAACATAAATCCATTCCTTCAAGAATTTCCTTCATAGCCAGTAGTAGAAAGAAAGACACAACAATTTTGAGTTCATGTTATTGGGGTTTTTTATAAATTCTGTCTTATGTATCTGCTGGCTGCACTAGAAATTTTGCCTCTTTTATAAGCTAATGGTTTGCCAATATCAATGTATATATGTAAGGCAGAATGAGTTAAAGTACTGGTCACAATTGTTATTTAAATCAGCAAGTAAAAACTTGTAATTTAAGTATTTTGTTTTAAGTCTTGGTTTGCTTTGTCTAATTTAGATATTTTCCAAACAAAAAATTGGGGCTTTTGTTTCACAGCAGCTAAAATACATTGAAGCTAAAAATAGATTTTACACTAAAACTGAGGGGGTTTTAACAATTTGGAAGATGTATAATGCATACAGGTTGAAGCCACAGAATACTTCACCATATATATTCAGATTTCAATACTACTACTTAACACTATGAAATAAATCCATTTTTGTTATTGATATTTTTCTGGTAATTTGTATCAAATGGCACATGCACAGAGTTGGAATACAAAAATACATTTAGAAAACCATAATAAGTTACTTGTCATTAAGGGAATGTGATAGGTAATTAAAAAATAAGTATGTCAAAACTAATCTATTTTTTAAAAACTGCTTAATGTATTAAATGATAGAAAACATTTATTTAGGGATGGGATTGGACAGATGATTTCAGGCTGTCCTGTCCTTCAGTTTGGAACTCATGGGTGAAAATATTTTGTATATAGTTTTTATTCCTAGACTAGAGTAGGAAAATTGATTTGCTGGTTTTTTTTTTTGTATTTCTCAAGTGGTGTCTTAGCATTGAGTGAAGTAATTACTGAACTACTAAGCTGAAGGAACTGAGAGGAAGAAGTGCTTTCTGCACCTGCAGAACAAGTTGCAGCTGTCAAGTGCTGGTTTATCACTTCAGCAAATTCTTGTTCCAGGTGCTAAGCAAGTGACTTCCCCGAAGCCTGTTGTTGTCCTTTCTTAAAACTTCAGTAACAGCATGCACTGCCTGAAAGCTATTTGTGTTTAATTTAAATCATAGAAATAGATTGGTTCAGTCTCACATAACAGTTTAAGATTTCAAGCTTTTAAATGTAACACAAACATGTTTATTCTTAATGAAAAGCACACTGTATTTAAATTGGATTTAAAGAGCAACACTATCTGAATAAAGTGAGTGATAAAGGTATAAAAATTCCCAATAACTCACACATTTCTTTTAAAGAAGAGAATGAAATAACATTTTTCTTGAAGATATTCTTTAAAATGTAGCTTAAGTCAATGGGAGGAATATGTGAGTTACTGAATAATTTTGTGTCTCCTTTACTTAGTTTATTAATACATTATTAAACTTTTAAGTCAGTTTTTGAAGTACCCAGAGGCCTCTTGACTATGATTTATAGAAAAAAAAAAGAAACAAGAAATCAAAATACTCTTATTTTGAGGAAAGATATTGAGGGAATTCAGATGATAGTTTGAAAAACATTTCCCTCACTACATTTGCGGAAAGTAAGCCCTAATTTCAGATTTTTCTTTGAGTCTTTTTAAATTGTAAGAAGTCGTGAACTCATCTGACTACAACAACATCCTGCTTGCTACCACAGGAGGTAGGAGGCAAAGTGTATCTGACCTGGTCCCTGTGTCAAGTAATGACCAAGAGTGAATATTTAGACCAGAGTGCAGGAAATCAGATGATCATTCCCTTGGTGAACGTTGCCAGTTTGCAGTAGTCACCAATGTATCGAGACCGCCTGTGGACACCACCAGGTCAGTCCTGTGTGAACCTGTCTGTTTGCTTTTTGAACTCACTTCTTCTTTTGGCGGTAAGTTCCCATTCAGCCTGTGAGCGAGATGATTTAAATGGTGTAAAAGAAACACTATAAATTTCTGCTTTTCACAATGTCACTGAGAGATTTTTGGATGCCACTGAAAAACTTGCATTAATTTTGATGGAAACCATAATACACAATCTGAGAAGGGCATTTGACTGGGAAGACAAGTATGTAACGACTTCAGTAAGCTTTGGTCACTTTGAGATTGTTGCATAGGTGATGCTCTTCTCTGAGTCTGGCTGGCAATTTTCCAGCATTATAGCAGCCTTCAGAAGCACTAATTGGCATGTGGAACACAGAGTGCGCTTTCAGAAGGACTGAAGGGTGAATTTCCCACTTTGTCATCTATGAAAGAGTTATGGTGAACGAACCCTTATTTCCCAGTGCTGTGAAACACACAGACTACAGAGCAGCTTAAAGCACAAAGTTTTGGACTGCAGTCTGTAATTTCCTAAAATCTGAACCTTAACCAGAGCTTTGGTTTAGTTTTACACTCAAAGTGTAGGTCTCTTGCTCCAAATACTGTCAACACCCAACCCAGTGAGCAAAGGCAGCAAGGAATTAGGAATCACCCAGCGTTTGTAGCACAGTTAATTACTTGTATAACATGTAATGACTTCCTGAGATGTAGTGAGAAGGCCAAGAGCAGTGATGACGGCGAGGCTCCCTGTAAATCCAGCTGAGTGAGGAATGCGTTTCCCTCCCTAGGATTGCTGGATCAAGCAGAATTTTATCTGAACTGGTGGACGAGATAAAACCAAAGCAACTGGAGATAAAAAAGTTATATTTGATCACATTTTCTAAAGCACCTGAGGAGGCAACCTGCAGTCCTGACTCTCCAGGCGTCTGACGTGCAACCTCTATGGCCCTTGCAATGAAATCAGCAGTAGAGTGGGAATCAGCAGTGTGCCTGGGCTTCATCTTTTGCATGGTCAGGAGGGGCCGTGATGGTCATTCCCAGAGGCTTGGAAGCACTCCTAGAGCTTCAGCTGTGACCTCTGAGACTCCAGCCTCCCACTAAAGAAATTTTCCAAGTGTTCTAAAACTCCTGGAAGGGATGAGAAGGCAATTTGTCAGGCAGGTGAGCATAGAATCATATAAACGTCATTGCACTGAAAGACCAGGCTCAAAAAGTGGGTTTTGGATGTCCTTCAATGCACCAACTCCATATGCTGAGGACTAGCAGGAGTAAATTTAAACAAACAAACATACAAATAAATAAATTACCAGCTAATATAAGATTGAAAGGTGAGACTTATTATCCTTGTACCAAAAAGTCCCAGATACTCACAGGAAAAGACAGAGCACAAAGGAAGCTCAGCCCCAGAAAAGGGGAGTACATTTTGTTAAAAGAATCGCTCTTCTTTCTGTTCAAAGGTAGAATGTATTTTTCCAAAGGGTCCAAAAATTGCTTTTGCTGTTATATAGCAGTGAACATTGGGAATAGCTATGGAATGAGAGTTGGTGTTGCCCAGATGAAATCTGAAGGCCACATTTTTTTAGCAGCTGAGGAAAATAAGTTTTATAGTCCGGGAACAGCTCAACAGTTCCTTCTCTGAAGCATAAAACATTTGCAGGAATCAGTGGGGGTCCTGGCTGAGAAGGGAATGGAATTCGAGGTTGAGCTTTGTAGCCCTATGCAACACTGGCGTGTAACGTGCTGCAGATCTGTAGTTGGGCAGGCAAGGCCGTGGATGGACTTCATGGCTCATGTACAGATCCTGAACCATGGGATGTGGTGGGCTGTACAGACTAATGCTGTTGCACTTGGTCTGGACATGAGTTCCCACACTGCTGTCCCATAGATCTGTCCACTGAAGAGCACTGACTGATGGAAGAGCTGAGAGGTGGCCTATAGACTCAAAAATTATTTACCATCCATGCCTTGCCCATGGAGGGACACACAGATTTCAGGCACAGCCACAGGTGTTTGCACACTGACCCAAAAGAGCCTGAAGAGCAAATCCACCCACTGCCTGCTCGAGGAGGGGATGGAGTCCAACCCACGTGCTGCTCTTGGCATCAAGCCTGCTTATGGGGAGCAATGAGAGCTCCCTCCCCCTTTAGCGTCAGACAACCAATAAAAGGCAGTGGACGTTGATTTGGAAAGGAGGAAGGAAACTAAAGAAAAGACAGGCTGACAGTGAACTCTGAGGAGGCTCACTGAACTTATGGAGAGGAATTGCCCCAGCTTCTAGAGAGGTGGAGGAAATTTCATGGTACCAAAAGACACCATGGGAACCCCTGCATGGTGCACACTGTAGGGTGCAAGGATGTGTCTGGATTCCAAAAGGAGTTTACTTTTCGGCTGTCAATGCAGTCCCTTGATTCACAACTTGGTTTTGTTTCTCTCTTGACTTGTTTGAAACACATGTGCAAACTGGCCAGAGTTTTGCTTTTCATACTGTTCAAGGATGATAGGAACACAAAGTGCCGTCTCATGAGTTTTGTCGACCCGATTCCCTTCCAGAAATTTGCTCACATCTGATTTTGTTTCCTCTGCCCACTCTCTGTAGTCACTGAGTT
The DNA here is from genome assembly GCF_036417665.1 of Passer domesticus. Taxonomy (NCBI): domain Eukaryota; kingdom Metazoa; phylum Chordata; class Aves; order Passeriformes; family Passeridae; genus Passer; species Passer domesticus. Next base: position 79,159,913 of record NC_087475.1, read on the forward strand.
TCCAGTGTCATTTGCCTCCTACACATGCTCATTAACCCATTTCCCTCCACCTCTGATCCTACAATGCCCATTTTATCCAATTAATGGTAGGAAATAAGTGGGGGTTTTATGACAAGGGTGTGAAGTTCCGTCTGACACTTTGCATCTTTCCAAAGAACAATGCTTTCTCAATAATTATGTTCAGATGACCATTAAGTTGGTGCTGCCACAGTTCTCCCTTCAGTTTTAATGAATATAATAAACAGGAATGAACTTCTGCTATCTGCAGCTGCTGCCATTGTCTGTGAACTGCACATTGCTTCAGAGAAGTTTATTTTAGCTTTAAACCTCTTTCAAACAATGTGCGAGAGTGAAAAAAAAAGAAAAAAAATGTTGGTGCATTTTTGTCAGCTCTTGCCTTTCACAGATGTTTTTAGCATGAGAAATGCAACAGGACAATTAAAAAGAAGCTTCATTTTCAGAAGTACTTGGGAAGCAAGACTCTGGTGAAGTCCCAGGGTTCTGAAAGCGCTCAGAAATTTGTCAGCTCTGGGGTGCAAAGTCTCTCCCTGGTTGTATGACCATGCAAATCCCAGAGTAGGAGAGTACTGTGGTAATGGAGTGCCGGTTTTTCAGTTATATTCAGATAAGGAGAAAATCTTGGCCTGATGATCTCTTTGTTTGGGAAAAATCTCTTAAGCTTTTTAAAAATATCAGTCTACCTCAGTAATGCTTTGCACATAGTACCCTTCAAGGAGGGGTTTAAGAGAATTTTATAATACTTTTCAGCACTAAGAACAAACCTATGTGGGACAAAGACCCTAAGAGTCATGGTACATGGTCCCTGCTCTGAGCAATAACATTTAACTGACAGCATTGCAAATGGACAAATGTTTATTCTCATCTCATCAGAACTGAATTCTTAGTCTGTGTATTTTGACCCTTGGTTTTTAAAAAATTTAAACAGATTTTTTTTTATTCAAACAGATATGCAGAACCATTGCTGCATATACTACCTTTAGTCACCATAGTTAAATTGCTCTTCCCTAAATATTTTATTTCAGATACTGGTGTCTGTGAGAGTTCTGAAAAGTTCTAGAAACATTTAGTTTAAAATTATCATTATTATTATTTTTGTTGTTGTTGTTATTATTATTATGTACATACAGCTTTTGCAGCATTGTGATTAAGGTTGTGTCAGCAAGTAACATTTAAAAGTCAAGTTTAGGGACTTATAACTCGCTGAAGCAATTCACTCGGGGTTAAAAGTTGGCTTTGCTAGCAGTTCTGTGGGAGTTAGCCAATATCTTTGAATTTTTTGGCTTCTCTTGGCTTTGAGTCACAATGTGACTGAGACATGAGTTTCTTATTTTCTCTGTTTAAAAAAGGATCTGTTGTCTTCCCTAATATAAGGTAGCCCCAATTGTTAATGCTTGACCTAAAGTAGTTATATGTTTCTTATTCATAGGCAGAAAATTTGTGAATTACAGCCAGATTAACTGAATAACCAAATCCACATTGTGCACTGTTACTTACTATTGTTTTTCATGAAGGTGGCTGACACATCCCTTTGTAATAACATTTCTGCAGGACTGACCATAAACACAAACCAAAACACACATAAGGTGTTTTGAGATTTAATAATTCCCTGAAGGAGCAGCATGCATGCATAGCGTTATTTGTCTTGCACATACATGACAGAAAAAAATCCAAACAGTTTCACCTCCAAATTAAAATCTTAGGTGATGACTTGACAATTATTTGGTTGATTTGCACAGCTGGTGGTTTTTGGGGTTTTTCCACCACTTTTATGCCTAATGGCTTAAAAACACTGAAGCCTCTTTCATCTGAGGCTTTTCAAGGGTTATAGTACGGCTTGCAACTGTCTGGAAGGCAGATTCTCAAACCATTGGTTTTTATGAAACATATGTTGATATTATACCATGGGCAGGTAGCTGTTTGCTGTCACACTACGTACATTAGTGTAGGGCTGTACATGCAGCCAAGTTACCATTGTGGTGTTGTCATTTGGAAACTTCACACCTTTTTTGTTTAGCACTATCATGAAAGCAGGTACTGATTAGGAATATATAAATTTACTTAATTTCCTTTCATGGAGGTATTTGAAGTGTCTTTGTATTTTGATGAGAAGGTGTTCAGAGGAGTATTCAGTCCTCTTGTGGTTACTATGAGATTTCAGATTTACCCCAAAACCCTGCAGCGTCCTCTGCCAGCTTCTACTGTTCTATATCTTAGAGTTCTCAGATTCACTCCAAGCTCTGCTATGGCAGTAAGCTTGGAATTGACCAGTCTCCTTTCCAGGAAACCACCAGCTACATGCTCAGGAAACAGGACACATCCTCAGTGGCTGTTCTTCAATAGGATCCCCTGAAAATTTGTTTTGGTTCATGTGAGTTCTGTGATAGTTATCTTAAGGCCTCGTTCTCCTACTTATCATGGGCGAAGATTTTAATGATCCAAAGTGGAAGTCTGGCATTGGGAAGAAGTCCCTTGAGGGGTAAGCTTGTCTTTGGGGAACAACTTGTCATTTGTTTGTGAGAACCAGTAGAGATGGCTGGAGGAGGGGATTAGGGAGGCTGCACTTCCCAAAGAGGAAGGTGCCCGGGAAGCTGCTGCAGAAGGAGGTGCTCACTTGGGCGTTCAGAAACAGCTTCAGAAGTTTCAGTCTGTAGTGAGATTGGATGAGGCTTCAGCAGTTGTCAAACCCCAGAAAGAATGCTTTCTGTTGCTTTTAGATTTTACTTAATATACAACTTAAAGATTTATAGTCTTTATGCTGTAGCACTATCTATGATATCCAACCCCGGACAGATGATGGGGTTTTTCTAGACAGATGATTTCTATCTTCTGACTGGAAATGATGGCCTCTCCTGCCTTCCCCAGCTCAATTTGCTGGCATTGTTGGTAGACCAATCCCCCAGTCCTCTCCTCCCAAGCTGAAGAACACCAGTTTCCATCCTTTCTATCCACTTCATTGCCCTTTGTGTATATCCACCTCTCTTGGTGCAGCGGGTTGAGAGGGGCCAGCTGAGGTAGCTTATGGAAACCTAAATTCATCCTGTGCTGTTTTGTGAAATGTTTACCCGTGGCTGTTTCCTGGGCTTTAAGAGAAGGCGGGCAGCAGTATTTTTTTGGTACCCACTAATTAAATGCAGTTTGAACTGTGTTGTTTGTGGTAATGTAGTGAAAATACGGCCCCTGCTGTGACATCTGCAGCTAGACAAGTGACACCACCCAGCCTCTGGTCAAAGCAATGTTTTCAATTCAGCAAATAACAGCTAAAACACTGTAAAGACCTCAGAAAGACAGAGACAAATGAAAGACCAATTTCTATTATTTCCATAAAATGTTAAACAGGGATGAAAAATGCATTTTTTTCTTTTTTTCCGGAAAGATAATTTATGGACATTAAATATTCTTTGGGATTTCTTTACGTTATGTTTTTTTGAGAGAAAGGATTTTGCTATTCTGTTGAGTAGTTCCAATGTTTACAAAGGGAGAAGAAACTTCCTTGTGGAAATTAGCAGATCTAAAGATTTGGAAGTAATTTGTTTTGTGGTATATGCAGTTGTCTTCCTAGTGTACGTGTTGCTTAATTTAAAAAGCCAGCATAATCCTTGCACATAACTCACTAAGATGTTAGAAAATGCAACTGAGGCTCACAAGTTAATTTTTAGTTTTTACAAGGGGCAATGGTGTCACCTCCAAAAGCACAGCTGAGAGGATCTCAGATTCCTACGCTCCCAAAAAGGAGGGCAATGCTGAAAAGAGTAGAGAATTCATGAATGTTGCAAAAATATCAGAGGAAGTGAAATGACCTTCCCCACTGTTCAAGCTTAGATGACTTTCTCCATGAGGGTTTAGAACTGTAAAACAGCTGTATATGTCTGGCTGAGAATGGTAATGCAACCAAATGGAAGCCATGCCATGTAGTGAAATCATACATTTGGTAAATGGGAGAGCTATAAATAGTTTTTTAAGGCCTAAGAATTATTAAAGGAGAATTTATACCTGGATATGTGCTCCTTCAAGAGCTCCAGCTGCTCAATAGCTTGTTTTGGACTACAGCACAGAACCAAAGGTAGAGCATTTCACAGATGTGCTTTCACCCTTTGCAAACACACTACTAGAGATCATTGAAGAATGTTGCCAACATACTGCCAGGACGCTGTGTGTTGTAGGTTTCCATAAGAAGCTGCTGCCAAGACAGGACACTCAGTCTGTTGGCTTACAGCATAACTACCTCCCAGGTTATCCACGGAGGTCTGTGCTCCTCAGTGTGCTGGCAAGGTGGCAGCTGCCACAGAAACACCTGTCACTCAGTCAGGTAACAAGCTGACCACTTTTCCTAACATTAATGTTCATGTGCCTCTCTCCCACCCGGAGTATGATGTGGGGCAGAGCAGTAGTGCTGTCTCGCAGCCGCTACCGTGGAGCACGTTCCAGCATTGTTCGGTGCTGAAAGCTGCCTCCAATTAGCCCAGCTGCACCTCCTTATTAGGAGCAAAGAGCCAGCTGCCAGTCAACGTGATGCTAACCACAGCATCCCGCCTGCCACCAGCCAGGGAATCTGGTGTGTCCTGGCCACATCAGCTCCACAGCCAATTGGAACCCCCCTTCCACGAGATTTAACCTTCTCCAGTCTACATCTGCAATGAGCTTTAATTTCCTAAAGGTGTAGAGAGCTGCTAGGATTTAAGAGGTCTTTAGTCAAATGTTGTTGATGCCAAGGGGTTCCGGGTGCCAGCTGGCACAGAGCTTTTGTAAAGATCCCGTCTGAAGGAGCCAGTGCACTCCAGACTAGAAGTGTAAAGCACCTCTCAGGCTGCAGTTGCCTCTTTACGTTGCAGATTCCCAGAACTTTTGAAAGGCTGACCCTATGTACCTGAGGGATACCATTCATGACACCTGTCTGATCTACCAGAAATTGTTGGAGAGCAGCAAAACTGGGCACAGTCACCTGTTGAGCCATTCAGGTTAAACCCAACCTGGACTGTGCAGCAGCACCACCAGCTCCCTGCCCTTACATTAAGTGCCAAATGAAGTCCAGGGTAGCTGAACACCCTGCGCTAAGCAGGGAGCAGGGTCTGGTTGTAGGACAGGCACACCAGCGCTGATCCAGAGCCACAGCCCTTGACTCTGGGGCTCTGCACACAGATGAATCTATTGAATCTATTTCCCCTGCACAAATTATCAGAGTTATCAGTCAAAGCTGAAAGGTCTTCTTGCAAACAGAACCTCAGCTCCTACAGCACTTGGTAGCTTTCGTAATGTCAAACTCAGGCTGCTTGGCCGGGTCTCACAAAAGGGGCCTTGATCCCCTTGCACATGAGCTGGCTTCCTCCTGGAGCACAGTGAGCAGGGATGCTCCCATCACAGCTCCCTCACTGGAAAACTCATCTGAAAGCAAGACCAAAATGCGGCTGGCAGCAGCTCAGTTATGCACCTCTACTAGGCATTGGCTGGACTCTTTCAAAGAAATAAATGTTAGCAACAGCATTCAACTTACGGGTTCCTTACCTAGAAAGGTTCTGCCACAAGACTGTCCCATAGCCTGGCTTTATCTTCTGCAAGAGCCATGCTAAGTCTCTGAAGAGGTACTTGGGAGTTCAGCACTCAGGCAGGGCTCAGCATCCAAATCTACAGCAAGCTGGAAAGCACATGAAACCAAATTACTCAGATTTTCCCATCTGTGCACATGTGCTTAGCTGGTTTTAAATTATCAGTGTAAAGGCCTAGTAGCTTCGTAATGTACACACACAAAGATTCCCACAGATTTTTCCTTTCTTTTTCTTTCTTTCTTTTTTTTTTTTTTTTATTGAAGCCAGCTGAGTAAATTCATAGGAAGTTGTAACAGGACAAGTGAAATGTATACCCACATTCCCTGGGAATCCAAATGCCTTTAACACATACTGTATTTCATGTGAAATTTATTTTAGAAGACATCAGAACAGTGTAACTTTTTCATCATGGTATTTTGAAGCTATCACTTTTGAATGAAATAAGGTGACAAGAAAAAAAAGAAAATGTGAAAATCCCAGAACTTGATACCCCTCTCCCACATTCTAAGAGAAGAGATTAATTTCTCCATTTTTCCAGGTCACTTTCAAATTTATAACTAATTACAGAATAGCTTTAAAATGCAGCCCAAATTTAAACAACCATGAGTGAGAAGCAGCTGGAATGACACTTAACTGTGGAGTTGAGTGTTGTCTTGTGTTTATTCTCTATTTTGTCTCTGAAGTTTTTGCAATCCACTATCAGTTAAGTGAAAACTGTTTCTGCTGTGACAGGAAAGTGATGTCTGAGCGCCACATGAGCAGGGACCATGCAGGTGGCTGGGGAATCCCTCTGATAACCGGTGGGGTGGTGAAGCCACTGAAAAACAAGATCCATGCTGATTCCTTGGGCTGAGCAGACCTGCTGTTGGTCCCAGCAGACATGTCCATCTGCATGGCCACACTGGTGAGCAGCCTGGTGGTCAGAAGCAGCTTGCCAGTCCCAGCATTGGAGAGGCAATGGTACCAGGGTATCCTTCACCCAATTCCTACCCTGGCTCCACTGCACTTTATATTTAACCTTATAAAAATCTGGGAGCCAGACCTTCAGCTTGGGTAAGGGGCTGATTTATGCTATCTGAGGGATCTGAACATCTCCACAGCCATTTCTTTGTTTGTAAAATAAACTGAGCTGAGCTTAATGAAATTTTGTGCGATGACTTTGGTGAGTTCTGCATTGGATGCAGTAACATTTAGACTGCAGCAGTGAGGGCTGATGCAACTGGGCAGGCAACCCCTACATGTAGAGATGGGGCAGTGGTCCCTGATGGGAGAAAAAAACCAGCATATCCTTGGGGCTGGCCCTGCCTGCTTATACAGTTTGTAATGGAGGATAAATGGTCAAAAGGGCATGATCCTTCCCCTCTTGAAGTCAATGTGATATCCTGCACCTGAATATGAGTCTGGGTTCTCCAGGAACAAATAGGTTTTGCATCCATTCTGAAATTAAATGATTTGTTATTCAGCTACATGATAGCTGTGTAAATGTATATGCCACTTAATACTGCATGAGCTACTTCTGCAGGGTTTTGCCCATGAATTTGCTTGCTGCTGAGCTGTGAGAAATTCCATGCCTGAGTAAAGTCTGCGGGGCTGGGCTTCAGGTGTTTTTTTGGTGGGATGGCACACTCCCAAGAGTGCATGTACAGCAAAGGGACTTGTCCCACTTTGTGCAGGCAACTAGACCTCCTCTTGCTCATCTCCCAGCCCCTTCTTTCACTAACTGGAACAGAAATGTACTTCAGCAGAGCTGAGTTCAGGCTTTGAACCCTGGATCTCTTCCTCAAACATAGCTTTAGTTGGCATGTTCAGCAAACACAGATCTGACCCCTTCTCCCACACCTTGTCCTTCATCAATGATATTGCTAATTGCAAAGCCTGATTTTGAAATGAGCCCTGACTTCCAAATGAGCTCAGTCCCAGCATGTTGACCATCACACACACATCCAGCAAGGATTCCCTGCTGCCTTCTGAAAATAAATACACTTAAATGATGGGGAGACAAGGCAATGACACAAAGGCTTTAACTTACAAAACTATTTCTTTGCAGTAGTTGAGGATCATTTCTGAAGGCTAAGGTACCTTGTTTGTGATTGCAGTTGAGAGTCCGAGTTGTGGGGATCTGCCCCACAGATCCATGATCTGGTGTTGTATGGCTGAGTTTCCTCAGAGGCTGGGGGAATTGGTCCTTCTGCTTCCACAGAGGTTCCCATGCTCGTTCAGCAGAATGTAGGGTCTCCCTGCATGGCCACGCTCATGGCCGTGTGTGAATAACACTTTGCTCTTTATTTAATTGTGAGTTTTGCTCACTTAGGCAACTTGTGGTGGTCATTGGCATTGGTTGTGTTCCATGTGCAGGGAAAGGATGAAGAAATGAACCAGGAGCAAGGTTTGCAGTAATCTGGTTTTCCAGCACTACTACTCATCTGTTCTCTTTAGCTTCCCCCCATGACAGCTCTTTGCACAATGCCCATGCCCTCTTCTTTTCACACTCGCTACTGGTTGGGTTTGCTATACTACATTCCTGGCTCCAAAATCCATGTGGGACTTTCATCTTGGATGAGGGAGCTCAGCACCAGGCCAGGTCAGAAGAAAACACAGGAAATGGTGCTTTTCTTTTGGAATTTGCTGACTCAGCAAAGCTGAGCAGCCTAAAGGAGAAGCTTTGATTTCAACATGGTTCTGCTGAAATGTGGTGGACTCACTGCCTTCTCCCGTTTCATTCCCCTACTTCACCAGCAGGGCTGACAGAACCAGATCTCCTGGGCTATCTGAGGCCATGAATCCCAGCTGGACCCACAGCCCAGCTTCACCTCCTGGAGCATTTTGAAAAATGTAGACTTTGCTTCTAAATGCCTTATGAAAGTCCAAAGAGCAAAATCCTGCCTGAGGCTGCCCAGCTCCTCTCCATGCTATGCAGGATGGGGCCTTTCCCCTGTGACATGTGGGCTTGGCCCAGCTTCCAGAGGCTTTGTGCCCAGGACTCACACACTGCTCAGCGCCTGCGGCTCTCACACAGCTGATGTGACAGCCCTAATCACGCTGAGAGCCTGACAGGGGCTTAGACCTCCCCAAAGGGGGGCAGCTGTAGGTACAACCAGGGGATGCTGGCTCCTTCCTTCCCCCACCTCTTCTCTTACTGATTCCTCAGCCACCTTTGCAACACTGCACAGAGGTCTTTGTCCTCTCCTCATGGAAATTATGGTGGCTGCAGTCTGTCCCTGCTGGAAATAAGAAAAGTTTGGGGTTGCAAGCATGTGCCCCTCCTGTCTTGTGCAAGGGAGCCCTGAATCTTGGAAGAAATTCCTCTCCCCACTGTCTCCCTAAGCAAGGGGAGACATTCATTATCTTTCAGGAGCAGTAAAGTGTTCTAAATGACCTCAGCTATTGCCTCTCCCCCCCCCCCTTTTTTTTTTCTTTTAAGGAGATCACCCATAGTATCTGAGTGTGCATCCTTGAGAGAAACCATCTGGGGTGCCTGTTATCCCACCAAATAGAAGTACCTGGTCATTTGCACCCCAGGAAGAGAGTACTGGATTTTGCTTTCAGAGATTTGCTTTTCATGCAATACTTTCATCCCCTTGTCAAATGCTCAGAACTGAGAAGGTCACAGGGCTTATTATATTGGCTATATGCAGGCAGCATGCAGGCTTCCCAGCAGAGCTCTGTCAGTGCAGTTCAGGCCTGACCATAGCTCCCCTGAGCTAAATCTGTCATTTACGCTTAGTTTTCTATCCATGAAAAATATTTATTGGGGCTTGAGTTAAAGTTGCCAGATGAAGCCTTTGTCTGGTAGTTAAGGGAGCTTTCTAGGATGCAAACAGAGGTATTCATCCTAATACACTCATGTCAGTCAATAAAATAAAATCTCTCCTAATACTGCAGAGGAGCTCAAATCCTCAGGTGCTCCCTGTCTAGCTTAATAACATCATCACTGAGTTTTCTTGGCTTGTCTTCTTCTTGAAGTGAAACATGCCAAAATGCTAATGACAAGGGATTTTTAAAGAGTCAGTGATTTGTTATGCTGGAAAATGCATGAGTGTGGAAAACAACGGTTTTGGAAAGCTCACACAGATTGCCAACCTCCCTCAAAGTTTTAGCTGAGACCTTGTAAAAATGGACTGTCAAGGTTATCAGCTCACCGACAATAAACAGTTGAGGAATGCAAGGTTTTGTGGGGAAGATACAGCTCTAAAATATTTGCTGGAAAGACACTGGAGGAGGCTAGCTTTGGAACCTTCCAAAGATAAGAAGCCATAGCAATATTTATTGTTTACATGTAACTACCATCCTTCTGTCTTTTACAAGGGAGAATCATTTTGCAAGAATTTGAAATAAAAAACTCATACTTAGATGGTTCTGATTAGGGACTCACAGCAAATGCTGAGCATTTAAGGTTAAAGCCAAAATCTGGTCCAAACCAAGACAGTTTGGACCAGCAAACGCCAGTCCAGTGTGTTTGCTCCTCTAAGGGTACTAATCTTCAGTGAACCTTGCTGGGCTGGTAAGCTGTTGCTGCCTCAGCCATCTACCCCACTGCCCTGGGGAGGTTGTCGTTCCTGGGAGGTGAGTTGGAAGAAGGGAGGGTCTTCTCCCACTCCTGCCCTCACTAGCCTGATGAAGGTGAACTCAGCCCACAACAGCAGACAGTGAGGTAGCTGACCGAGGCACCAACCCACATTCTCCTCCATCAGCTGCTAGAGGGAAGGGATGGGGTGCCAAGATGCTTATCTTGCACCACCCCAGCAAGATTCTCCAGAGCCCATCTTCCAAAGCCCTTGGTGCCTGAGGTTTACTGTATAAAAAGGATTACAGAGATTTCTACCTTAAAACAATTTCATTTCAACCCTTGTAAACCTACACTTTGTATATCAATACCCCTTTAAGAACATGCAGAGATTTGGGGGTGTTTTTTTCTCCTGTCTTTTGCTTTGTGGCATGTTTGTTCTGAGATCACCTTCTAGGCATCTTCTATTAAAATATATGTGACAAGCACCAGATCCACTTTCACGCAGCTGTGCAGTATGTTATTTTTCATGTTAATGCACTGTTACAATTCTACTGAGTGCAGTTATCTACAGATCAAATTTGCCACATGTGCTCTGTGTTTTTTGGCTACCAGGTCAAGAGCAACAGGGAGAAGGAAACGATGGTTGTGTGTTAACTGTTCGTGTTGCCTTCATGAAACACGGGCTTAATATTCAGGCAGTCAGAGGAACTTTTGCTTTGCCCCACCTGCCCTCTTGGTTTTTTGTTTTTTTCTGTCAGCACAGCTGACTGCTTCATTGAGATTTAAAACCAAACAGACTGTTATTACATGAGACAGAGTCACTGTCTGCCACCAGGAGATGATTTAATGTTATGTGATACACAACCTTACTCTATGCCCCCCTACTGTTTTCCACACAAAAATCATTCTCCAACTTGCTTTGCTGTCAGGTTTCACCTAGGAGAAAATTTGAGTCACTGACTACAGCAATGACAGCAACCAGAAGTAATGATTAAAGACCTCCTTGTCATCATTGTGCCAGATAGTTGTGGGATCATTGTGCCAGATAGTTGTGGGTGAAAGGGGCTTATGCAGACACATTCAAACTTTATTTACCCCAAGCCCAGCAGCTGAATTCTGCTTTAGATAAGATGCATGCAGTACACAGCAGGACTACACGTAGAAGTGGCTAACATAGCCTGAATCTCAAGCTATGCTATTAAAACAAGGAGAAAATACTAGCTTTGGTGAAATGCTAGATATCAGCATAGTTGGGGTTATGCTTTCAAATTGCTCCTAGAAATGCAGAGGGAGCTTTTAGGGTTCCAAAAAGGACTCAAAGCAGCAACATACTAGCAATGCAGCCTATCTCATATCAAATCTCTCTAATGTCCACTGTTTTTTTTTGTTGCTGTCTGAGGTAAGACGTACAACATGTCTATGTCTTTGCTCCATTGCAGACTACTTATTTAGCTCACCTAATTATGAACCAAAGTTGCACTTCCTTAGGGTGAGAAGTTTGAAGTGTTATTCATCAGTTTTGGCCTTTTAAGTGGAATAATTTCTTCCCAGAGCCTGTTACATTGCCTTCTTCAAGGAAAATAACATCTGCAAACTATCTCCATCTCCTGGAGAGAGATTTCTCTTTTGCAGCTACCATTATTCTGTTATTTCTTCAGGTACCAGGAGAGACCTTGCCTCTGATTTCTGTTTCCTCATTTTCTCATGGTCTCGGATTGACACACCAAAGCAGTGGAAACTATTTCCCAGACTTTTCTATGACTGTGGATTGCTGAGTGTACAAGAAGATGCTTTTTCAGTTCACACTTGATAAAAAATCATGTCTCATCCATAAGTTAATTATTTGAGAATGTCACAATAATAAACTTTGACTTCTTAACCTTTTCCAGAAATTATGCCAAGACTAAATCCTGAGGCTGCTTTCTAGCTACTGATTAGTAGCTAGAATCTGACCTTTTCTGTCTGTGCAGAAAACAGAGGCAGCAATGCAGCTCTCCATGCTGCTAAAGTCAGCTTGATTACAGCTCCATCTTTCTTTCCAAGCACCATTAGCCCTTGGTTGTTTTGGTCTGTCTCCCTTTTTCTTTTGAAGAAAGACACGGACCTGAGTTAGACTTGGAAAAACTTCAGAACATCACTACTGCTCACAAAGTAGTTTAGCTTCATCTTTCCCTCTGCTCACTTCTTACCAGTTGCCAGCTCACTGCTGTTACATCTCACCACCTTTGAGTAGTGTGTTGTGCAACAGGGACTGTCTCTTGGACACATGCTGTTTGTTCTGCCAGCCTCTTCCAGGAGAGAAACATCAGTTATAGAGAGCTTAGAAGGGAGTTTAATTATGTGTTTGTTAAATGAACATGCCAACACGTACCTTAAACATCCTTTCAAGATAAGGTTGAAGAGTGGCATTCTGCCTGTGGAGCAAACAGTGGTGAGGTCTTTGATATTCAATGATTGTTGGGGAGGTTTGTACCACCTATGCACTGGACCTGGAGTACATGCTGTCTCCTGCTTTGATGTCTAAGGAGCCATGTCTTGCAGACAAATGAAGTTGTCAGAACGACTCAGTTTCACCCCAAGACACACACTTTGTGTAAATCTGCTCTGCAGTGCAGAGCTGGCAGCAGCAACTGCACTGAAGAGCTTTGTTTATCACATTGTTGTGCTCTTATGATTACTCAGCCTCAAAATTATGTGTTCTTCAGGAGTGACGGGGTTTGAGACTGTCAGTCAAAATTTATAATAAGTGATGTTGTTTTTATCCCGCTTCAGATAATGCTAGGGAGGATGTTCCAAAAATTGTTGTTTGTCATCTATGTTTTACAGTTTAAAGGTGATCTCTTTAAGCTATTATCCCCCTGCCACTGTTGCAGAAATAGTGTCTTCTTTTTAAGGTGTTCAGAGTCATCTGCTGAGCACTGAGCTGATGACAGCCTTGTATTAGTTGCTGGAGGTTGCCTGGAAATCAACCCCTCCCAGTTTAGCTTGTCGTGTGCCTTGTCGAAGGCTCTTCAGGGAGGTGGTCAGGTGATGCAGTGGTCTTGGTGGGCCTCTGCCAGGGAGGATGGAACATCAGGGCTGTCTTGCCCAACATCAGCTATTTCTGTAGGCTGACGTTTGCAAAACTCAAGGTGCTGACAGAAAAAGTCCTGCCGAAATTCACTGCAAAAATGAAAGCATCTCCCCCTTGCAGCTCTCTGCTGAGAGTAATTCTTGTCTCAGAATTACCAACCAGCCTTGGCTCAGCACTGGCAGGAGCCAGCCCTGGAGCCTCTGGCTTAGCCTCTGCCATGCACTGTTCAGCAGCTGCATAAGACCAGCTTTGCTCTGTCCTTTAGGCTGAACACTCCTCCTGTGGTCCTGTCTGCAGCTTTGGGCCAGAGACAGCAGTTTGCTGCTGAGGAATAAGAAAAGCTGGTGGCAACATCTTGAAACTCCTGCCACCATGTGCTGAGTGGCTGTGACTCAAAGACTGTTGGCTCTGGAATTGCTCTTAACTGCACCTTGGGAAGCAGCATGATCTCTCAGAGGGCTGAGCAGCAACCCCTGACATTGGTGGAACTTGTGGGGTTAGCATTTATTTGCACTAAAGCAAAAGGGAACAGAGGCCAGTCTCTGAGTGCCACAAATGTGAAATTACTCACAAGTTTTCAGAATGTAATTACTTCTCAGTTAATCAAGGCCCTTGGAAAGGCTCTGGACACTTTTTACAGGCAAGTGATTTTTGTGTTAACAACATTTATTTTGGTCCTTAACATGTTTAGATTGTGAGTAAACCCTTAGATGCTATGCAAAATGACAGCAATTTATGAAAAGCCTTTGGAATTAAGACCCAAACTAGTTTTGCACTACAGGCATGATGGATTAATCGCCATTTGGTTCTGCATATAAGCAGAAAGTCTTTTAAGTCAGTTCTGTGCGGCAGAGGAAGTCGGTGGAGCTTTGCCTGTAACGTGAGTAATGAATCTTGGCTGGGATGAGCATTTTGGAGCCACAGTTCTGCAAAAATTCAAATCCCCAAAGGAAGTACGGTAGCATGAAGACCTGCAAATAATGGATTACAGTAATCCCACCAGGAAGTGATAATGGCATGTATAAATATTTGCCTTAGTTGATTGCAAATTATATCCTCCAAAAAGATGTTTGTCACTGTCATTAGTCATTAGCATTTTCTAAATGCTTTACCAGCTGTTGGGTCGTGCATAATGAGGACTCCATCTCTACCAAGCATGACCGAGGTGTCTGGATGGGATGAGATTAGATTTTCTATGTATTTTTATTTTACTGATTATCTTATAATCATATAATGTTTGGGTTGTAAGGGTCTTTAAAGATCATCTAGTTCCAAACCCACTGCCATGGGCAGCAACACCTTCCACGAGTCCCATCCAACAAACCAAAAGCCTGAACTGTCAGTCTGGAGTATTTTGCATAGTGTGTGCAAACCATGTGACCATGGAGTGATATTGTGGTCATATAGAAGTCTGCATCTAACCAGAAGATGAAATAAGATTGGATTCATATGCACAAGAGGGGGATTCTGTTGCCCCAAGCACTGCCACCCCATTTTTAGTGGCCTTGACTCTTCAGAGTCCTGGCTGAAGGTGGGGATGGCTCTGATGAATGAGAACAACCTGTAACAGCAAAAACCACTGGCAATTTCCTAGTCAAAGTCCTATCAAGCCTGGCTAACTCACAGCCTTTTACATCTTTCAGATTCCAAGAGGGATTAAGTCTTCATTGTCAGTCTAGTGAAGTAAGTTGAAACTCAGATGAAGTTTTAAATCAAAAAAGAAAGATCCTGCAGTCTTCAACAGAGGCAGCAGACTAGGAGAGAATGGGATTTAGAACAGAAGCACAGCCAGAAATCAATGAAGCTTTTATGCCATCCCTCCTCATTTATCTATAAATCCCATTCTTTCAGCTGTTTAGATTTTATCGGAATTAGGTTTATTTTATAAACTAGTTTAGGAAAGCTAGTGTAAACCCCTGTAGAGATACCTGTATTTTGGTTTAAGACTGGCTACAGAGGGTAAGCTCGCACCTGAGACAAAAACTCAGTTAAAGTGGTACTGCTTTGGCTTACCTGCATGGAAGGTAGAGAGCAATAAATAAAAGGTGAATTTAAAGTGTTTGAGATAAAACCTATTAAACCCAGGGGTACTTGATTTTGTTCGTAGATAAAGGAGCTTTTTGCTTAATTCAGTGTTAAAAAAAAAGTTACTTTATTTCAGAATTAAACCTTCCATATTAGTATTTAATGGCCTTTAACTGATCTGTTTGAAATCCATGTCTGTAATTTGGCTTTGTTTCCAGTGTATGCAAACCCTTTGTGTGTAGTCCAGTTCAGGTTTTCTGGAAGAAGAATGCAGAAAAATATTCTCACTAAGCTACGTGAAAATTACTTACGAATTTTTCAGTAAAAGTATAAGCCCTAGGTAACTTCAAAGCATCAGTCAGCTGGGTTCTCTCAACCCTATCAGTTTATACCACTTGCAGATCAATCCCTTTGCCTGTGGTTTATATTGCTGGTTTTGCATTATTCCCTGCTGGGGCGGGGTTCCAAGCATCAGAAAAGCATTCTGTCTTCTCCCACATGCAAGGGAGGTTGAGGGCAGATTTGCTGTCAAGGTAGCAACTTGTAACCTGCCTCATGCTCCTGAGAGGACTGTATTTTTTCCTGCTGCTTCTCAGGCAGGAGCTGGGTCAGATTCCTGCTCAGAGCTGTTAATGGGTGCACAGGGGCTCTTCTGCTCAGCAAACTTTCGCTTTCACCAGGTTCTCAATGACAGGATGTGGTTTGCTGTGTAAATGTAAAGGAGAGAGGAGGATCTGGCCCTGTAGGCTTTCAACTCACTTCTAAAATACCCCAGGGTCTTTGGCTGTGCAGTTCATCTGGCTTTTTTGCTACTGTCATTTGTTAGTGTGGAGGTGACTGAATGCTCATCAGAACATTTCCTACTGCGTAGAAATTAACTTGCTAATTCAGGGGAACATACATTTACCAAAACATCCTCTCCATGACAGTGACTATTGGAGGTATTACAGGAAAAGGTGCAAACAAACAAACTGAATAACCTTCAGGGCAGACAGTTATGAGTGAGCCTGCCAAACATCCTTGTGTTGAATGCTTAAATACATACCCACATTTATTCGCATTGTAGTGCCACAGCAGAATTAAAACACTGAATCAGTAGCTATAGAAGATGCCACATTCAGAGATACAAGACTGATTCTCTACTTCTTTAGAATTCAGAGAAGCAAGAATTAAAAGACAAGAAATAAAAGCTGGTGGAGTGGGGATTCAGGTCAGCATTTGGTGTTCTTGTTCTTGTGGCAGGCATCAGACTTGGTTGAAGACCACAAATGAAAACTGATGCTGATATTCCTGATTCTTTTCCCTCCTGTGGGCTGCAATTGTGTGCCTGCATTTCTCTCAAGATAGTCAGCACAAAAATGGGTATAATTTTAAAATCTCCAAAGTATATAAAAATAGCCAAGTTTTAACATTCCTTACCTCTTTCCTTCACTCTTTCCTTTCTCTGTCTCAGGTTTTCATGCTCTACTGTCTCTACTCTGAGCACCTAAGGTGGCATTAGCCCATGGCAGAGGTGACGGTTTTCCTCCTTGGGCAATTAGTTATTCCAGCTGTTCTGCATTTTTGGAGATATGGTTTCACAGCTTGTGTTGCAGCCTTATTGTATGAAAGAGTAATGTGACAAAGCCTTGGGCTTCAGGGTCATTCCAGAGAGCCCACTCCATAAACATGTTCTGTCCCACATCACATCCTGCGTCTGGCTTAGACAGGCCTTACCTTTGCCATGGACCCCTGCTGAGACTGTGGTGTGGACTTGCTGGCCTCTAAAAGCTTGAAACATTTCCTTCCTTCCTTCCTTCCTTCCTTCCTTCCTTCCTTCCTTCCTTCCTTCCTTCCTTCCTTCCTTCCTTCCTTCCTTCCTTCCTTCCTTCCTTCCTTCCTTCCTTCCTTCCTTCCTTCCTTCCTTCCTTCCTTCCTTCCTTCCTTCCTTCCTTCCTTCCTTCCTTCCTTCCTTCCTTCCTTCCTTCCTTCCTTCCTTCCTTCCTTCCTTCCTTCCTTCCTTCCTTCCTTCCTTCCTTCCTTCCTTCCTTCCTTCCTTCCTTCCTTCCTTCCTTCCTTCCTTCCTTCCTTCCTTCCTTCCTTCCTTCCTTCCTTCCATTTCTTTCTCATTCCTGATTCCCCCTGTGTATGTCCACATGACATCTCTGAAAACTTGTTGCTGTAGCAAATGTAGTTAGTCCTCTAATTTTTTTCAGGTGTAAAGGTCATCTGAATCTGGCTGCCAATGCAGTGTAGATGGGTGCTGCAGAAAGTGTGAGCCTGATCCCTGTAGTGATCTGCACAAGTCTGACCTGGGAGAAGGGATCTGGGCTGTTTCAAAGACTACGGTAAAGTTGTCATATAACATTGCAAGATACTTTCCTGGCAAATGCTGCTGTTTGTATATGAACACATCAGGAGAACCCATGAGGAGTTTATGCCCAAACAACCTTTGACATGTGTGTATTGTCTCAGGGAAGAGCAGTGACGAAGGGTGTATCTGCTCTTCCACGTGGGAACATGCCAATTTGTCACCATCCGTCCTGGTCTGTACTGCACAGGTAATCTAGACATCTCCTTCCCACTGCCTGTCCGTGGTGCATCACTCTTCAGGCATTTGGACAGAGGCCCTGTTTCACCTCTGGAAAAATGGGTGGAACTCTTGTTCTCCACTCTCCAGTTCATTCCTATGGAGAGGAGGGGCTGAGGTACAGGATCTGCAAAGTGAATTTCATTTTCAGAGAGCTTTCCCAGTTTCCCTAGTCCACCTGGACCCAGGGAGGGGGGAACTCCCATTGAGATCTGGGAGGGATCAAAGAGCAGGGGTTTTGCCTGAGGGGAGCCATGGGGCAGCACTGCCTGTGGGTGATCCAACACCTGCGCATTCCCAGAGCTGGCAATCAAAGGCTGCATGGCCTCGAGCTGAGAGTGTCTACTTTTTGTTGTCAAACTTACAGGTTCAATTAGAATTGAGGGGTTTTGGTTTTTCTCAGATTTTTCTATTGATAACTTTTCCGTTCATCTCAGTCACAAGACTGACTCAGTCAGATCATGACTTTTTCATCTGCTAATAAAATTCAAGTGATACAAAATTTCTTGGGCACGATTTGCAGGTGGTCTGCATCAGGATAAACCCATAAAGACAAGGAACAGATCAGTCCCATCATATTTCTAAAAAGTCGTATGCTTTCGTATCAGGAAGTAAAACCTAAAATAAAACCTTTTTTTCCCATTCCCGTAGCTTTAAACCAGTACTTACATTGGAATCACTTATAACTAAGTCATGACACTGTCATGAAATTAGTAACATGGTTGTAAAACAGTTTTCTTCCTCATTGTTTTAAGTTTAATGATATCTTGGGCATTGTGGTTGGAGCCAAAAAAAGCACTCTTCTCATATATTCTTTAGTCAGTGCAAGTTTTCAACATCCTAGTCTTTATATTGCAATATTTTAATTATTGTTTACTTTATTTAATTGCTCTTTTCCTAAATATACATCTTTTCTCTCCACTTCAAGGCTTTTGGAATTTTTCCAATCAGTCCAGTATCAAAGAACACTTACAGTCTTGTATTTAAACTTCTCGTGCTTGTAAACTAAAACCTGTACAAGCCCTAAGGCCAAGGCTTTGGCTGTATGTTCATAGCTGATTTTTTTAATGTATATGCTAATTTTTTAGGGAAAAGGTCTCTTGCAAAAGTAAGAATCTTATCAGAAAGTTATGTTTACATTTTCAGATTGGGATGAAAAGAAAAAAGTGAAAAATCTGAAGCTGATAAATGAAATTTCTTCATCTTTTATTTTCCCCCTTCCTCCCCGCTTTGTTCTTTTTTTTTTTCTCATGTCATCTCAATGAAAGGAACATGAGAAAAATACTGTGAAAACCAAAAGCCTTTCTATTTCATGTGGAACAAAAAAAGAGCTTTGTTATTTTATCAAACATAAGAACATTTGGGAGATCACAGTTTCCTTTTGGAATTTTATATATATATATATATATATAAAGAAGAATCATGAGACAAGGCCCAAGCACTGAGGCACTTTAGTAGTGATTGAAGGCTTTCTGTAATAGTTTGCAGGATGTCTTTTGTTTGAAGAACTCAAGGCACTTTCCAGGAGGGTGATCTTGAAGACTCTATCTGGTGGGTACACACCACACTCAGTGAAGTCCATGAAGAAGGAGAGGGGTGGCATCACCAGGATGCTTGCATGAGTAAAAATGCAAGTGATCATGTTCTTAGCAAGGATTAGCAAGTGCTGTGGTGGGACAGAGGCTTCTGTGGGTGCCAAGGACCCCAGCCTTCACCTGTATGTGTTATGTGTGGTTTCGCTTTGGAGCAAGTCATTGCTGCTCTTGCAACTGCTCAGTCCTGTGCCATGCACTCTGGGATGACCCTGCTTGAGCAGGGAGGTTGGACTAGATGACCCACAGGGGTCCCTCCAACCTGACCTGTCCCTTGATCCTGTGAAATCTCATGCAATTGCATGGGCAAACCATGGTCTGCAATGCTGGGAAGGTAGAGCAAGACTGAGGGGGCTTCCAACCTGCCTGTTCCCTGCACTGAGCTCCCCACTGCCTTCCAGGGAAGAGCTCCCACATCTCATACCCACACTGACACTGCCCATCAGCCTCAATTCTTGCAGTGACACCTAATTGCAATATACCTACCTGTATTTTTGGTAGTTATACCTCAAACTGTAATGGTCACTGACAGACAGCTTTCAGGAGAAGCAAGCCTTAGAGTCATTTTTGCCAACAGTGTAGCACTGAGCAGAACATTAAAAGATGGGGTTGCAAATCTCTTAATAGTAAACTTTCTCATGAGATTTTTAGCAACCTTTGTGTCTTGTCCCAGCTGGATTTTCTATAAGAACATTTTTTCTTGGGGTATTTTGTCACTCTCAGTTTCAGATAGCAAGTGGGAAAACATTTATTCTAACATCAGAGAGGTTGAAAAAATGGTCTAGTAAACTGAATCCTGGAACGAAATGGAAATTGAGGGGGTTTGGTTCTATTTAGACTCTTTCCCTCAGTAGTCCACAGAAAGAAATCTGACAGCTGCAGAAATAAGAAGTGAAGAAAGCTGCCCAGACTTTTGGGACATATAACTACTCTCTTGCTGTTATTTCTTGTAGTACACTGTCTTTTACTTTGTCAGTCTACTTTTAGGCAACCCAAGTAATAAGTCTTCCCCTTCTTCCTGAAGACACAACAATAAAGTCAGTAGATCTCAGAGTTAAGAATTTTTTTCCTGACAGACAGAATATTTATTTTTCTTTTTTTTCTTGAACAAGTTATCCCAGCTGAGCTCAGCTCTGGTGGTAGCTTCGTTCTCCCTTGTAGCTCTCGAAAATTTCAGCCTTCTCTAACCTATTTCAGGGCAGTTTTGTGCTAATGAACTGTTGGGCTAAAGGTGTGCAGGTAAAGAGTTACCATGGCTCTGTTTACACACAGTAACTTGTCAAGTTGATGTATGCCTTACATGTGTCCAAGTTTTTAAATCCATTCCTGATGTTCCCTGGTTTAACTGGTTGGCCCAGTTCTCTTCAACATATTCATTAATGACTTGAATGTAAGACTCAAGGGAACACTTAAATTTGCTGGCAGCACTAAATTGGGAAGAACTGTTGACTCCCTTGAGGGAAGAGAGACCCTGCAGAGAGGACCTCAAAAAATCAGAGGCCTGGGCAATCACTAACCATATTAAGTTTAACAAGGACAAGTCCTGGAGTCTGCACCTGGGACAGGGCAATCCTAGTTGTGTGCACAGACTGGGGAATGAGATCCTGGAAACCAGTGCCACAGAAAGAGACTTGTGGGTGCTGGTCAATGGCAAGTTGAACATGAGCCAGCAGTGCCCTGACAGCCAGGAAGGCCAAGCGTGTGCTGGGGAGCATCAGCTGAGCAAGGGAGGGGATTGTACTGCTCTGCTCTGCACTGGGACAGCCTCACCTACGATGCTGCGGCAGTTCTGTGTGCCACCATGTAAAAAAGACATTAAGCCATTAGAGAGTGTCCAAAGGAGGGCAATGAGGATGGTGAGGGGCCTTGAGGGGAAGCCACATGAGGAGTGGCTGAGGGCACTTCAGCCTGGAGGAGACTGAGGGGAGACCTCATTGCAGTCTGCAGCTTCCTTTTGAGGGGAAGAGGAGGAGCAGTGCTCTCTGGTGCCCAGTGACAGAGCTTGAGGAAACAGCATGAAGCTGAGTCAGGGAAGGTTTAGGTTGGATAGCAGAAAAAGTTTTTTCACTCAGAGGATGGTGAGGCACTGGAACAGGCTCCCCAGGGAAATGGCCACAGCACCAGCCTGACAGAGTTCAAGGAGCATTTGGACAATGCTCTCAGGCACATGGTGTGATTCTTGGGGATGGACTTCTGCAAGCTTCCTGCAAGACTTGATGATCCTGTTTGGTCCCTTGTAACTCATCATATTCTGGATACTATGATTAAAACACACCTATAAATAATAATTCTGTTCCCAAGGCATTTATATTAGTTGGGCACTTCAATTCAGCGCTCAGGAAGGATATGTACAGTTAACTCTTAATCCTTTCTCTTATCTTGGTCGTTCTGTCTTCCTCATCTCATTTGCTGCTGTCTTCTGAATTCCCTGCAGTTTCCCTGCTGCTCTGGCTCTGGGCAGCACAGCACACTACTTCACATGCTCATATCACAGCCCTTTCTGAGCACATCATGAACAGCAGTTTAGTTTTAGGTATGAACACAGCTTTCTTGCACTTTCCATACACTACGTACCAGTTCTGCTGTGGGCAGCTGTTAATTTCTAGACCAATATATTGTGTATTGTTCTCCTAAGGTTTCCTGTTATCCTTTTAACAACTGTCCTTTTCAGAAAGATACACATCTAGAGCTCTGTTGTGTCTCAGTTATCTACAGATCACATATGATCAATGAAAAGCTCTTCTCTATGCCCTGCCAGCTCTGCAAGCCTAACCTGGGATCTCACAATGAAACTAGGATCTTTCTTTGGTTATACATGATTCCCAGGAATCCTGTTTCAGCCTGAGCCTGAACTCCATTATCAATACAATTAAGGTGAATTTGAGCTGCCGTGTAAAGTTTTCAAAAGGGCTTACATGACCTTAGAGGCTGGGGCTTATTTTCAAAAGTGACTTAGTGCACTCAGAAGCCTAAGTGAATTAGTTCTCTATTAAATTGGTCCTCTCTTACAATTTAAATGCTTTTGAAAACGGAATTTAGAGTTCCTTTGGCATTTCAGGCATTTCTGACAATATTCCTAATGTTTTTTAGGTGCAAGTGTATCAGACCTCAGCTAGCACAGAAAAACTGGGAAGTACCAAGTTAAACTCAAACTAAAATTTGAGTTTAGGGCTGTAATGGCCAGAAAACGTACGCTGGAAACTAAGACAATTCAATCCTGAAAGCAGTGAGAATAAACATAAAACCCTTTCAGTCCTGGCTTAAATGTAGTCACAGACTAGGCAACTAGACACACTGTGGTGGCTGCTGTAAATCCCCATTCAGGGACACTCAGTGCAGCTGAAGGAAGTGACAGGACACAGCAACAAATAAGACACTCCATTATGTTAGAGAACATTTTATTTGAGGCTCTGGCATTTTTACTCTTGCTGTACTTGCCTTCACTGTAATGTGCTTCTTCTCTTTGTGCTTCTTAATGTTTTATAAATGTTTCTGGTAAATATGAAACATTTAAAATAGCACAAATTTTAAAATATTAAGAATATGCCAAAAAAATGCACCATAGACAGAAAACAGCAATATTGCTTATGGTTGTGCCAATTTACTCTTGTTTGTCTGAGTTTTGCCTGGGAATATTATTAAATGTACCTAAAATTGAGGTCAAGAGAATTTCCTTCTCAAAAGTTTTATATTATGTCAACTAAATGGACTGTGTCCCTCAATTAAAATGCAATTTAAAAATAATTTTCTGTTTTTCTGTCTTGTTCATTGCGGCTCTTCATTGCTTATATACTCTTGTCAGACAATGTTGATCACAAATAGCTACTGAAATGCTGATGGATGAAAGGTACATTAGAAACAACCCAAGTGGGCAAAATAATCTCCCACAGAATAGTACTAATTCCTTTTGGATTAGAATAGAGTTCATCAGTGCTACTGGTGCCTACATGTAGTTGTCATGGAATGAGACTCGTGTCTGAACTCAGAGTGCACACTATCCTACACTATTCAGAAAAGAAACAAGTCTGTTAGTGATCCAGTCTTACATTGGAGAGAGATATAAAGAGCTACTTCACTTTAAACAGATTTATCTTTTAATTTAGTTTCAAGGTTTTTATTGTACCCTCAGCTCTGCATCAATTCACACCAATGGAGAGAAAGAAGCAGAGATCCTGAAGAAAAAGCACTGTCATACTTCTTCAGTGAACAATCAGTTCACTGAATTTGTAGTTCAAGTTGAGAAATTTATTTTCAGATTTCTTCCTCTGTGTGCTTAAATCTGCTTCTGATCTTACAGGATGTTCATCTTGGCATGGTTAGAAGGTTCCTAAGGTCCAGTGTGACTGCAGGAGCAGAAGCAGGCTGTCTTATGGCAGTGGATCACTGCACTCTCAGGAAGGGATTGATGGGGTCTTTTGGTGTGGTGGGATGGCATAAGGAATAAACCAGGCAGGATCTTGTCTCTAGGTCTTTAGTGTTTATATATTTTTATTCCATGAATTTAGATGGCATTGGGATGCCAGCCCCTCGGTTGTGATGCAGAGATCATTTGATTTTTTAGCAATGTGCATACTTCACAGTCGTTCTCGGTGTGTTTTTGTAATTAGGCATATTTAACTGTGCCTTGTTTTACTGCTGGAGGAAGAATCTCATTTGTCAGCAGTTTTAAGCTTTGCCAAATAAAGGCTTATTGGCAAACTGCGTTGAGCGCTCTGATAATAACCCAACTTTAGAAAACACACACCCTGCTGTGTTGTATTCAAGCCATGGTGCTGTTGAAATTAAAAGGGGAGACAATGCCTGCTTTCAAAAACTGGAGGTTCTTTGTATTCTAATAAAAGCCTAAATTAATGTTTTAAAAGGTTATTGCTATTTTTTACCAGCTAGCTGGCACTGTGTATAAATCTTATTTAGGCAAGGTCCTACATTATTTCACTGTTTTTAACACGTCAGCCAGTATCATACTGCCATGGATAATCAGTTCCTGAAATTCATTAGTCCAACCAGTTAAATCCCTTTTGTTTAGCTTTAATAGCAGGGTATTTCTGTGTATTCAGGAATCTAATATATGATGTACATTCTGACAACACCAGCAGGGACCACAAATATTCTTACATAATCTAAAGGACATATGTTTGGCTTATGGCAAAAATAACCTCATCATTTCTGTGTTTTAGGTTGAGGTGTCCATGTGAGGTCCTTTTATAAGAGCAAAGTAATAGGAACTATGTATAATTTAATCTTGTTGGCTTTTAATACATTTCCTTCAGCTTTTAAAGAGTGCTCTAGGAAATGGAAAAACACACAGTCAGCTATGAAATTCTATGACACTGAAGCAGTCAGGCTATAAAATATTCTTTGCATCTTAATTGCATTTTATATAGCAGTATAACCTTGTGTAATTCTTAACTCTATAAATCCTAGCTCTGCATCCCGCTCTGGCAGCTCGGCGAGAGCGGCAGAGGAATGTTTCCCACAGTTCATTGTTCACTTTGGCTGTGTGGGCAGCGTACAAACGTCAGGACTAAGCAGGAAACTTGCACTGAACTTTGCAAGCTGTTTTTTGCAGACAAAGGATTCTCCTCATCCCTGTGGATGAACCTGATCTCGCACGATGAGATCCATATCTGAGCTCTTTCCAAAACCAGCCGTGATTTGACAGCCAGGTGAATGACAGAACCTGTTTTCTGTAGCTGGTTTACCTAAAGGTTTGGAGGACAGTTTAGAGGAGAAGAGAAGGTAGTTTTATTGGTGTACAACTGTGAGAACAAAGCAGGGCAGGACAGAAGCTAAACACCTATCAGGTGAGAGATCAAGCCAAAGCCAGAATAAACTTTCAGGCACCACCAACCATGTGAAACAGTGACATAATGTAAGTGTGCCCGCAGTGATGCTGGACACAGCAACACAGCAGATGCACTTACCAGTATTTTCTGCCCTCTGATCGTCCTCTTCCAGTACGAGCTGCATCCACAGCCTGTGCCACGCTCACAGCCTTGCACTTGCTTCCTCACTGTAAAACAGAGGCTGAAAAAAGAACACCCCTATGCAGAGACAGGAGACTGTGGTTTAAAAGTGAGGAAAACAGTGGGAGGATCACAAAGCGATGATGGATGTGATCTGTTCAACTCTGTAGCATATTTCTAATAATAGAAGGTTTTTAGAATGGATAGACAGAGGCATAACAGGATCCAGTGGCTGAAAATTGAAGCTGGATAAATTTAGATGAGAAATAATGCTCTGTCTACACTGCAGATTACAGTGCAGTGTTGAGATACATGAACATTAAGTGAGCTAATTCAGAGAGCAAAAGCCATCCAACAGCAGTGGCAGGGAGATGCCAGACTGATATTGCTCAAGGGAATAAAAGAGCCTGCTCAGAGGTCTGTGCTACTGCAGCCCAGCCATTCCCAGCTATCCAGTGAACATTTAGCCTCACCAAGTACCCCAGATCTGCTGGAGGTGCAGCTCATGTCACAGAATCACAGAATGGTTTGGGTTGTAAAGGACCTTAAAGATCATCTAGTTGCAATCCCGCTGTCACGGGTGGGCACACCTTCCCCTAGTCCAGGCTGCTCAGAGCCCCATCCAACCTGCCCTTGGTCAAGAACAAGTGTAGCAAATATTGCAACATATCATCAAGGAATGCTGAAGTTAGTGAGCAGCATTCTGTGTCTTGCTTTGCACATAAGATGTAGACAGATTTTACATGAAGAGCCCTTTCTGGTTTTGGGAATTCTGCGTGGTTGCATAGAATGGATGTTGTTGAGCACCTGTTGAGAAGGTACTCAACAGGTGGAGGTCAAGCTATTTGCATAGTTGAAAATTCTGCTACACCAGCTGAAAATTGGAATTTCCATGTCATGGCGAATTTTTATATTTTATCATTTGTTTTTATTTTACTTTGGCAGATTTTTGTTTTGTTTTGTTTTGTTTCCTGTAGTGCTGAAATTCTGTAATTATTTTTTCTTTGGAAATACTTTCCACAAAATATATTGCTTTTAACAAACCATTTCTTCAATGGAAAATCCTTTCCGACTGAAAAATTTCAAACTCTCCACCACACTTGAGTTGAAACTCATGGGTTAATCTCCATGAAGTTCCACAGGACCACCGTCTGCAGGAGGGACTTTTACAGCCTCTTTTAGAGAACAAAAATAAAGAGGAACTGACTTTAGCCCAAAGGGATTAATTGGTACCCTTATTTCATTAGGTTATTTAAAGCAAAGATCTCATTAAACTTTCATTGGAATAACATTAGAAGAAGTCTGTAAGCTGCAGCTGTTGGGAAGAATTGAGAGGTCAGCAAATTACCAGTTGATAACAAAAAATAGTATTACAGTCTGAGAGAGGGGGAATAAAGGTGCAGAGTGGAGACTTGGGACCTTTTAATTCTCTGGTTTTATATTTGTGGCTGTGCAGATGCTGATGTGCTACTTGCTTTATGTAAATTCTCTTGAGCTAAAGAAAGCTCAACAGAAGCTGAGGAGACCTGGAGTGTCACAATAAGACAAAGTTGTTCATGTGGTTCTTCACTGAGGTTGTTTGGCTCTCTCTGGCCTAATTAGCTGCTGTGTTAGGGATGATATATATTCTCTTAGTTCGCCCTGTTGAAACCACTCCACATGCACCAGGCAGGACTAATGGAATAGTTTCAGCACCCCCAAAGTGACTGTGTACACGTTGGGGTGAGACCAGGACAGCATGGTAGAGAGGGGAAGAAAGCAGCATTAAACCTCAGCTCCAGATGCCTTGCATCACTTACAGCCTCTGTGTAGCCTCTGTGGAGTTTTGTATTTATTTTGTATTAGACATATGGGAATTCAATGAGAAAGCCTTTTCACTGGGTTAGTTTGAGAAAGGGGTGAGTGATGGTTACTGCTTGGTTGGGTTTGGCTAATTTTGGCCCACTTTCTGTGCTGTTTGGAACTGTGTAAAGCAGTGTTTGAACTGAGGGGGCCAGGCCCCATACAAACAGCTTTCTGAGGTCACTGTGGCCATGAGATGACAGGTCCACAGCACAGCTCTTCTGCAGTCAAGGGAATGCATAGTGTGTGCAGAAGCCACTGGACACCTTAGCCAGGCTGTTTTGCCTGCAGTCAGGATGCCTGAGTTCCCATTTCAGCCCTGTGACCTCATGCCTCCCTTTCCCTGTGTCCTCTCTCCCCTCCTTGTACTTCTCTGTAGTGGTTTGAGCTGTGCTGATTATCTCAGAGGGTCAACAAAGCCTGGGCCCACCTGCCCAGGACCAAGGCACCCACATGGATCCACATGTGCATCCATCCTTGTCTCTTCCCTATAACACTGTTCCCAGGGAGCTTGCACAAATGCAACCAGGAACACTTTGCATTTGTGACGATTTGGGGAAAAGAAAGGTTCAAAATGCTGTCCTGTTGTAGCATCATTTGCCAGTTCTATTTGCAGTAAGCCATGAGAAGTAGCTTAAAATCAAGCAAACTATTTGCTAGAAAAATCAGATTTTAAGCCCTAAGAAGTGGAGCTGAATTGATTGTTCTTCCTTTATGGGACAGGAATGCTAATGTCATACTTAGATGCCAGTAAATGGACTTAGTGCTCAGCTGCTGCAGCCAAGGAGGGCTTTGCTTCTCTCCCTTCCCCTGCCTGTCCCCCACCACTCCCCTTCTGCTGGCACTGAGTGTTCTGCCCCCACCAGCAAGCGTGTTCAGAAAGCTAGATCAGCAGAAAACTAGCCCTACAGAAAGGAGCCGAGAGCCGTCAGCTGGCTCAGATCTCCAACCCAGCTCATCTGAGGCCAGAAAAATGCCAGTGCACAAGGAAAAGTGGGAGGAGAGGAGCAGGGACCATTTTCAGTGGTGGTTATTGTTTAAATCAGAATAGTTTCCCTACAGAGCCACAACTTAAGATTTGAAAAGTCCCGAGTGGGTACCCTGGCTCTATTAAGTCTCCCAGGCTGTCTGTCTCTTCCTGCTCCAGGAGTTCAGACATCCTACATGCTCTTCTGCAAGCCCCTTGCCTGCAAGCCTCTGCAGCTGCTGGCACATCAGCAGATCCATCTAGAAGAATTCTTGGCTGTGGGAATATTCCTATTTCTACTTGATTTTCTGTATACTTACATTGCGTTGCAAATGCTGATTGTGTCTTACTCTGGGGATTATAAATCCTAACAATGTACACTGAAATCATTGAGCTATTTCAGTTAGCAGTTCCTGGCCAAAAGATTTATTTTTTTTTCTGTAAGTGAGGTTACAATCAGTGCTTGAAATTTGGCAACTGCTGAAGACCTGTGTAGTATCACTGAAAAATGAATAAAGTAGTTATCAAGATAGGGAAATTTGACTTATATCATCAAACACCTCTTCCATAACCTCTACCTATTGAGAATTTAGGCTCTCAAATAGTACAACTTCAGTAATTGTGCTCTTCTGGTTGCCAGTGGTAACAGTCCATGTGCACACACTCGCAGTTCCTGACAGATACATGGAAATGTGACTTAGTATAACCCACTGCCACTGAAGTATAAGTTAGTTTATGGTGACTTGAGTTATACCTGGTTTATAAGGGACTTTGAACATGTGCACACACCAAACATGCACGTGCGGAGTGGCCGTGACTGAGCCAACACATGCCAACTTGTCACGCTGCAAGAGCTGTTATACGAACTCATATGGATATATTCTACTGGAGGAGAACCAGTATACCCATGCTGGGTCTGAGAAAACTGAAGTAACTGCTCCTGAATTGAATTTTGGTGTCTCATTCTGTTTATATTATGAAAGAGATGGGTGAGTGCTGGCTTTGTTAGTCCTGTGTGTTGCTGCATGAGGTATCATAGATGGGTAGAAAGCCCTGCAGCCACACTGGCAGAATTAGAATGGTCTGTAAAGGATGGAAGCTGTATTGAGACAGATCCATCTCCAGGCTGAGTGTGATGTGTATGTACATATATATTGATCTTTATGAATCTACCATTGATTCATTGTATTGACAGAGGGTCAAATTCTTAGTTGATTTATAATGAAGTGTGATTCCATTAATTTCAGCTACTCCCTGGCATATCTGCATTTCTCTCACAGTTGTTGATATCTTGGTCCTTCAGGAACAGACTTGCTTATGCTATTGGCATTGAAAAATAATCCTCGTCCTTGATGTTAGCTCTGTTTTACCTAGAGTGAAGCAGGGGAATTTGCTGGCTAGTATACAGTGTGTTCCCAGAAATGTATGTGCACTGTGAATATGTGTGTTTAAGGCTCACACAGCTCTCTCAAAAAACTTTTACCAGTGAATCTCACATGATCAATACTTGCCTCTCTTCTAGGCTTTCACATTATGCAGAGTGGTCGTAAGAGATGTCCTCAGGATGTTTGAATAAATAGAGCTTGTTTCTGTTTTCATGGTTTGGGTTTTATCTCAGAAGACTTGTGCATGAGACTTGAGATTGTCCAGCAGATAAGTGAGTATTCCTTTCTCCAGAGTTCCTCCTAGTTTGCTCCTGCAGTGGCTGTGCAGCTGGAGTTATCATCTGATCGAGGCACGTGCACAGACTTCAGTTTCCACCTAGGCAGCGAATTGGCAATTCTTTAAGGCCCCGGTGAGCTCCCAGGGCTGCTCACTCCTGCTCCCCTGTGCACCACACAGCAGGGTGGCAGGGGGCTCTGCCCACTGTGGGGAAGACAGCCAAAGGGCAGCTCTGACATTTCCCTCTGCTTCTTTTTTCCTTGATGGAGAAAGCAGAGCATTCATGAGTCAGTTCTTTAGTGTTGCCAACCTCCGTCACTCATAAATTGTTAATTGGGCATGCAAAATCGTGCCATTTGGGGCTTTTAGGGCTGTTGTGTATTTTAACTCTGTATCTTTTGCCTGCTAGGTTGCAGGAGCTTAGGGTATCTTCTTTTAAAACCTTCTTTTGTAGTTCCCAGTTTAATCAGGTAGCAGTTCCATGTTCAGCAGAAGTCTCAGCCAAACTGCATCTTCAAATATAAGACAACAAATTGGGGTAGGCTGGACTATGAGGTTTCCTCAGCCACTGTTTGATCTCTTGACTATATGTCAGCTACCAAGTCTGGCCTTTGAAATGTTTGGGTTTATAAGAAACCAATAAACATTATAGAAAGACATCCTGAGCAGAGTTTGTGTCGTCTCTTCTATATTACAGTAAGCCAGAATTTCAAGTACACAACCCTATTCACTGTGGTATTAAATGGAATTAGAATTGCCAATTTGCCATTCTGCTACTATGAATCATTAGGCTCCAGCAATGTAATGCCCATTAGATCATCCAGTTCAGCTCCCAATCCCTGTCAGATTGTTCACTACAAATATTTTCCTCATAGGTCTTGCATTCAGTTTACTACACTGTAGACTTTCCACTGCTTCCCTTGGAAAAGAGTGGATCAAGAATACTAGGAAACATCAAATCATATTGAATATGTCATTCCAGATTGTAAACAAACAAAGCTAAAAATAATTTCAGGACCATGTACAGTGGAAACCTTTCACTTAAAAAAAAAAAAACAAACTATGAAAAAGCTACTCTGAGAAAGCCCTTTCAAATCTTTGTATAGTTGTAGGTTTTCCTTTGTCAGATATTTTTGTTTAAAATATAAGATAAGAAAGAATATGCTAGAAGCTCAGAACAGTGATTTCTCTTGGAGAGATAGAAAATTAAGCAGACTTGTGGTTCTGGTTCTGGTGCTTGTTTATGTGTCACCTCCCTTAATGGTAAATAATTATAAGCAGAATCAAATGATAGATATCTGCTGTGCTGAATTCCACTGTTCTGATTTAGTTACACTAAGCATGGAGGTTTTGAGTCTGATTTTTAGAACTCTCAGGCGCCAAATGGCATGCTTCACATTAGCCTGCAGTTCTGTACCTAATTTGCATTCAGTTATGCAAATTAAACATTTGACTTGAGTAATCACACACAAATCAGCATGTCTGATCATTTGCACACAAGCTTATTCACTTCATTTGCTCAAATAAAATATATACTCAAACTAAGTAGACAGCTTAGTCTGTAACCATTTTAGTAACCAGCTTCAGAATTTCTGAGGCTGATAATGTTGTTTCTTAATAGGGCAGCTGCGTGCAGTTAATAGTATAGGCATCTTTTAATAAAACTTCCCTTGTGCAGTTTTGCATGCCTTTAGAATCTATTAGTGATGCACATAGGGTTGCCTGAATACATGAAAAGTCAAATGTATGGAAGTCTGCTAAAGCTGACCTTCAGTTGTATTTTTGTCTGTTGGTATGCTAAAAGCAAGTAAAAGAAAATAACCCTGAGGTCTAGTTAGGACATAACCTGGTTTGGGCAGTTTAAGCAAGAAGTGCATATCTACACATATGCTAGTTAGAAATGTGCAAATTTAGCCTTTTCCTGCAGTGAAAGAAGCAAAATATAAAATTACTTCTGTACCCAAATATTCATTCTGTCAGTAGCATTCCACTGTTCCAGGAAGTTGCAATAATATGGATTGCTATCTGATGAAAGAATATCAGCTTTTGGGAAAAAAAAGTGAAATTATTTTGCAAATGAAGCAGAAAGTGGGGGTTCAAAATATTTCAAGTACGCTCAGTTCTTGAGGGAGAAGTGGCTGTTGGCACAGGCACAGAAAACTGTCTTGATACACTAATGCTCAACAAATCTATGAAAAATGCATTTGATAAGCAAGGCCTTTTGAAATTAAGATGGTTTTATTATTTCTTTGTATACAAAATTGGAATACAACCAGTTCTTGTAAATTAGATAAATAAGCAGTTTAGGAATTAACAATAAAAAATATTCAAAGAAAAGAATATTATTCCTCTGAGACTGCTGTAGGGCTCCCTGCAGGGTGATGCAGTACCATAGCTGCCTGCCTGCCTGCCTGCATGGTGAACTCTGAAGGCTGTTTGCTATGTCTTCTGTTGCATTCAGAACTGACCAGGTAGGTGAGGAAGGCCAGAGCACAGGAACTGAAGAGAACTCTGCAGTGAATTACAGAAAGCTGAACTCTCTCTGAAATCATAATGGTGCTGAGATCTCTGCTTTTGTGTGTGCACTAGGATTCTTTGGGGCATATTCACTGAGCCTTTGGTACCCAAGGAAATGCATTCTCAGAAGCTTCAGCTCTTTGGTATCATCACGAGTCAGATGTCACTTTAGTTAACACCTCTTCATCCCTCTTTGTCAGGTACATTAAGTCCATGGTGGTCAAGGTGACCTGATTCCTGCCAAAGTAACTCATGGTCAGGAGAGGAGCTGCTGATGCCTGTGTAAGGCATCCTTACTTAAAATGGACTCTTTCCCAAAAGGTCTGAGGTGGTCATGGCAGGGACAGACAGTCCAAGAAGCAGTGCCATCTCCCCACCATCCACCCATGCCCAGCCACACACCTGCACAGACAGCTGCAGGGAGTATCTGAAAGACCTCAAGTTAAAAAAAAAAAAAAAATTGTAGTGTATAAAGTAAAGCTGTAAGGCAGTTTTGGTTGGCAGTCATGCAGGGCCAGAGCATGGCTTGACTTTGGGGGAGGCTGGGAAGCTGCCTGGCCAGAGGCAGGTCCTGTGACCTCAGACTAAACAGCCCCTTTACAAACAATGGGGGGGTGAGAGATAAGTTTTGCTTTGTTTAGGTCTCCATATTAATTGTGATTAAAAATAGAGCCCTCAGCAATGGCAGAGAGCAAAACAAGTGTGGCATTGTTAGCTTTATCAGGAGAAACAGGGAGCATGAAAGATGAAAACATGAGGCAAGAAGAGAGACCAAGGTCTGTGTCAGTCTGGACCACCCTCTCCCCCCAGCTCAATCTACCTGCTCATTTTAGTGCAGAACAATAATACATTTTTCTCCATGTTTTGTGTTTAAATGAAAGTTTTAACCTGTCAGTAGTTAGTGCCTGGAGATGCCAATCCTGTTCTTAGTTCATCCATTCCCTGCCTGCAGTTCAGGATTACACAACTACAACTGAGTAATTTGTTCTCAAGACTTTAGCGCTGGAGGTAAAATCTCAGCCCCACTGGGATTTCCAATAACAACATATCCATCAGTTTCAACAGATTTCACCCAAGGGAAATAACATTCCAGCTTATTCTGAAAGTCTTGGCTGAGATGATCTCTAGAAGACTGCAACACCGTAGACTCAGCCTCAGAACTGTGCAGGGGGATGCTTCTGACAGATCTGTGCTTACATTTTCTAGTGGTTTGTTTGCTGTGTGGATGAATTTGGGATAATGATGAGAGAGGAGTTTGGAAGCTTCATCTGAAACAGTATGGGACAGAAATACCCAGAAACAGATCCCTTCAGCATTCATTAGTGTTTGTTTTATTACACCAGCAGCCAATGATACCTACCACATGAAAGCTCCATTTTCGTGGCTGTTATATGAACATAACTATAACAAATGACATTTGCAGACCAGAAGACATGAGATCTTAAAAAACTTTTTGTATTCTTTCCCAATGTATTTCTTAAGTGCTCACCCCCAAACACAGAGCAGCTTGAGATGAACAGAGGGAGTGAAAAAAAAAAGCACAATTTTTCATTTCATTACATAAACAACACAGATTTCAAGTCTGGACTGGCTGAGATCAAAAGTTTGTCTGATTCTGTATGTGATCACTCCTAGTGGTTATTATTATGAGCAGATAAGCAAACACTAGCCTTCTCCACAATGCTGTCCCAGCCTCCAACCATCTGGGGCTAAGCATCAATAAATGGAGTATTTGCATTCAGTAACTTGAATGAATTTTTTGTCAATTTTTTTATCCAATTGCTTTCTGAACCCATTTAAACTTACAGCATGAATAACATCCTGCTAAAAATAGTTCTGTAGCTGTGTCTCACATCAGAACCTCCTTGTCTGCTTTTTACCTTGCATGTGCTCATTCCACATGATGTCCTTCAACTCTTGAATTGGAAGATTCATCGATTTTTGTTCATATTTCTCTCTCAAATTTTCCTTTCCTGGCCAGCAAAAATCTTAGTCCAGTTAACTTGTTCCTCTATGGACTCTGGTTTTTGGGGTTTTTTTGTTGTTTTGTTTTTTTGGTTTTTTGGGTTTTTTTTGACAGTTCTTTTTGCCCTTCTCTGTACATTTTTCTTTCTGCTATTTTTTTTTCTGTGATGGGGGTGGTTTTAGACACTGCCAGCATGATGTGTCTTTGCTTTGCTCTCTGTTCCTTTGCTGGCATTCAGTTTGCTGTCTGAGCACTTGAATTTCTGAGCACTGAGATGATGTTATAGCAGAATCTATTCTGACCTTGGGATCTCATTCCCAAGGACTGAGTTTAGGTCCCATCACTGTAGGTAGAGTAAGGGCTGTTTTGTATGTGCTGGATTTTATATTTGTCTATACTGAATTTCATCTGCTCTTCTATCACCTAGATGCTGATAATCTTCTTTGCCTGTGAGTTTTCACTCATAATTTGCTCTTACCCTTCTGTTCTGCCTTTTAAGCAATGTGAAGAGCTTCCCTCTTACCCACAACAGCCTAATTTCTTTAAGCATCTCTAGCAAGTGATCTTGTTGAGTGCCTTTGGGCACAGGCTTTCCAGTTAAGCTATGTCAAATGGATACCTCTTGTTATCTTGTTATCTACTTCAAAATCCTTACTAGAGTTGTGAAGTACAATTTTCCTTTGCAAAAGCTGAGCTGGACCTCTCCAGTATATCCTACTTATCCCAGTGTCACATAAAGCTGTTCTTTAAAAAAATTTTATATATACGTTTTGCCTGGTAAAAGCATTTTTCCTTGAACCTTTTCAAAAATGGTGCCATATTTGCCACTTTCCAGTGTTCTGATGCCAAGATAATTGTCAGCCAACAGCTGCACATTATAGTTAGCAGTTCAGCTAAACAAAGATGGAAGCAGAAAAAATAGTGATTTTTAAAAAATTTATTTTTAGTTTCCTGGAAAAGAGTCTAGTTTTGCAAGTTTCTGAATGACCTGGCATTTTGGTTTGTTGTTAATGTCAACCCATAACATTTAGTGATTATCTGCTAGTTTATCTTTTCACTATTTGACAAATATTGTGATAAAGGACACTCGGCCAGTCAGAAAGTAGAGAAGCTGACCTGTGCTTCAAGCACTGGCAAATGAAAAATGAAATGACAAAGACAAAAATCTAACAGTAATCTGGAAACAAAGCGAAATAAAACTCACATACAATAGAAAACTTGAAAAGAGGCAAAATAAAGCAGTCAATTTTATTTTGAGTTGTTCTCAATATTTTTCCATTTCAAAGGGGTTGCTGTTCTCAGTGAAAACCCAACTCTGCTGTAAATGTTCCTACCACTGTTAGAACTGAGCTTGGAGGAAAGCAGCTTGTTCAGCAGTATCTGTTACTCATCAGGGATGTTGTATATTTAAACTGACGTAGGACTGTGCTACAGAGGCTGGAAACATTAAATAACGTGCAAGTTTGTGTTTCCTTGTGAACATAATTGCCTGACCTCTACAGCAGATGCAATTTGCCAAGATTTTCTTAACAAAGGCAGTGACCTTAGTTTACTACATAGTATGAATGTGTTCAAGCTTTGGCACTGGTGTATACCACATTCCCTTTCTTTCCTTTGCAGTTTTCCCTATTGTTCAACTCACTCTATTTACTTGGGGCCCAAAAGAACCGGCACAAACTACCTGCTCCACCACACGTATTGATTAGGCTGATATTGAATTACAGTTCCTTGTTTTAAGAAGTTTTGTCAATGTGCAGTCCTGCAGAGCGTTGTTTATGAAATAAGGCTGTTACAAGGTCAGAGGACTAGCAACCCCGTGGGATGGTAAATGGCATTGCAAACTATATACTGTTAATTATTTAACATGTCTTCAGATGAGTGATTTGAACTGAACTGTCTCATCTTTCACAGCTAAATACTGAAGATGACTCAAAAGCTTTTATGGCCTAAATCATCCAGGGTAATTTACTTCTGAAAATTGAGATGGTAAAGAAAAAGCAAAAAAAAAAAAAAAAAAGAAAGCTGGGTTTTTACAGATATGAATTATTGTCCCTTTGCATTCCTTCTTTTCACCAACCACAACACACCCAGTTCATTTTTCTGTGTTCTATAACATCCCCACCAGGCAAAAGACCTTAGATGCCAGCTGGGTCACTTTTGTACCTGTGCCAGCCTCTGGTGAACAAATATGTGTGGGTTCTCCCTTATCTGCTGGATGTTCTCTTCCCAGCCACTAATTTTCATGAAAACTGTAAGAGTTTTGCTTTGCTGAGACTCCTGCCAGTCTGTCAAATCTGACTGGAATGCACTCAGTTTTGGCAGGGAGAGGAGGAAAATTCAAAGATCCTCAGTAATCAAAATTCCAATGGCAGGGTGCTCTTTTATGTTTATTGTCTCTGGAAATCAAATGTCCCTTGAGTCAATCACCCAGCCAAGAACATGATATTTGAATATAACCTTCTATTTAAAAGTAGATTGTAATATGGGTGCATCCTGAAAAAGTTCACTAATGACAAGCTACTTCACATATAATCTGCCCCTTAAAGCTCCACAATAGGGAGAATAAAACATCCTTACTCCTTTGCTTCATTTTATCTTTATTCTTCAGATTGAGTTCTGTCCTCCACTATTCTTCAGACTAAATCATACAGTGTCGATCTTCCCTCCTCATTTTCTGAGATGGATCATTCCCTCCTATTTTTTGTCCTTAGTATTGTTCCTTTTCCTTCCATGTCCAACTTTGCCATCATCTCCTCTTTTCTCTCTGCTCTTCTACCCCTGTCATGTTTCCTTCTCGTCCTTATCTCCCTGCCTCATAATTTACTCTTTTCTTCTCTGTCCCCTGATCCTCTTTGCTATCTTCTACTTGAATTGCACTATGCCTGCATGAACTCATGCCTTCTATAATGTATTTCATCCATTTTGGTCAGAAAGGGGAGTTGAGGCCAGCAGGACTGCTTGAGTGGGCACCATATTAACTCAGGCTCAAGTTTTCCAGTGGAGTTTAAACAGCTGCTCAGCTTTGACACTTAATCCCCATTAATTTTGAGTAGGATTAAGGGGTCTAAATCCCTCTGAGCCTCTGGTCCCAGGTCAGCAACATTATCCATCCCACATTGCAGCACCTTAGCAAGACCCTCACAAAACTTCTGCTATAAATGACAGAAGTGGCCAATATATGTGGCCACTTTTTGCTGTGCTTAGACCATCTCTCCTGCTTCCTAATACATTGCAGTTGTGCTGATTGGTGGAGGTGTACTTGTGCCTGAAACCATGATAAAAAGCTGATGGGGGAAGAAGCTGAGAGGGAAAAAGGTCAGAGAAATATGGAAACCTGGGCACTGAGGGGATGTAAGAGTGCCAGTTTGTGGATTGCCTGATTTCATCAGGTTCTCAAGAGAATTATGTCTCTATGCACATTCTTCTCCCTTTTGCTCTCTCCAACACTCCAACAAGGAGAACTGAAGGAAACTGTGAGTAGGAAGGCAGATTTTCCAGTTCCCTTTGTAGGAATGACCCACTTAACAGATACAATCAGGGTATTTGCTCTTTTTTGCTGTTTCCAGTAAGGGATGTTCAAAAGCAAAATGCCCATTCATTGGGATGCCCAGTGTCCAAATTGGCTTGCACAAAGGAGCTAATCTTGTTCTCAGCAATCCTATTTGTTCAGGTGCAAAACAAGTGTCTGCTGTAGCTACCAATCTAAATACAGATACTGGGACCTTAAAAAGAAGAAAATAAATAAAAGAAAAAAAAATTAAAAATAAAAAAAGAAAGAAGACCATTTCAGACAAGCCATAGTGAACCCAAGCAAATTTCAAGTAAATTAATTGTGGAACAACACAATGTATGATTTTGGCATCCTAAAATGGAACATATTCCCTGTAAAATGGGCACACTGTGCAGCTCTCTGACATTTCCAAATGAAACAATAGGACCACTAGAATGGAAAGTCTGCAGGAGCAGCAGACAAGGAAAGGAAGTTTAGGTTGAACAAAGGCTTTGTTCATTTTTACAGCCCCTAGAGGAGAGTAGTGCTGTACAGAAGCTGTTAATGATGGGCTGGATTGGATGGCTGAAACCAGTGCCAAGATCTAAATGTGTTTTTACTCCAAACTCCTCCCCAGCTGTCCAGATACCCTGCAGAATTTCCAGCTGGTGTGAACCCCATGGGCTTCTGGATCAGCACAAAAAAAAAAGGGGGGGGGGCAATCCTATCCGTGGTTTGCACATCACCTTCTCGCTTGGTAAATGCAATTCACTTGCATGAAATAGCAAACCATTAAGCTTTGTCTGACAAACTTACAAGTTGACCTAAAGTCTTGGGTTGTAGGAAGGAACTGTGCTGTGCTGAGGACTTGCTCAGGTAACTATGGCAACTCTGCTTCTCTGTTAGGCTTTGAAAGAATTGTCCTTAAGTGAAAACAGCTCCAGCCTACCATTGCTGTTTAATAAATAATCTGCCAGTGGAGGAGGATTCAGGTTCAGAGAAGCTGTGCTTCCTTTCAACTAGGCTGGAAAATAGAAAAGTAAAATTCAGCAAAGCCTTTTTCAGAATTTCCATGACATGACTTTGTTCCGCGGGCATGTAAACAAATCCCTCATGCACTCCCAGGGCTCGTCAGAGAGGTACAGGCTTTGGGATCTGCTCCTCACAGCAGGTAAATGCAGAATTAGAGCTCATGAATTGCTTTTGCTCGTACTCTCCCTGCTGTACTTGAAGTAATTTCTAAGCTATATGTCATCATTTTAGATCTACATGAGCAAAATGAGATATTTTATTTTTTTTATTAGGCAGTGAGGGAAAGAAAAGGAGAGAAACCTTTTGAAATTTTTCATTCAAGACCATCAGGGGGAGATTCAACCTGTGTAGTTCTGCGATATATCAAAGTGCATTGGGGTCAGAAAATAACTCTGCACAGTTCCTGAGTGGGAATGATGTTTACAGGCTTTTCTTTTACAAGTTTGGATTCTGCCAGGGACATTACATGAGAACTTACAATTTGTTCTTTATAACTAAGAGCCGTTTTGAATAGTAGCCAGGCAGTCCAGGCCAGGTTCTTCTTTTAGGCTCTGATGCAGCAAGGATGGGCCTTAGGGCCTGTTATAAGTTTTCCATAGGCTTCAGTCAGGGTTGGGTCACTTGGGCATCTCATTAAGGTGGGACACCTTGGTCAGCAGCAGACTCGCTTCTCCTGCTTCTCTCTGCAGTAGAGTGAAGGAGGAATGGCCAAAGCAGTGCAGCTTTGCCCTGCTGCTCAGGCATGTCCATGTATTTTGAAGTCTGAGGTGTCTCTGTTCCAGCACACATTTTGTACTTGGCTATATGACCTCTTCTTCACAAGATGGGGTGGGCAGTACAATGTATTCAGAAGTGTTGTCAGATAAATAGAAGAAAGCTTGTATGGCCAGCTGAGTGACTTCCACAGAGAAGGTCTTACAGATCTTACAGATACCTGAGCGGATCTAAAGTACCTCTCAGATCTAAGCATTTTAAAACCTGTCCAGTCTTCTAACCAGCTAGGAGAGCTCTCACCTCACCTGCTGACATCCCTTCCTTCTGTCCACGGGCATGCTGTCTGCAAGGAAGGCAAAGGCACTGAGGGCCACAGTGTGCCCTTTCCTCTCTCCCTGCCCTCTCACTGTGTGAATCCCATCCAAGTTTGCCTGCCAATATCTACTGGTCTCTGCCAGCATAAACAGTGGCAGAGGGCCACAGGGGCTGCAATTCCACTTATGAGGAGAGGAACAATAAGAGACCAGTTTGGTCCAGAAAGCATATGGAAGTGGACAAAATGGAGGCATAACAAAAGTGAAGAGAAGATCTACAAAAGTGGTACCTGTATGACCTCTCCAAAACACTGCAGAACCATGGTAAGGTCGTCTTTGTCTTCCCCAGCTCCATAGCCTGGTGGAAGGACAGCAGTTCAGACCCTTTGAATGTGGTCCCACAAGGATGCGGGGTCCAGTGTCATCAGGGAGAGGCACGTGCCTCAGCTTTGTCCATTGGGCATCAAAATAATGAAGCTATTAGGAGCAGCAGGCAGGAACAGGACCTGGTCACCACCCCAGAACAAGGCAGGGAAAATGCCATGGACAATGCCAGGATGAGTAGGATGACTGAGGAAATGAAAGGAAATGTGTTCCCTGCTGAAACCTCCAAATTTGGAAGGTGCCTTCTCCCGTCATATTGCTGTTTTCCTGGGATTTGTTGGTTCCTGAGCTGAAGATTAAGACTTGCAGGCTCATAGACACTCTCTGGTTATTGTCTATGAGACCAAGACATGAAGTCATTAAAAATAACTCCTCTTGCCACTACCCAAATAACTCAGTAGGGTTGAGTGACTGTAACCCAGTTTGACCTTTTGTCATTCCAAGTACTGCTATTGTGAGGCTGCAGTTTCATGATTTGTGGGGAGCAAATTCCCCTCCAAACAAAGGCAAAACTAGAGCCAGGGTGCTGTGCACATCTCTGGGAGAGCAGAGTGGAGTGGCCATGCCCAAGTTCTCTCTGAAATGAGGCAGCCCCAAAATTGCCACATTTCTGGGGAGGGCCTGTCACAGGGTATGGCTGAGAACCTTCCATACTCCTCTGGAGTGAAGGTTTATCACTGCATTCTATCAAGATTTGCACAAAGTGTGCCTTTGTAGGTGAGATAAAGTTTCCACTCCTGACTGAAAAAAGGAGGGGGAGGAAAGGGAGAGAGGCTCAGAGCCTAAGAATCCTAGCACTTAGATGTCTTAATTAAAAGTAAACTTTTCCTTTAGGGTGGCTGTGGTTAGAGCAGCAGGCAGAGAGACCTGACAGCACAGGCTAAACAGAGAGAAAAAAAGGCTCTTTCTTTTTTTCTTATTTTTTTCCTTTTTTCCCAAACATTCACTTTGGCCTCAGTCTGAAATGGCTTTGAAACTGCAGACACCTTCATGTAAATGTTCTTAATAAAGGAAAAGAAGTCCGCTGCAGGACATTTGTAATCCTTCTGATTTAGATGTTTTAATAATGTGCGAGTTTATCTTGGAGGAAGGTGACTGACCTGGAATTAATGTCTCTGCCAATGTAAGGCTAAAAGCTCAGACAGAATGCTTAAATATAATAATATAATGTGTCTGTATGTGTGTATGTGCATATATACACACACACACACACATATATATAGACACATATATGCATGTGCTATATAAACACATCTTTAAGTAATCATAAACGCCCTTTAGAAATTATTTCAGCACAAATTAAGGTATAGACAGCATCTGATTGGCTCAGTCACTACAGAGTGGTGCCTCATGATATATTCATTTCCTATTATGGTGTGGTTAATTAGGTATTTCAATTTAATTACTGCAGTCAATAGCACTTTCAGTTGAGTGTCTTAAGCGTTCATTTAATTTACTGTAGATTTAATAAGGCAGTGGTTGTATGTAAAGCTGTTAACCATCTGGATGGGCTGCAAAGCCCATCTTTTCTCTTGGGTAGCTGGAGCCTGATCCAAGACACACTGATGTCTACAGCAGTCTTTCTGTTAAATTCAGAAGCTTAAAACCTAGGCTCCATGGGGAGCAAGGAGGTAGGCAAATGCCTCTGGCCGTGGGCTTCCTGGCTGGCCTGTGTGAGGGAGGGTTTTTAAGGTGCCATTTCTCTCCTGTAGGCAATTTCATATAGCAGTAATGGTAGGAAGAGCAACCCATGACTCAGGGTTTGATAATTGTGAGCTATGAGACTGAGCCTTAGAGTTTTAACCAGAATTTCAAGTGGTTTCTCACAGCCTGGGTGAGGAGGTGATGAGTTGGGTCATACCTAGGAAAATTTAAAATAAACACACCAATTTGACAAACATCGTGCAACTGAATGATCTATTTTACCCCTGTCACAAGGTCTGGCAGAGCTGTTCATCCTCACTCCACCTCCTATGAGTGAGTCACTAGCTCATGCTGTGGGTCAGGAAATATGCAGGTCTGTGGATTTTCAGATAACTAAACTTCTGGGAGAAAAAAGAGACAACCACTAGATACAAGCATTGCCTCTTATGATTTCAGGGCCTCTTTTAAATAGGAACATGATTTATTCAGGAAAAAGGTGATATAGCATAGGACTATGATTATAGGGTCTGGACTTTATGGCCTGGAGACCTGGCCATCCTGTGTTCCTGCACAGCTTTACTTAAAAATCAGGCCCTGGTGAAATTGTAAAATACCACAGTAGTAGAGATATACTGATGCCTAATGAGGTTGGCAGGTACCTGAGGGAATTTCCAGGAGCACCTGGGTCAGGAGCAGCCAGACATTACATGTACAATATTCCCTCCACACAGACCTCATAATTTAGATAGATGAGGAGAGGAAAGAAGAGGGGGTTCTAGGCAGAGGATGAGTAGCCAGATTCCACATCTCTGCCATGGGACATGCAGAGGGAGGGTGTTTTGGTGTATCCTAGAGGAGGCCATGGTGACCCCACTGGCTGCCTCTCCCTCGACCCAATGAGAGAGGCAAATGAGTGGGTTCAGCCAGCAACCCCCACTCACATAGTGCCAATTTTATGATGTTGCCCTGGCCGAGAGCCATAGCTGGCTGGCTGGCAAGCTGCACGTGACACAGGAACCCCAGGTTCTTTGGGGCTGCGGGCTCCCATGCTCCCCAGGCTTGTAGCCAGCCTGGGTTTCAAAACAAGCAGCAGGAACAGGACTCCAGCACATGAAATCCAGTGAAGAGAAATTCTTCTGCTGCAGAAAGTAGGCAAAAGGCAACTGGAGATGAATAGGCTGCCTGACAGCTGGCAGACACACAGCCTGTCTGCCATAGATGGTAATATAGGCACTGCAACAATTACAGCATCTAAAGGCAAAAAAAGCAATAAAAAGCTAACTGGGAAAACTAGCAGTGGTTTCAGATGCTGTCGGTGGAGAGGAGCCTTTGTGATGCTTGTGACAGGCAAATGGTCTAGAAAGCTCTGCTGAGCTGTGTTTGGGAACGAGGGCCAGGAGCGCCTGGGTTCGTGCTCTATTTGTACTAGTTACACAGCCAGTTTTAAAACTTGTATTACTGCTGTTATTGTAATGATATTGCTATCACTACTGTTATTTTCTTTACACATTGATGGAGCCTGGACAGCCAGTCTTAATTTCTTATGTGAATGCAAACGGCATTTAGATTTTTGTGCAGATCAGACACCAGACACATTCCTACATTCTTGTCCAATGTTCAATATTTTTCCATGAGTCAAAGAGAACAAGAATGGGCATATTGTGTAAATGCAAAACTCTGCCTTTTTAAACTGACACGATGAATTTCAGTCCTGCCTCTTTGTCTCTCTCCTCTGAGCAGGGGCTTTTCAGCCTGCCAGATTTTGTTACTTACTATCCTTGAAAACAGAGGGAGGGAAAAGTCAGTCCTTGTTAATTCATTGTCCCAGTTACCTAGCAGTGCAGTATCCTTAAGGATTGCTGCACTTTTTTTTTTTTTTACTTTTTTTTTCTTTTCCTTTTCTGAGATACTGAAGAGCTATGGCTTTCCTGCCAGCTCCATTGTATTCCCTCAGTAAAAGCCTGCAACACTAGAGGCACTTTAAAAAGGAGTGAGGAATCTGTTGCAATAGGCATCCAACAAAAGTTCCTGCTGCAATCCGCGCTTCCAGTAAATGCTGGTTCATAATCCAGATTTCAGGCTTCAGGGCTGGTTCTTAATAGAGCACTGATACAGGTCAGTGTAGCTGCATCTGTTTACAGCAGCAGCAGATTTGGCTCACTGTCGTACAGTGTACTTCAGTACAGATTCACAAACAAGGCCATATATGCAGACACATGTCATTATTTAGGGGGTCCCTGAAATTTGAATTTTGCTTGGGAAATGTACCTCTTTATTTTGCAGTGTGTGT
Source organism: Passer domesticus (assembly GCF_036417665.1). NCBI lineage: Eukaryota > Metazoa > Chordata > Aves > Passeriformes > Passeridae > Passer > Passer domesticus. Next base: position 79,204,028 of record NC_087475.1, read on the forward strand.
GAAATGTACCTGATGGATGACTTAAGGACTAAACTCATCTGTGCCTGCCAGAGCAAGAGCTGCCCTGGAGGCTGCTCTGATTTGGTCCGTATCCCAAAAATGACTACATGGCCTTCCCAAAGGCTTCTTCTGAGTACAGACCACCACAGACAGAAGAGTGCATGAGAATAAAGGCTTTATTTCTAGACAGAAATAACTTTGATTCTTTTTTCAGATATTTTAATAGACTATAAAATGCTTATTTCCGCACCATAAATGAGAATAAATATGTATCTACCAAAGCCAGCCTAGTCTAAGTAATATGCAAGGAAAGTTTCACTGAAGTGCTTTGACAGCCCTGAGTTTTTGGTTGCTCTTCCTAACAGTGGAAAGTTGGTGAGTGCCCTCTGAGCACATTTGACCCAGAGCTTTCTAGCTAAGTATTATGAAGGAAAGAAAAGCATACAAAGAGAAAAAGGAGCTAATTAGCTCCAAGACTGATATAGTCATTTGTCCACTAGGAAGCAGTCTGTTACCTCCAGAGTTTCAAATATAGTAGCTTGCTATACAGCCTTTCATCTGTAATGATTTCTAGTCCCCATTAAATGGTACCATAAAGGTGAAAGGTTTCACATTAGTTAAAAAATGGAAAATTATATTTATCCTGGCTAGTATTTTCAAAAGTATGCTGACATCCATATTTTGGTACCTGAAGAGATGTCTGCTTTTCAGAGGTGCTGAATGTGCTTTGGTGTCTTTTGAAATTTAGCTGGAAAATAAGGCTCATTATTAATGTGTTTGACAGTGTCTAACTGCATGAAGAGTATTTAAAAAAATATATATATAAAGTCCTTGTCATGGAATCTTATAATCAAGAACAGAGAAACAAAGTCCATTTAAAGACCTCTATATCTCAATGATCAGGCTTAAGCAAAAGCATTATTTAGCAACTCAGATTCATCTGATGGAGCATCACTTTGCTCAGTCAACCCTTTGATTGTTTACGTCATTTAAAAACTACTGATCTGATGCCTTCCCTGAAGGAATCTCTGTAGAAAACAGAGACTGACATTTCTCATGTACATTGTCATTTATTGCTTTCATCTCCTCCTCCTCCTCCTCCCTCATCATATATGTCATTAACTTGGAGACAAGTCAAATTTATACATTCCCTCCATTTGTTCTACGTTCAAAATTTTCCAGTTACATACCAGATCTATCGTAGAAGTGAACAACAAAAGGATGAGAAGGAAGGAACACAAATTGCTGACTAGAGGTAAAGAAAAACAGGGGAGCTGGAAGGGGGCCCAGGTAGGTGCTGGAGTGTTCATCCTTCGAAGCAGTCAACACTTGCCTGGACAATGTCCTGAGCAACCTGATGTAACTTTGTTGGTAGCTCTGCTGAAAGCAGAGCATGCAGTGACAAGACAAGGGGGAATGGCTTCAAGTTGAAAAAGAGTGGATTTACATTAGAAATTAAGAAAAAATTCCTTACTGCAAGGGTGGTGAGGCACTGGAACAGGTTGCTGAGAGAAGTTGTGGGTGCCCCATCCCTGAAAGTTTTTAAGGCCAGGTTGGGTGGGGATCTGAACAACGTGCTCTAGTGAAAGGTGTCTCTGCCCATGGCAGGGGAGTTGAAATTAGATGATCTCTAAGGTCCCTTCCAACCTGAGCCATTCTATGATTCTCTGATTCTGTGTTCAGAGGTCCCTTCACAGTTCTATCATTTTATGATCCCAAAGGTCTTCTAGGAAACTCTCCACTAACTCTGCCACAATACTTCTATTTTCTTTCTGTGAGTAACATGGTAAATAAAACAGTAGCTAGTGAACTCTTTCCTGTGTTAGTGGCCTGCAGAAATGAAGTTTAAGGGACATGGCATTGGAGCTGTACACATGTAGAGGGTTTCTGCATGACTCTCGGTGGGGACTTACTCCAGGGGCCTGGACTCCTTTATCCAAGCCAGCAGAGCAGTTGAAGAGTTCAGCTTGTGCATAGCCAAAGGAATGCTGTTTCTTGGGATGACTGTGGTGCCTGTGTCCATTCTCGTAGGCATGTGTCCCCTTGTTACAGCATGTTGTGTCAGGAAGGGGATCCTATTCCACTCAGTCATTTCCAAACAAGGAATTATTCTTATTTCAAATTTTCAAAATCAACAATCACAATTGACTCTAGAAACGGATTCAAGGCTGCTGTGGAGGAAAATACAACTTTGAGATAGGCTGTTATATTTGAGAGGCCTAGAACTACTGACTTTTCAGTGCTATTTTTATTTCTATGAGTTCACTCAATGAGTGATCAGTGCACATAGGAAAGTAAGCCATATAGAAAGCATCAGTTGTAATGAATCCACTCATGTCTCTTTCACAAAAAATTATCATGGCGGCCAAAAATACCTGCAAGTTTTGTGGTGACCTTTTGTCACTTTGTGCCACAGCTGGTGGGGATGGGCTGCTGCTTGCAGCTACCCAGAGCACCAACAGTCACTGGCATTGCTGCTCCAAGCACAACCATAGTGGGTGTTCAGCAGCTGGGCTTTGCCTTAGGGACAAGACAAAGGACCTGAGGGCTGCAGTGTACAAACAGCATCACAGCATCCCTGAAAAGGTTTGAAAGTCCTGCCTAGATGCAATCTCCTTGAACCTATTTTGCCAATGCAATTTTTTTTTCTTTTTTTTTCCTTTTTTTTTTTTTTTGCTGGATTGTCTGTACTATAAAATCTTCTCATTGTTAACCAGAGAGAAAACTAGAAAACTTATTTTCATTTTCTTCAGAGATATCTCCATGTATTTGAGTTGTCTACTTGTGCAACCATCCTCTCATCCTCCTGTGCAAATTCATCCTTTCCACTCTGCTTGTCATTTCTCACGTTCCTTTTAAGCATGATATTTTAAGCTTTTCAGTACCTGAATTGCTGGGGTTTCCTTTTAGCTTATAGGTGTCTTTTTGTTACCCTGGACTGCTCTGGTCCCCTCTATTCACACTGACCTTTTCCAGCTCCTGAAGCATTCCTTCCTGAGTGATTCCTTGGTTCCAAACCTTTCCAATCACTCTCTCTGGCCATTTTCATGGGTTTGGACTCTTTCAACCTTCTCATCAAGATGGTACTTAAAGAAAGACCAAATAACAAAAATTCAACTGAACATGTGCCAGTCCAAGACAGCAGATTCCTCCACACTCCTAAAGTGTTAGAAATACAGGAGCTGTGAACTTGTATTCTTACTAAACCTGGAGGCATCTCATCAATATCAATGACAAATATATTTGGGGAAGATACACAATCACCTTGACATGCCTACAAAAATCACCCCTTCACTCCATTACCTCTTTTTCTCCTGCACCACCAGTCCCCAGTAACCACAGACTAGTTTTAGCCTTGATGCTTAATGTTTTTCATACCCTTCTAAATATGTCATCATTGCCTTTTATAAGTCAGCGACTTCCCATTTCCTAACAAATGCTCAGTCCCTCTTTAGACCTTGATGAGCTCTGAATCTCTCATGCAGTTCCTCAGACTCTATCCACTTTGGATGAGAAAGTGTATCATTTCAATGGGATTGAATTTATTGCTGCTCAAGTTTGCTAAATAATCTCTTGATCTGAAGTTAATCTGCAGTTAGAGTCTTTATAATATATAAACTTTCATAATTTTCTCTTTTATTGTCCTTTCCATTGTCTTCATAGGAGTATCTTAAGAGCTCTTTAATTGTTGTTTCAAAACTCTCCAAAACCTTGAAGTTTTTGCCTGTTTTGCTCAAATTGGTCCAAATCTCAGTGGGGTGCATTTGGCCTGTCCTGACACTGCATGTTTAAGCTGAAGATTTTGAAAAAGGCTCTTAAGTACTGTTCTTACTTCATGTCCTTTATGGGGTGACCGTGCGTGATGGGTGAGAGCCAGGGGGAAGATGCTAATACAGGTGAAACCCAACGATCAAGTAAGTGCAGCAATCTTGTAGGAGACCTCTTACCCAGGCCTGGATGTGATCCTAAACATCACTTCTCCACTAAAGTTTTGGCAGAGGGTCAGGACTCCTTCCTTCTAACAAGAAGCCATTTTGCCAGTTGCTCATTAAGTGTATTAGTTGATGCATGATGGAAGGCAGCTCTCATTGACATGGGCCCTCCTTGTCCTGGCTGATGGAGTCTGATGCTGGAAGCATGACTGGGTAATAAGCTGAAGGGATCTTTCTTTTCCAATTGACAAGTGGTGACTGTATCTCTTGTGAACTGTAACATACCCTGAAGAAGACCTCAAGGCCAAACAGTTGACTTGAGGGTCCTGTGTGACGCATTGATTTGCGGGAAGACAGAAACAGTCTTAAATATTTCCTTATTTTCCAAGTCTGGATGGAGGGCTGCTGTCTTCCTCCAGCGACTGAACTTCTGCTAACAGAATGTTGCAGAGGGGATGGGTGCTTAGACAAGTAATAAGAGGCCACATGTGGGCATGGATATGTGCCCTAATGAGCCTACAGAGTGACAATTTGGAAGCAGCGCTAAGCAGAATACCAGGACCAAACAGCTCTCAGCATCTTTCTTAGGTGAAATCTGCTGTGCTATTGATCTCTAAAAGGCAAATCAAATAACAGCAGCCACATTTTTAAGGATTAGGAGCTTCCTGTGCAAGACAGTATGTGTTTTTAATACCTTAAGCTGACTTATGAAACTGGTAAACAATGTGGAGGGTGGTATTGGATGACCTCTTTTACATGCCTGATCATCCTGTCAGCATTTATAATGCATTTGATATTTCCTTCTCATCAAGATAGGATCAGTTAAGCAGTCCTATTTCCCAAAGCTCAGGTTGCATTATACTTTGTTCCACATTTCATGGTAATAAACGTTGACATAAATTTCTGTAGATTTCACACAAAGTGATTGTTAATTTATTCATGGTTGAAAAGGAAAAGAGAAAGAAAGAAAGAAAGAAAGAAAGAACGAAAGAAAGAAAGAAAGAAAGAAAGAAAGAAAGAGCGAGCAGAAAAGACTCCTCCAGAAGACAGATACACAGCTTGTAAGATAAAAAAATACAGATCTTTTATGCGTATTTGTTTTGCACACAGTAATGACTGCTACACTCTGATTAGCAATCTTGACCTAGTTAAAATGCTATTGTTTTTCTGTGTTCCTGTTTTTCTAAAAGACTGTGACTAGACATGATATTTTATAATCCATCAGATGTAAAATCTGCATAAAAAATATAATTATTGTGCTTCAGCAACCTGGACCAAAGCCCTGACATTATGTTTCTAGGCAGTACACTGTGAATAATATGGATGCATTTTTAGGTTGGTATGTTCAGTTGGCAAGAGACATAATTTTTCCATAAGCAAAGGTAAATTGTGGGATTTCTAACACACTGATTGCTATTCCAGCCTTGTCCCAGCTAATGAAAATTAAGTGGATACTTGTCAGCCAAGCAACATCCTTATTTGTTACTATAAATTCAGTTTTAGTGGCACTAAACATTACAGTAAACAGGGAGGAAAATTGTGTTGCCTCTCAGTCAGCTTTATTATTGCCAGTGGTGCTTACATCTAAGGATCAGCCAGAGTCAGAGACCACTGCAAGAGGTCTGTGTGGACACCTGGATCAGAAGGACAGGCATGGGCAGTGGGGAGCTTTGGGATGGGTAGAGCAAAATTCTCACAGCAGTAAACCCTGGTCATCCAAGTGTCCCTGAAGCTGGTTAGCTAAATAGGAGGGGAGTGAGACAGAGTGCAAGAGTGCTGTCTCAAGCTGCCGTGCTCACCAACAGTGTGGGGCTGAAAGCACCTGTGCCTCCTCCTCCTCAGGCTCAGAGAGAACAGTTGGTCCCCTTCTTATGAACACGGGGTGGGTGGCAAAGGACACCTGGAGCTGAGCCTCTGCAACCTGACTGGAGAAAGAAACAGCTTCTGCTACCCCTGCACAGCTCTTTGCACCCATGGAGGAGCCACCTTGTCCTAGCCATGGTGCTGTGAGGACACGCCAGCTCTCAGGCTGCTCTCCACTGTGCACAGTGCTCAGGCCTCCACTTTGTCACTCAGTCCTGCACAAAAAAATTTAATGGTGTTTACAAGATCAGTATCATCCAGCAGATTGGACTTTGTAAACTCAGACTGCTAAAATCTCTCTGAAGACTACTCTCATGCTTGCATCTTCAGCCATGTCAGGTAGATGCTGCAGCTGAAGACAAAAGATTAAAAATAAATGTACTTGAGCAGTGCAGAGAAAGTGAAGAGCAGAAGGGCTGGGAGGAGGTTCTCAGAAGAGGATCACACTTCTCAGATTTTCAGGAGTGACATCAGGGTGAACCTGATTCTCCTGGGTGTGGGAAGGAGGGGAAACAATCAGAGCCAGCGGATTTCAGATGTGTAGAAATAGTGGCAATGGGGACCCTCAAAACTGAGTCTGTAGTCAGAAATGGGCCTTGAGGGTGCCTGTGTGATTGTGGCGGTAGTTGTTGTGGTGGCCCCAGAGATGGCATCTCAGAGATGGCCCCTCGTCATCCCTGTGTCAGCCCCAGGGTGCCCCTGTGGCTTCGAAGCTGGCCATGATGTGTGTCACCACCACCGTCCTGGCTGGCTGAAGGGGTAAGAAAAAAAGGAGAGAGGCATCTGGTCCTCCTGCATGCTGGGAGATTCCTGCTACAGGGAGGCTCTGCACTGGTGTGCCCTGGTCCCTGCCTGGAAAGGTGCTCCCCAGCTTGGCACAGCTCTGAACACCACAGGAGGTGATACTGCTGGCAGTAAACACTGCCAACCACTATTTTAAACTTGAGAGTTGATGTCATTCTGAATCAGGCTCTAAGCCTCAAGGGTGGCTTGCTAGGTCCAGCCCTGCAATGCAAAGGTGCTTTCACTGCATAAATAAGTATTTTTCAGCATCTTTTCCTCCTTTGAAAGGAGTTTTCCCCCCCAGTTTTCATTGAGTATTTTTCATATTTTTCCTGTAATTCCTTTACCCTTTTGCTTCCCCAACTACCTGGAGTATTTTGTTTACAGTGTAGCCATTGTTTCCAGTGCAGTCGGCACATACTGTGAGAAAGTCTAGGTAATCCAAATTGGACGTTTTAAGGTGGATTTGTTTGCTGCTTCTACATTAAAAGCCCAAAATCCAGAGCTGCTTTTTCTATCATCAGAGGTATCGTTCCACAGAAACTGCTAACACTGCCACACTGCCTGCTTCACAGTGTGGGGTTTCAGTCAGTAGCACCTTGGGAGTTCCATCCCTGTTGTTCCACCACACAATGTAAGAGCACTGCAAAACTTTGTAGGAAATTGTGGGAGTTGGGAGAACAAAGGTGGGAGGATTCTTCCTTTTATGTCCTCCACTAAAAGGCTTAGTGGGGACTTAAGGCTATTAAACTGTGGTATTTTCTCTGTAGTTTCCTTGGGGTATTTTGGTGTTTTGGCCCAGTCTTAAATGTCCAGCTATAAACATTTCAAAATGACAGTCTGATATGGTACTTACATCTCTGTACAAATGCTTGATCTGCATCCACACTGTGGAGTTACTTGGGCAAGTCAGAGGGACAGCTTGTGTTTTCCTTGTCCTGAGAGCTGTGAAACTCAAGGTGCTGGATGGTTAGTCTAGGAGTTCTGTCGAGCACTGTGCTCCTGCCTACATGGTGTTAAATGACATAAAGAGCAATTTCTAAAGGAAGTCCAGCTGCAGAATCTGTATGAAATGCACAAAAAAATAAGATTTTCATTGAAAGAGAAACCTGATAGACTGTATTATTTCCTGCTGACACAGACAATTCTTTTCTTGACTATATCAGATAGATATAGTGGAAAGAAATATAAAGTGAATACACATGAGTAATATCAGAACTGCATCAATGATGTGATAAAAATATTGTTCAATATGGGATATTTTGGAGAAAAGAATCTCTAAAATTTCTCATTGACAAGTTGTACTTTTGAACCAAAACTTTTTTTTTTCCATTTTCTGGGGAAAAAAATGAGCCAGGAAAAAAAAGTCAGCAAAATCCTCTAGTTTTACATTTAGAAAAAAAAAAAAAATTCACCCAAAAGATAGGTGAGGCAAAAACCTTTTTGTTTTTCTAAGAGAAATTATTTGGTACCAGGATTTGATGATCCCTAATTATTAGTTCAGTGGATTTCCTGCTGATTTGGCCTGGTGTCAGAAAAAAGCTGCCTCTCTTAAATTTCTTTAAGACTCTGAAAAAGTTTTAAATATAAAACTTATAAATATTATATATGTCCCTCTGCACAGGACAGGGTATCACACCAAGTCATTTAGATCGAGTAATCTCTAGAGTTTGCCCTCTGCTGTCCCCAAGCATTTTGTCCAGGAACAGCACTGGGCTGTCTCACAGAAATGATCTCCAGAGGCTGAGTTTTAACTTCAGAAGATCAATCATGCAGCACTGCCTTGCTGTAAGTGCATGACCTCACGCTGACTCACCAGAGCCTGCTCAGCAAAAGGTCTCACAGTAACACATGCTGCCAGGAAATGCCTGTGCTCTGTGATGGTTCATCCAGTGCTGCCCACCTACCTGTGGGATGGAGCTGGGCATGGAGGCTTCCTCTTCTCCCACTTACTGTCATGTCACTCGTTTCCCATCACAGGGCCTTTCAGTATTACACAGTTCAAGCAGTTTGAGATGTGTAATCACAAGCCTCTTTGATCTGAGGAATGTGCCTGTGTATGTTATAGGAACTTTTGCTTTATGTTTACTGACCCAAATCAATCCTAGCTTGCAAATTGAAAGAGATGGAGCCTGAAATCTGGCGAGTTGCTTTTGGTTTGTTTTGGTTTTTTGGGTTTTTTTCCTTCTAAAGAGTCTGTGCTTCATTTAAGTAAAAATGGCTTGAGTACTGACTTCTAGTCAGTAATCAAAAAACATGATTGCTAGAAAAATGCAAATATTTCAGTGATGTTACCCAGGTCCTTTCCCTTCTGAAAACAAACCAGGCATAATGCTGGGGCAGCAGTGCCCCACAAAAGGCAGTGTTCAGAGAGGCTTGTGATGGATGCTGCTCATCTTCCTGAGCAAACACAGACCAGTCCCCTGAAGCCCCTCCCTGACATATAATTGGTAATAGCTCAGTGCAGGAGGTAGAGGGGACTTCATCCCGTGGGCTGCTCACATCCTTCCCATGCCCTCTCCCTCCATATCCTGAATACATGGGGGGATGTTGAAATCAGGACCTTTGTAGCAGCCTCAGTGAAGTCCCCTCAGTTCCCTACACCTTTGCAGCCTCATTTGCTCTCATTTCTGCTTTAAGGTGTGGACATCTATTGACTGATGGTGCTGTCAGCATTCCAAGGGTTATGTGTGCAAGGTTTTGGGGAGATGTAATGAGTTACCACTTGTTGTTCTTTAGAAATGTACAGTCCCCTTTTGGGTAGGCAGATGTAATGAAACCAGGAGTCCTCCAGGCCATGCTAAGGGAGGGGGTGCTTGGTTAAGGGATCTGTCTGGAGACCTGCCTGGCTCTGCTGCTGAACTGTGTGGGGCAAACCACTTCCCAACTCATCCACCTCACCCTGCTATCTGCTAGAAGCTACTTCAAATGCAGGAGAAAAGCAGATACTACACACAGCACAATGTAACACCTGCATTTTTACATGTGTCAGAAAGATTGGTGCAGGTGCCCTGAAAATGTGGAGTTTTTTAAACAGCTCCCTCTGCTTCAAAATGTCAAGCAGACCCAAATTAACTCAGAAAGTCATATTAACCACATAAAACATATACATATGCAGATGTACTCTGTTCAGCCTTTCTGTCAGCTACACATCTGAAAGCAAAATGTGCTGCCAAGTCATGTATTCTGATGACCTGTGGACTTCCCCATTTCCCAGGAAGATTAATTTGAGTGTACGAGCATGGTTTCTAATAAACACACTGACAGCAAAGATGATGGTAAAAGGAAGTGCAACTTACCTTTTTTTTTGTTCCAAAAGGAAAGTACAGTGACTCATGTGTCAGAAGGAACATGCTAGTCCAAGACAGTCTGTACTCTTTGCACTGACCACCAAAACCTCTCCCCAGTGAAGGACACCTAGTGACAATTAGTTACTCTTGCATGCACACAGTCTGTAGACTTATACAAGTAGGCATCAACATGTTTGTCCCTATGAAAACATGAATCTGTGATTTAAAAGCTGGAAATTTAACTTGAAGTATGAAATGGGATTTTCAGTGTCAGAAAGAGAAGTTACAAACTTTGTTTTCAAGGGCTAAACTCAGTGACCTGATGATGCAATGGAAGAATATGTGGGTTTGGAGGAAATACATATTTCTCAGTTAAATTATTTTCAAGCAATTAATTGATATTCACAGCAGAATAAAATTTTTCACATCTGGGAAGAGCTTTTACCTACAGTTACGCCTGAAACTGAGGGGCATAGAGGCCACAATAGAGTATTGTGTGCCCATGGACTTCTGTACATGAAACAGCATGATGAAAATAATGTGACTGGAAGATGTCATAAATCATTCTTCCTCACTTAACTGGAAAATTAGAGTTCTCAGTTCTCTGTGCCCATTGCAGCCTCCCAAGGTATCACAGTTTGTACAGGCATTATTTTCTCACTGGCACACACAGGTATTTCTCAGATGGGATTGTCCTGATGCCTCCAGGGTCATTGTGCCTCTGCCCAAGTGCAGAAAGGCAGAAGATGAGCTGTGTTTCACTGCTTATTTTCCTGGCATTGCTCGTGGCTGAAACAGGGACAATGTGTGCTGGCTCTGCAAGGGCTGCATGTGCACACTGCTTGCTGTGTGCCCCTTTGGTCATGGAATCACAGAATCATTAAGGTTGGAAAAGACCTCTAAGATCAAATGCAAGGGCTAAATATAGGACAGCCCTTGTTTTAAAGTGATCTGTTCTTTTATGAATTGTGTTCAAAGCAACTCCTCTTGAGGGCATCTGCATCTTATCTGAGGGCATATGTACCAAGTCCAGCCTTTTAAGCTCATGGGACTGACATCTCTATTTTCTGTGCACAGGGTGGGAATTTGTGTGTACAGCCACAGCAGATGAGTAGATCAGGCAGATCTACTATCAGACAGAGCCATGAACCTCTTTTCCTTCAGTAGGCCCACAGGGCTGGCAAGCAAATGGAAGTATCACTGTAAATATCCAAGGAAAAGAAAACAGAGTAACAACTCTCAGAGCAGTGTTGAGTGGACTGTATGTTTTATAAGAGATGTTTCAGGACATAAACAATAAGGACTTAATGTATTAACATTTGGGAAATAATCTGACAGTAAGAACATCAGGGGCCAGACCCTTGGCTGACATAACCTGACATGGCTCCAGTGAACTCATTCTCAGTTTTCAACAAGTTAATATCTAGCATTTTTAATTATACACATGTCTGGCCAGTGTAAACCTACATGAGCCAAGGATGCCTTGATCTTGTGTGTGTCATTATAATGTGTTCAAGGACTTTTGGACTCTACAGGTGTCAAAAATGGCTTTTTTGATCATATGCCAAAATTGGGAGAATGAAAACCTGCACCACCATATAGACACAAGGGCAGATTTCATGACTGCATTTGTCTCTGTTGTCTAAAATACTTTAGATCTGTCTGTCACAGCTAGATTAGAGTAGATCTGGAGCAAAGGGGCTTTACCAACTACAGCTCTGACTACCTCCCTCCCTCATCACCCCTGTGAGGGGAGGGGTGGGTCTGTGATGAACAAGAGGCAGCAGTGCTCAAAAAATGCTGATGGCAAGGGTGGAGATGGCAGGGAGGTTCACCACTTAAAGCCTATTTGCTTACAGTTCTGCACAACTTCATTGACAAAAAAAAACCCAGAGGAGCTTTCTGAACTAAGCAATGCTGACCTGCCTGTTGCCTTTCAAGCAATTACAATATTTCTTTGTTATTCATCTAATGATTTTTTTTTTGTCTCTGCTTCTTTCAGCTTCAAGGCTCCTTGAAGAGAAAGTTGGTGGTAAATCTGTCACCTGTCAACAAAAGACCCAATGGTGTTTCAGAGAGCTCTTTCCTTGACATTAAGAGGATAAGAGTGGGTGACAATATCCCAGTGGGACAAGGTGGACAACATGTTAACAATTGCCAAAGCCAGTCAATGTCAGGAACTATGACTGTGGGGCAAGGAACACAAAGAAAGGCCAGCAGCCTAGCAAACAATACCCATGCTAGTGGGAATGACATGTTCAATATGACTTTGAAAGAGGTAAAGAAAGAACCAGGAGAAACCATGTCCTGCAGCAAACACTTAGATGGCCAGACATCCCATGAGAACATGTTTCCTAACAGATATGGGGAAGACTCGTGGGACCAAATGATGGATCTTGAGCTTCAGGAATTGTTTAATGAACTGACTAACATATCGGTGCCACCAATGAGTGATGTTGAGCTAGAGAATATGATAAATGCCACGATAAAACAAGATGAGCCATTCAACATTGACCTTGGGCAGCAGAACCAGAGGGGCCCTGTGAGATCTCTGCAGATGGATAAGATGGTGATAAAAAGTGAGTATGCAGCAGGCATGAATCAGGCTCCTGTGGGCTCCCCACAGATGAGGCCTTCTTCTACAGGTCCAGCCTTCACCATGGCTTCCACTGCCATGTCTGCCTCTTCACCCATCCCCTCGGTGCCTCAAACACAGGTGTCGCAGGTTTCTTCTGCGTCCACTCGGCCATTGCCTAACTGGCCAGATGTGTCTCATGCACAGCAGCTCAAACAGATCGCAGCCAATCGGCAGCAGCATGCCTTGATTCAGCAGCAACAGCAGCAGCAGAACCAGACAGCCAACTGGTCCACTCTGTCTCCATCAGGACCTTCCCCTGGACCCTTCGTGCAAGAGAAAATCCCCAGTCCCTCTTTTCGCCAGCAGCAGTTCAGCCCACAGAGCTCAGCAATGCTTGGGGTGCCAGTGAATGGAAACCAGACAAAAGGGATGAACAACTATGTTTATAAACCAACCACTCCCCAGAGCAATCCCATGGACATAATCATGCAACAGAAGCCTCAGGACCTCAACAGAAACTTTATCAACAGTGCTCAGCCACCTCTAGAGCAGCATCATGGCAACACAAAGCCTTTGTTTCACTTTAACTCAGAGCAAACAAACCAGCAGATGCCTTCAGTTTTGGGTTCCCAAAACAAGCCTGCCCTTCTGCACTACACCCAGCAGGCACAGGGTTCAGCTCCCGTGCAGCAGCCACAGCAACAGCAGCAACAACAGCCGCAGCCACAAACTGCTCAGCCTCTCCCAAACCAGTCTCTCCAGAGGCCACCTAATGTAACCCTAGCAATGCAGCAAAAAATGATGCTTCAGAAAATGCAGCAAAGCCAGCAAATCTCAGGTTTGCAGTATCCGGTCTCTCAGCAGCACAGACAGGTAAGACAAATTCCTCCTTCTTTGTTACAGAATCATTCTGGTCCAAGTAATAAAAAGGCTTTTCTAGCCTGGCCTGCAGGAGATGTGTCCTAGTGGCACTTAATGACCCTCTCAGCATGCACTTCTGCAGAGCTGGTGATGGCACATTTAGCACCTATTCAGGTGTATCATGGATGCACATGTAGAAGAATTTCAAGAAGTACATGCTCATAACACTTTTCTCTTCATGCAATGGAATGAATATGTCACTGCTATGTGTTATGTAGGTACTTGTCAGAAAGGTGAGATAATAGGGCAGATGCAAGTGTATTTTCTGGTTTACAAAAATTTAGGCTGTATCAAAAGTCAAAATTTTAATGAATTCCTATATTATCTTAGATAACGTGCTTTACAATGTTAATTTTTATGCCATGATTTTTCTCAGGGAGGCAGGGTTATGAAATTCTGTTTTTAGATATCTTTTGACTGATATGACAAAAAATACTGTTTGCACATTTGCTATCACTTTGGCAAGAAAAACTGAGATTTATCTGTGAGCTTTCTAAACACCCATCACACTTTTGGGAATATTCTATGGATAAAATACATGCTGAGAGATGAAGGAGAAGGTTGCCACAGATATGTCTGCAATTATATTCCATGTAGCCAGCTCCCACTGTGTTATCATGAGACAGTACCCTGACAAGATCTGCTGTTTTAGCGTAGTTGTGCTATGCCAAGTCCCTGTGCACCCAGGTCTCAGATCCCAAGTTTCAAACCTGCCAATCAAAGTGAGAATGTGCAAACTTGCTGTACCTCAGAGTCTGGAAACCAGGTGCAAAACAAGTAAAACATATTTGACCTTGGAATGTTTAGGCAACTCTGAGTAGTTTAGGTGGATTTCATTTCAGCATATTTGAAGATATGGAATTGCAGTATAGGTGTGGAGATCATTTGTAGATGTGAAAAAAAGCTATAAAAATCTACTTAAAAATGAAAGCCTAAGTTTTCCATGGACTCCCAGAAAGCAGCACTGTGAATGAATCCTTGCAAGCTGGAGTTTCTTCACCAAACTGGATGAACAGGCTGATGCTTTAAAAAGAGTAAATATAGTTGTATGTCTGCACACCTTTCTCCTTTTAACTCATTTAAATTTCCTGAGCAACTAATCACCACTTACCCCAACCGTAGCAAGAGGTACCAGGTGAAACCTTTGGGCAGGTGTGAGAAATTGCTTTGTTGAAAGATGCTGTAGAATGAGCATTTGCAGGATGCTAACACTGTTTTGCTGTTTTATGGGAGGTGTCTGAAAGCTGTTCTTCTTGAGCCACTGTGTGCTCTCTTCTCTAGGTGCATTTCCCCATTCTCTTAATAGACTGGCAGACAGATGAATTTTAACAGTTCCTTCATTCAGCCATCATGAACCTTCCAGCAATCTGTCATCACGGGGAGACAGGCAAGACTTCTGCAAACACTACTGTTTTTCTGAAAAAAAATTGTATGGTCACATTCTGGAGAGGCATAAAAACATGAGAGCAGCTCTGCTTGAGCTAATGTTACCTACTTGCTCTTGGGCTGCTGCTCAGGGAGGCCAGCCAACCAGATGGGACTTGGCCCTAGTAGTACTTGCAAGATTTACCATGAATATAGCAGGATTTCTCACCTGTGTGGCCACAAGATCTTTGGTTTAGGAAGCTTCTCCTAAGTGAACTTTGCTGAGTGCCTAACTTTAGATATCACACCAAGGAAGGGATTTTGCCTATCATCACAGATTTCTTTTTGCCAACTAATTTTCCAATGTTTCTTGTCATCTGCCACCTCCCACAGCTGTTTCTGCAAGATGTGGCTACCTGACCCACAGCACAGTTGAGGAGCTTGGAAGCTTTTTAGATACAGATTACAGGGCTTTTGCAGTAAGGATGCTGGTTTTTCTATGCTCTAGAGAGATAACTGCTTTTTTTTAGAGATCCCTAACAGTTGTTCCAAAGTGCTGATGAAGTTCAGAACATCAGTTATGTCTCTCTCAATTAGAGTATTTTGTGGTTGCTGGAACAATACTTAGAAATATAATTGGTCCATGAATTACAGGAATTTTAAAAGGTTTGAATGTAACTGTTTACCTGGCAGTATTTATGAGTCCTGTAGACCCTTTAGCATCTGCCTGCACTGCTGCAAGAACCCACCAACCCCTTGGACAGGGTCTGCTTGTCACATAAATCTAGATATTAAATTGGAGGGGGAGGAGACACTGCTAGTATTATCTTCCAGTAAAGACAACAAAGGTCAAAGCGACCTTGTGGGTCGACTGCTGCTGATTTTAGCAATGGGGACATTACCTCATTTAGACTGCACAGCCTGTTTTTCTGAAGGATCATCTCCCACCTCTGAGTATTTCTACACATCATTAAAAGTAATGCATGATTAATTACCAGCATTTACTAATTAACTTCATGATTAATATTTATTTTACTCATGCTCTATTTCTGCTTGAGGAATCAAGATTTGATTTTGCTTGGTATCATTCAACTCCTCCTCAGATCACTATAGGACCATGTCACAACTCACTGCAATGCTTTGTAGCTGGTAATGTGAGGACACATTCACAAAGGACTGCTGTGACACTGCCATCAGAAATCACTGACTGGAACACTGTAAGTTCAGATTTTTAGCAGAACTAGCCCTCCCTCTCGATTTTTTGCTCCCCAAGCTTTAAGATCCCCAAAAACCATCTGAGCTTGGTTTTATCAGTCCAAACTGGTTAACTGGAAATGTAAGGCCTATAATTTCTCTGCTTGTCACATTCCCTTTGTGTCAATTGAAACAAACTTACAGAGGGATTTGCTAATTAGATGTCTTTTGCCTCTAGGGAAAAGTCATAAAAATGATGGAAATCATCTTGGTTTCCTGGAAGGTTGATCTGAATGAAGGGTTTGTTTGCCTCTCTCCTTTATTCTCCATTGTTATGGGAAAGATTCCTTTTTGTTGTCTATCTGAATGCAACATACACATAGTCATGAAAAAACTCATAGAAATTCAACACTCTCTTTGTTCAGAAAATACTTAGAAGCTCCAAATTCTATACAGGTTTAATCAGGTTTGTGATACTTCTATGGAGCCTCAGCTGAAAATCTGTAACTGGACCTGGACAGAAGTCTAACTTTACCCTTTTGGAGGAATGTAGTCTAGTCAGTGAGAGATCTGAAGTAAGACTCTAAGATTTTTTAACTGAAGACTTGATGTTTTTAAGAAATGTCCAAGAAATTCCTCACACATTTTCAAAGTTTTTGATCAGCTATTATATTTGTTGAATAAGATCTATTACTTTTCTGTGAGGAAGTAAAAAAATAAAAACAAAACAAAAAGACCCAAGGAAAAAAAAAAAACACAACAACAACAACAAAAAAAGCTTGTATCTACTAAATAAAATATTATTCATCCCCTTCTGGTTTTGACCTAAAGCCAAATTAAACTCAGGATTTCAAGTTGAATTTTTCTCCAATTGTTTTTATTCAACTTCATTTGCTCAAGGGAAGGGAGAATAGAAGGCTGAGCTCATGAGAACAGGAACACTAAGAGAGCAAGGCCACTCCATCTGCTACGTGTGGGCATGTGTCCTATTTAGTCTTGGCTTTGGAGGCAAGGATAGCACAAGGGATCGTGAGAGCTTCACCCCCCACTTTACATGAACAACCAGTGGTCCATATTTTTAAGGCTCTCGATACATCAATGTAGACACAACCCAAAAGAGCGTTTGCTTGTGGAAAACTCAGGGCCTTGTTAGTCCTGGTTCTTTAAGAATTGCTTTGAGGATGGGATCACCTTCTCCTTTTTCATGTCTCTACACTCTTTTTCAATAACCCAAGAACTGTGCTTAGTCACAGTTTAAGGTGGTATTTGTCCTTACTTGTCCTAATTGGAGCACACCTTAGATCATTTTCTTTACCAGATCTTAACATCTTTACCACATCTTAACAGGCTCCTTTTTTGTCCAACCAGTCTTCCTTCCTACTGAACACTGAGCAGTCCTTCTCCAGTACCAGCTCCTAGCATGTTTTCCCTATGGGATCACTGCACCAAGGGATGTGCCACCACAGGGGAGCTCCAGGTGCTGATGTGACCCCCCCACCCCTTGCAAACCATTCCATTACACCAGCCCTTCCAATGCCCACAGCTTAATATGCATTCATCATTTGAAATATCTCCAAGGGACAGACTTGGTATTTCAACTAACCTGGCAGCTCTGCAGAGATCCTGAAACAGATTCTCCTCTCATTTTCTCCAGTGTAATCCCAGGGAAATTTCATTTATTTTCAGGAGTGTGTAACTGAACTCACAGTAGCATAGTTAGAAGCAGGATATGACCTTTTTTTTTTTTTTTTTTTTTTTAAAGGATGGGGACCATGGGGATTCACTAAAAAGTATATGTTAAACTTTCAGTTATTTAGAGTGTTATGTGAGGAAGAAGCTCCAGGACCAAAAGAACTAATGTCTTTTTTGAAAGTGCAGATATAAAAAATCTCTTATTGCCATTCACTACTGAGTAGTAAACTTATATTTCTAATTTAGCCCCTGAAATTTCTCAAAGAAAATGTGTCTTCTTTATTAAAAGAGTATTTTCCTAAACCTCTGTGTTTACTACTATGGAAGAAAAGAAGAATACATTTTGGTAAGGCAACCTCTCTCTTTTCAAGCGTGAAGCAAGTATTTTACAAATGTTTGTGAAATGAGGAGAGAAAACCTAGAGTAGCTTTTGGTAATGGGTACAAACCAGGACTTGAATTTGACTTAGATCATAAATGACAACGATTCCAGGCGTTTGGAATCTGTAATAATAGAAACTGTTCCATAGTGCAAGAAAATAACAATGTGACCTTTCTCTCAAAGCTCTCTATAAAAATAATATTTGGATGACAGCTTTTCTTGATAGCTCCATTTTGATCACATTCCCTCGTACAAGGACTTCTGAATTAAATATTCTGGATAAAAACTTGAGTATGTCCCAGTAACCACCATCAATTGCAGGGTCATAGCAGATTTATGAGCATGAAACCAGAGGGAAAATGTCATAAGTTCCTGTATTGTCATTATGGACAGTTTTCTTGGTGGTGCTTTATATCATTCATGCTCAGTTTGCTAAACAAAATACATACACAGTCCCACTGTGGACAGTCAGTCCCTGAGGATATTGTAATTCAAAGTTTCAGGGACACTCCAAGTTCCATAAGGTTCCATGAAGCATTTACACTGGAAGAATTGTAGGTTATCATCCATGGTCAAAGGCTTCTTGGTTGGGGGATTTGGAAGGTACATGAGACAGTTTCTGACATCTCTTTTGAATGGCTTTTTGAAGCTACTTCCATGAAGGTACAAATGAAAAACATAATTGAGCTTCCCTAGATGAGTTCTTCACTAATGTCAGCACACTTGAAGTCTCATTCATTACCTATTAACATTGTGAAAGTGCCTGGGAGCTCCACTGAGAGGGCAAAATTCCATGAAGACCTGTATAAACTCAGATTAAAAATGGTACCTGTTTCAAAGGCATAGTATTGATCTGACTTCTGTAAGCTCAAAGATAAGATGGGTATTATGGAAAGAATTTGATAGATATGAACTTCTCCCTACCTGCAGGTCTCAACATCTTGGTTTGAGAACTCCAGTGATCCAAGAGACCCTTCATAACTCAGTCACTTGTCTTGGATGTGGGGGGAACATCTCTCTCTGTTGGAGACGGAGGGTACAGTAAGGTTGTTAGCTGCTTCAGCCCTCTGATTATACTCCACCACCACCTGGAAGGCATGGGCTAGGGAAGGACAGCCAAGGTACTGAGTGTGTACATAGAAGATGAGGATGGCTGCAAGGAATAAATGGCAACTGAGAAGATCCACAGTGCTGGTGGGTGAGATTACAGTTTACAGGCCCAGGGTGGTAGCGTAAAGTGAGGAATCATCATCAAAAACAGGACATGAGTTTGTGCTTATTAGATTAACTGGAAAGGAAGTGTAACAGGACAAGTCTGAGATAAGGAACTGTGAAGATGGCATGCTGACCAGAAGAAAAGGGGCCAAGGATGCTTCAGGTCTGGTTCTCCGCTAAGGAGCTAGTTAGTTTATCTTGATCTGTGGACTTGTCCATAAAGTTATGGTGTCCACCAGGACTTCTCACCTGGTTGCAGTGAGGATTCCTGCTACTGCTGTGCGTGCATCTGAGGCCAGAGTCAAGCCCTGAGTCAACTTCCTGCAGGGATATTGGAAAGGCAGCCTGGAAAAACAATATAATTCCACAACCATTTGGAGCTGGCATGGTGAAAAACCCTTTCCTGTAAGTTTTTACTTGTTTGCAGGCAATTTATGAATACCTCAAGAAGTCAAGGAACAAAAAAAAAAAAAAAAATTAACAAGCCCCAGTTCTCCCTAGAGTCTTCCTATTATTTTAATTCCCCGAAGTGCTCAAGAGTGCTTAGTCCCAGTAATTTGTCTCTCTAGGGGTTCAAAATGAAGGAATATTTTAATGGCAAAAATTTATTCCTCCACTCAGCCACTTTTACTGCTGGTGTTTTTATGGTGGAGACCTGCCCCAGGCCACAAATGACTGTTGCTAATATAGCAACAGACCTAGTAATGTTCTTTTAATGTGAGTTTTCACGGGTGAGTTTACCATTTGAATGTGATGCTGTTCCAGAAAATCAGCCAGATGCTCCAACAGAACTATTCCAGAACCATCTGCCTGTTTCATTTGCTGCATGCCTGTTTCGGGTAATGTACACACACAGTGTAAGAGACAGGTTTTGCCCTGAAGAATTTATAATCTAAATAAGCAAGCCAGCCAAACCTTGAGATGAAGGAAATCTTACTGTATATTTTATATATTCTTGTGTATTTGGGGAAAAAATTAAAGAAGGAAGATGTTATTCAAAGCTGTTACAATCAATCCGCTGGAGCTGTTGGATATGCTTACCATTGCAGAAAGATCCTCTGACAGAGTCTGGAGTTGAACCAGACACAGTGAATCAGTAGAAAGCACCAGAATTGAGTAAAAGGAGGGATATTTATCCCTCTCTTTCATACCAGATACCTATTTTGTGTGAACCCCCTAAGCCTCCTGTGTAACCAGTGAGGAAGGCTCTCTCAGAGTACCCGAGCGAGGCACATGGTGGGGAATAACCTCTCTGGAGAAGAGTCTGAGCACCCATGAGCCCAGCTCTGCTGCTCTGCCTGAAAGATGTGTGCAGACTGAAACTTGCTTTCTCACATTGAGTTATGTGGCAATATGTCAATAGAAAGGGAGGACAGAGGCTTTGGATTCTCTTATGTGAGGTTTCACAGGATGGAAGAGCTGATCTAAAGACTAGAAGCTTCAGAAAGGGGCAAGAAGTCCTTCCCCACCCTATCCTTGTGTCTACTTCTTCCTCTGGCACCAGCTCTGGCACTTGTCTGAGCTCTCAGAAAGCCAGCAGAGAGCTATCCTTTTTCTCTCATGTAGGTTTTCTTCAGCTTGTGGGGTCAGGCAAAGCCAACACCAGCACAAGGGAAGAGGCAGGAGCACCCAGGTGGAGGCTAGAAGCAGAGATGGGATTGCTTCTGCCAGCAACATGAGCTGCTAAACCCACCTCAGGTGGCTGGTGGTGGGGAACCTCACCTAAGGGGGTGTCTGGAGGAGTGGAAGGTGAACATCTGGCTGCAAGAGGGAGACAGTGTGGAAGGACAGGACAGGGAGAGTCAAGGAGCAGAAAGTTTAGTGCAAGGAAAAGAAACAGCCAGTTGGGACTGGATCCGGAGTAGGGCAATTGGATGGGATGGACAGAGCTGTAAGAGCAGGTGGTAAAGGAGTGAAGCACAGAAAGAGTGAGGGTCTGAGGGTAGGAAGAAGCCTGGAAGGTGGTAATACAGAGTGCAAATTTGGCTTGGGTGAGAGGAAATGAGTGAAAAGGATTGGGAGCTCGGGAGCAGAAAGCTGAGAATGAGCCTGGGTGCAGGTGGAGGAAGACAGGATATCCAAGGGAAATAGTGTGGCAAAAATGGAGCAGAATAGGAGCTACTGATACACAGGGGACAAGAACCTACAGCCTTTGCAATGGGGAAGTGGAAGATTGGTAACACTTAAGAACTGTTTCTGTATCCTATGCCAGGAGTAAGTGAAGGAGCATAAGGGCTTCGCATCCAGTAGTTCCCAAAGCGTCTGCAGGAAGTCTTCAGAACAAGGCAGGAAATGCAGCCCTGAGCCTTTCAAATTGCCAGCTGAAATGACACACTATACATTTCAGGCTGTGCTGTTCATCCTATCAGTCAGGGAGACAGAATAAGCAGCATATTTGCCCCACTTGGAAACAACTAATACAACCCTTTCTCTGGTTTTCTTCCTTCAAGGGACTCTACAGCTCCTCCACCATCTACAGCTGGAAGTGTAGCCATTGCATAACCAACTTATAGAACAGAACAGAATAGAATATATAGAACAGTTCAGTTGGAAGGGAGATACAATGATCATGTAGTCCAATTGCCTCACTGAATCAGGCTGACCAACATTTTTATAAGGTTTAAATACCTCTTAAACACTGACAGGCTTGAGCCATCAATCACCTCTCTGAGAAGGCTGTTTCAGGGTTTGAAGCTTCTTCCTATCTTGCCAAAGATATACATGAGGAAGAATGATAGAGATTGGCCTTCTCAGGCCTTCATAAGAAGCTGTGTAATCCACCTTGGTTGAAAAGTTCCCAGTGATTGACTGATGCCAAAATATTTGCAATAACCAAGGTGTGAAAATGAGGAAAGATGGTATTTTTGTGGATCCAATTTGTTATGTAACTTGTATGAGGGAGAGGGACTGTGAGGGCTTTCTGTAATTCTGTGAAGATGGTTCAGATGTACTCTCACAGACTTTTCTTTTTCCAGTCTTTTCTATAATTTGCAGTGGTTGCAAGCCGGGCCACAGCCCGGCTCCAACTGAGTGATGAATTACTAAAGGATTTAGTGCTTTGGTTCTAGTTAGAAAAGCATCCAACTTTATCCATTGCAGAACTAGATTTCTCCGAAGGACTGTTAACTGCAATCCCAGCTAAAGCAGGTTTTGCTGGGGTGACTCCAGTCTTGTCTGGTTTCAACTAGAATGGGTAAAAAAAAAAAAAAATTACTTTTTTCTTTCCTGCTGGAACTGGTAAAAGACATGGGAAGACAGAGGGATTAGCAGAAGTATTGGGAGCTTCACAGCCTAAGTGCAAAACAGAGTGGGAGGAGGGAGGGTGGGAGCAAATTCTGGCTATCCATCCTTAATCCAAAGCCGCCTGCTCCTTCCCAGGCTGTACTTCACTGTCATACACTTGCAAATTCACTCCAGGAATGAAAACAGACTAACTTTAAGCTTGTTCCCAAAGCTGCAAATTTGTCCCTGCTGGGTGTTAATTTAACTGCTTCCAGGGCACCAGGATGTCTACTGGTGCTCACTGGGCTTGCTTTCTTCTTTTTTTTTTCACACATCTGGTGTTGTGAAAACTTCCAAGGCACCACACAGGAGAGTGATGAACTGACCACTTTTAACCCTTTCTGCAGCATACTAAGCATGCTACCTGTCTCTCTTCACTGTTTTCTCCCTACAACAGACTCCATGGGCCTCATTATGGATGGGATCCATGCACACTAAAGTGGGTCTTATGAGTATTTCACAGGCTGAGAATTGAGACTTTCTTCAGCTCCATCATTCTCTGTTTTTCCTGTGAACAAACCTAGCTTAACAGTAATAACTAGACTTCAAAAATTTCCAGCAGAAAGAAATGTATTTGGGGCAGGGAGAGGTTTTTTCCAAAATACTTCTTTTTTCCACTTGTTTTTATCTAGTGTTGCCACCTCCCAGCAGGGAGGGCGTTCAGCGCAATAGTTTCGCTCACATTATGGCAAGTGGTGGCCTTTTCCTGTTGGTTTTTGATCGCTGCCATTTGTTCACTAATGGCATTAACTGTTTATCTCCTACATCAACTGAACCAGAGCAAATCCAGAACAATCTGGGTGTCTCATTTCCAGGCTTAGCTTTTGAACTCTGCCTGGCTTTTGCCACTTGGTTTGCTTTCTGTCGAACAAGTTGTTTGCATGACCAGCTCACTTGTTTCACTAACATATTCCTAGCAAAGGCATACAAACCGGCTTTTTTTATCTTTGGCAAGGGCTTCCTAAAAAAAAGCCAAAGGTACTCTTCCGTTTTGGCCTGTTGTGCCATGCCAGCCTCATGGCACAAAGAGCATGCAGAATCTTCTTTTGCTGTCTTCCTCTCAGCCCTATCATTACTGTGAATCCTGCAGCTCTCATACTGTGTTTCCAGCCTACTGACTGTCCCTTTTCAGCCCTTCTTCCTCTTCAGCATCCAGCTGAAGAGCTGAAACAGCATCGAGAAATATTTCACAGCCATGTGGGATGCTAAACACAGTGAGAAAGCAGCAGCACTATCCTACGGGTCTATGGAGGAGACCCAAGTGTGCCACAGTCCTTGATTTTGGTATCTTCTCTTCTTCATGTAGGGCATTCACTGCTGAGTTTATTTTTAAGAAAAATAAATAACTCTTGGTCCACAAATTACAGGCTTCCTTGGTAAACATGAAAGCTAGTTCATGGGCTAAGTACAGCTGTGTTGTCAAAATCTTGTTTCTTATTGAAAGTGTTATCAAGGCCACCCATCCTTTTCAGAAGCACTTCTTGGTGGGCCAAACTCCAGGGCCCCAGGCTTTTAATCCTTCAGAAATGCTTCCTGGAGTGTTGGACTCACCATCTGAAAATACTAAGGAAATTGGGTTTTTGGAGGTACAAACATTCATCTCTCTATTAAAGCCTGATATTTTTAAGCTGCAAAGTAGGACTTACGTGCCCATAGCCAAATTATTTATGCAGATATAGAGAATGTTCATCCAAAAAACCATATAGCTTTAACATATCCACCTCTGTTTTTCTTCTGACAAGTTTTCCAACCAGTGCACCTAGTAACCACTTTTGATATTGGCCATAAGTAAATTTAGTCTGGAAATTAACAGCACATTCCCAATTGTTTGGCTTTTCTGAGGAGAGTGCTGGTGGCCAAAAATCTTACTGCTTTTAAGATAAAATTTAGAATAAATGTTAGATATGTCAGAGCCAGGCACTCAGTTTAAAAATGGGATTCTTTTCTTCTCCTCTGCTTTCACAGCAAAATACAAACTAGTCCTTTGACTGGCACCTCATATTGTCCCTTTCTTTGTTGGAACCAAGAGGGGACCTGTGGAGACCACCTCTAAGTGGAGTAGATGTCCCATGGCTAGGGACACCAGATAGATATACAGGCATTTATTTGTACTATTCATTTAAATATACAGTCTGTTGTGAGGATATCTTCCCTCTCCTCCTGCAAAAGAATCCAAATAAAATCAAAAGCTAGTTAGTTGGTACAGTAATTGTACATAAATCTGCACATGAAACATTAATT
The DNA here is from genome assembly GCF_036417665.1 of Passer domesticus. Lineage (NCBI taxonomy): Eukaryota > Metazoa > Chordata > Aves > Passeriformes > Passeridae > Passer > Passer domesticus. Next base: position 79,228,765 of record NC_087475.1, read on the forward strand.
AAAGTCAAGCTATGGAAAAATTAAAAAAGCTAAAAGAACTTTGGACATTTGTGTGAAAATCATTGTGCTTGATACCAGGGAATATAGAAATGTTTGGACTGTTTGCTCAAATGGGCACAATGTTAGTGAATCATTTTAATCACCTTCATTATGTTCTTTCAAACAGAGGAGACTGTTTCCAAAATCAACCCTGACAAAAGCAACATATAAAACCCAGAGGCAGTTGTGAGGCTGCTAATTAGATAACTTTGTCTTGATATTTGCATTTGAGCCTATGGATCTGGACAACATAGTGTATTACTCTCAGGGCAAGAAGCAAACAAAGGGTTGCTGCCCCATGTCCTCTCGAATGACGTTTCCAAGGTGCCTTTTGCTCTCTCTGTTCCCCAGGGTAAATATCTGGAATAGTCATTATTGTGCTTTTCCCAAATTTTTCTTACATCTCTGGTCTTTTTGTGGCAACAAAACAATGCAGAAGCTGGAATTATGCTATAAATGTTACTTAACAACAAGAGAAAAAAGACAGAATGCCCAGATTTTGTATTATTTTAGCCATGCAAATGCTACAAGCAAAAACTAAACCAAATCGAGTTCATGCACAAATATCAGTAGGAACAGAGATAGTAGTGATAGCAGAAGTAATGAAATTATGTAATATATGCTAATTGTTTTCTACACACTAATTCATCCATGAAGCTTCTGTGAAGTGAATAATTATTAACTGTTCTTTAAAGGTTAAACATTGAGATGGTGAGATCAACACTTTTTTCTAACACAGCTGGTGAAGTGAAAGCATTTACTAGACGTAGTGCTTCTAAAAAGGTGTCTTCATAGAAGGTGGCTGAATTGAGGAGATGAAGTAGATCAGTATTTGTGAAAACAGGCCATCAATTTAAATTCATAAATATGACTTTAATTTTAGTCTTCAAAATAGGATTGGATTCAAAATTAGCATAAACTTTGCAAATTTTATAAAAATTTTTAAAATGTTTTGACCAAGTGTTCCCCTGTTAAAACTTTGGATAGACAAGGATTTCTACAAATCTCAAAGTATTTTGAGGAAACTTTCTTTTAAAGATTTAGAAGATAAAGAAGCAGCCAAAGTGGTCAGAATTTAATTTCATTAATATCTAAATATGTATGGCTTAAACCATTTAAAAAATGCATAGGTTTACATTCTGTGCTGAGGGAGACTGTATCTGTTGATATTTGTCCATGATGGAAACGAGATCATGCACGCTACAGTAGAAACTTAGCGCTTCACAATTGACAAATAGATGCAAGGTAAGAGCTACACTTCAAATGTAAAGCACAGGGGAAACTGATTTCACTCCAAGGCTTCTGAATTTGTATCTCAGCTACTTCATATATGTCTATTTACACAAAAGTGAATATATTTTCATGTGTGATGGTGAAGAGGGCAACTGTCTTTACTGAAATGTTAATCAAAATATTGTCCTTAATTGCTGTATTCCATAAGCAACAGTTTAAAGCAAAAGGTACATTTAAATATTTTAATTTCCTTGCCAATGCTGTCAAATATTGGGAGAAAATCAGGTTTTTGTTCCTTGTTCAGACTCTTCAGGCAAAAAAAATCTGCCTTTTTTTTTGCCATCAGTTCAGGGTGTTACTGAGTTCCTGTGAGAAATGTCCTGTAGTGAATGAGAAGGAAGCACTCACTGTACTCACTGTACTCACCTCAAATTCCATCTCCAGTTTTGTTCAAAACAGTGATGCAGGAGTCAGTGTGGTAGAAGTGGGAAGTGTGCACAGGAACACACATGTACATACACAGACATCCTGCACCTCCAGGTGTTCGCATCCCAAACAACCTGTGGGTCCATCTCAGGCAAAACTGGCAGGGAAGAAACATCTTCCTGCAATTAATCTGAGACTTTTCAGACAATGAGTGTGAGAGAGGACATGTGGACAAAGATCATGAATGACAGACATGGGGAAGACAAACTGGGAAGAAATAATCACTGTCGCCCAGCAGGAAAGTTGTAGGCACCTATTGATATCATCAGGCAGCAAAACAAGCTGGAGGAAGGCATCTTATCCCTGATATCAGAGAGCACTTCCTGTAGGAATCTTTGCTACAACATTTTCAATACCAAAAGTCAGCATGGACTGAAACCTGGAGTTGGGCAAATTCAGAAGAAATATTTGTGGAGGGCAGTCAGACAGTATGTTGCAGAGGCAAAGGTGCACTCAAAATGCCTACATGGCAGAATCTGGAAGATATATTGGACACCCTCCCAGCATATAATAGCTCTGTTCCTACAGTCCATCTTTGAACATCTCTTGATCATTCTGAGGGTGACCACTATAACACACAGTGCTGTTTGGGGCCACAGAAATAAGGCTGCTTGATCGTAGCAGAAAAGATTACTGATACAAAGTGTGCCAGAAATGGTGCATGGTTGGGGGAAATCCATCTTAGCCATGTCTCCCTCAAAGAAGTTTAAAATCACCTGACCTACAGACCCTCCCTGTGGCAGTATTTTTTTTTTTCACTTGATTTGTCTCAAGTTGACCTGGCCCATTTTGGCCCAGCAGCCCTAGATGATGTGCAAGTGGATGTACTGTTGGCTTTTCAGCTCAGCAGCGGGCACAGTGATGTGAAAGGGAGCTGCACCTCTTGGAAAGTTTTTTCAAAGATGGAAGCTCTAGGAGAGCTCAGCAGCCCCAGAAGTATGTGCACACTGCTGTATGTGCTCTTTCTGCTGCTGTCTTCAGGGCAAGCTTAATGACTGGTTTCACAGGGTGACACAAATATCCTAAGGAGCACAAGCAACAGAAGGGAAATGGTGATTTTCAGCCATTTATACCTTATCCAAACTGGAATGGCATTTCATGGAGAAGCCAAAAGCAATAGTGTCAAGGCCTCACTCGCTTCCAAATATTTCTTGCAAGAAATGAAGGAAATTAGATTTGTAAATGAATTATGGCAGGATCCTCTTCAAGGAGACTATGTAAAGCCACCATAATACTGAAGTCTGCTTTTTGCATTATGTTCGTAAGATTTCTGTTGATCACTAGGGTGATCTAGGGAAATAGTGACAACAAAACCATTTACTCCTCCCTGCCATCGCAAGTTTTTAAGCAAAAAATTTGTCTCTGATTCAGGTGGAGATCCCCTTTATATCATTATGACCATAGGAAAGAATTTTTTATAGAAGAAAACTTTAATTACATCTTCAGACCACTTTGCTGTAACAAGGACTTAGTGTTAATAAGAATCAGGCTTTAGGTGTTCCAAATGCTTTTTAAAAATAACACAACAATGTGCAAAGTAAACTCCAAGTTATTAATTCGAGAGTAGTATGAGCAGCAGCAGCAGTAAAGAAACCCAATATATCCATCAATCAACACTGTGGAAGCCTGTTTGTTTGCACTAGTTAGAGAGTGATGAATAGGTCCTCTGTATAAAACATTCAGCTACAGTGTGAGAGGGCAATAAATTATGTTTGTTAATTTTATATGCCATACATATAAAAATCACTAAAAATTGTCACTACACTGTGATGGTGACTGGAAGGCTTGGTACTGTAGAACTTTTACGCAGTGCTTTTTCATCTCCACAAATGAAGGTCTCTGGTATTTCCTGCATTTCAGGGAATATGATATAAAAGACCTGGAGGAAGAATTTCACCTACTAATCACTCAGGTTCCCAGCTGTCTCACTGAACTATACTTACCTAAATATGATGCTTCTCACTTACACTTCAAACCCCATTGCCTCAGCAATCATAGGAGAGACAGGGACCTCCAGGGCATGAGTGACTGTCCCCCAGGAGGTGCCAAGAGGCTTACCCTGCTCTGGAGAGCTGAGGCAGGTGAGGTGGATGGCCCATCAGGGAAGTGAACAGAGAGGCATGAGCTCAGCTGTGGGGCCAGCCTGTGGGCACAGTCCTGGCCTCTGAGCAACCAGAAAGGAGCATTGAGAGTTTGGTCCCTGGCTAAGGTGGAGAAGAAATTTAGACCTGGGCAGCCAGCATAGGCTATGCAACCACATCTGCCTGGTATTTCACAGGCTGCTTTTCAAACTGCTTTCAAAGCCAGGGTCAGGGGGAACAGTCTTTTAAGCTCAAGTTGGACTTCTACAGTTTGTTTTGTCTTTATCCGTGTGTGTTCTTTCCACTTTTGGCTGTGGGCTTTGGCCAGGACAAAACTTTGCACACACACACTTCTGCTGCTCAGAAATTTTTCCCCTCTAGCTAAGCTGGTTGACATTGTGTAGTGTATATTGAAGAAAGGTGCAAAGTCTGCAATAGCACTAAATAGTGCAGGCAAAAGTATGTTTGAGTATTTTTTAAACCATTGCAACACAGGAGAAGGCAAGACAAACCACTCCACTTTTTGGAAGCTTTCTTTGCAGCAGTGTGTATTTCCCAAGCCATGGCAGCAAGAAAATTAGTCTAATGCATGAGATTGTTGCCATGTTTTTAAATGGTGGTGTAAAAACTGTACTTACTTTCATGGGAATGAGGTTCTTTGCCAAAAACGAGATGCCTCAGCTCCCCATGGGACTTCATCCTAGTATGGAAGGAATGGAGGGAGCTGCTGTGAGCAGTCAGAGTAGATAGCAGGAATGATCGTGTGCATTTGTGGCAGCCTGTTTGTAAGGATGGAGGAGCAGCTCCGCCCTTGGCAGCAGATGCAGCAAGCCTGTCACAAGGTGAGGCTGGCAGATCTGCCTGGTGTCCCTGCCCTCACATGCCAGCAAATATTCCCCAAACCACTGCTTGCTCTTTCCAGTGCTTGGGTGTTGCTCCCACTTATACCTGGGTGCAGATCCAAAGTAATCACACTGAAACTCACTCTCACTTGCACTTTGCAGGCTGCTGTGACAGGGCAGAGCTCAACTTGCACACACAAGGCAGCACAGCAGGGCATGGCACACTGGACAGTCCCTACAGGGGAAAATCAGGAAGGCTTCACTGTTGGCAGCACTGAGCTTCATCCCCCAAGCTACACAGTAAAAATGAATGTAAAAACAAAACTAGTTTTGTTTGATTTGTTAAACACAATTCATTTCAACCCCCCTGTCAGCAAAAAGTAATTTTTTCCCTAGCTATTTTTATTTTATCACAAATGGGGAGAACTCATTAACACTAGTGTTTCGAACTGTAGTTTAATAGAAGGCAGACTAACACAGTTCATTAAAATATGCATGTTTGATGTTTGAGGCAATGTTTGCAGAAATCCTTGGGGAAAAGATACTGTGGAGCTAAAATTATGTTTTTCACAGCCAAATGGCATAATCTCATTACCAAAGTTTTGTGATGAAGATGAAAGGTACACTTAGTAATTGCGAAGGATAAACAGTTTTCTCTCCATAACTGCCCTTACTACTCACGGACAACAGATCCAGTGTGGACTGTTACATTTCATCTCCTCTCCTCTCCTCTCCTCTCCTCTCCTCTCCTCTCCTCTCCTCTCCTCTCCTCTCCTCTCCTCTCCTCTCCTCTCCTCTCCTCTCCTCTCCTCTCCTCTCCTCTCCTCTCCTCTCCTCTCCTCTCCTCTCCTCTCCTCTCCTCTCCTCTCCTCTCCTCTCCTCTCCTCTCCTCTCCTCTCCTCTCCTCTCCTCTCCTCTCCTCTCCTCTCCTCTCCTCTCCTCTCCTCTCCTCTCCTCTCCTCTCCTCTCTCCTCTTTCCTTAACCACCCACCAGCAGTTTCCATGGTCTGGATGTAAGGAATGTGAGAAATTTCTCTTCCCCTATTTCATGGCAGAGGAACATCCTGAAGAGATACATTTGCAAACATTTAGCCTGGTGATGCAGATGTTGCTCAGGGGGGATAAAATTTTAAAAACTGAAGTTCTTTTCCATTACTTTTTTCTTATAGCTTTCTGTCAGGCTGCTCAGCACACTGCTCTGCAACCTCTTCCAGCTGGTGAGCCCACATTATTTCAAGGAAATCCACTGACCCTTTACAGCAAATAGAAACCTTGTTTTCCTTAGTTACCTTTTGACCCTCAGAAGTAATCTGTGGGCTCCTGGGCATCTGATCTTATGCTGAAAACATGATTTAGGAGATCTGAAGGAGAAAGGATCTGCCAGAAAAGTACAGCTCTTCTAAAAATTTCTCTGACCACATTGTCTTTGGAGAGGGAAAAAAAGGGTCCTTACCTTACCTGCAGGATATGGGAAAAATCCTTTTTTGCCTTTAGTTTAGTGCTGCTGTAGCAGCAGTTGGAGTGGGCTTTGGGCTGTGTTCTTTCACAGAACTGAAATGAAACTGCACTGTCAAAGCACTGGACCCCAGTGTGATCTGGCAGATATGAATTTTACATGTCCTGGTGGACATTTTGTTGGGTACCTACTGGCAGCTTTGGTTCAGAAAGAAAGATGGATTGCACTGTGGGGTTTTTTCCTGCTACTTTACAGCTAGCTTGTCATATCTGTAACTGAGGCCCTTAAATCAGGAACTGACACCGTTCCCATGTCCTAAATGATTATATGACCCTGTAGGATTGAGTGATGTGTTAATCTTCTCTAATTATACTGTAGTGTATCTCTTGTGTTCAAACACGGTCACGAACAGGGCTGTTTCTGCTCCCATGATGTGGATGGCAGGAAGCCAGCTGGAGCTGCACCAGGTCCCATTTGCAGCTCAGTGACCATGTGTTTGGGGGGAAATTGAAGGTTCATGGACAATGCAAGAAAAAAGATGCTAGAGCAGGATGAGATCTAAAATGATGTTTTGAATGTTCTGTCTCTTTTGCAACGTGATTCTTCATTCATCATGCAAATTTATAATTTTCATGCAATTAAAAGATAATTTCTGTTATGAAAGTGTGTTTGATTAGCGTGTACAGTTGACAGCTAATAAAGCTGTGTGGAATACTCACACACACAAAACCTCTCCTCCTAGTGGGAAATTTCACTTTCTACTGAAGAAAAGGCATATTTCCCTTTTCATAACCAGAGAGGGAGGATGAGAATTTGTTCTTGTTCATCTTGTTAGTGGCTGTAACCCAAGAACTTTACATAGGTGATCCAAAGGTGGTGTGTCATAACATAAAGCCATGACTCAGAAATGTGCCCAGCTGTATCCTCACTGAGGCTGCCACTGTGACCATGTACAAGGGCATTAAATGAGTTGTAGAAATCACAGTCACTCCTCCTTTTAAAGCTCTTGATGCTCCCAGAGCAATATGAATGCCACAGGGTAAATAAAGAGCCCAGACCCATGAAATCCAAATACACAGTGGCCTGCCCCACAGTTCCACGTGGGCCAGCACAGCAGTCCCAGCTGCAGGTGGGTGGTTGCTGCCATTCCCTCTCCTTCTTGCTGGTCACAGAGCTGGCTAAAGCCCTGGGGTGGACACATCTCTGCTGTTAGACAAGCACTGTTATCAGCTTCGTTTCTGTCATTCAGCAGCAGCAATGCTGCCATTGGAACAACTCCTGTCAGTTGGGAGTCCTTCTGCCATCCTGAAGGAGCTTTGGGGCATTCCCTGGTTATATCACCCATTCCTTTACATAATAGAGGTATTTGAAGGTAGCTCAACATGTGTCCAAGTCAGCAAAAGTTCAGGTAGTCTTCCCAAGCCCTCAGCATGCATGGTGGTAGCCAGATCTCCAGAAGTGATTAGCAGCTTCTGAGGCTGTGCAATGGAACTGAAAAATGCCTGTCTAGGACTTAATCCTGCTCAGATCCACAGGACTCCTCACTGGAACAATGCAGGGCACTGGGTCACAGCACCTACAGCATCTCTTCAGTGTCATAGAGATGCCCAAATTTAGCCCTCACTAGTCTCATGAGCTTGTATGTCATGCCTTCCTGGAGACAGACCTCCATTTCAGGGACTATGGTGGCCTCTGCCATATCTCAGAAGAGCCCATGCCTGGCAGAGTTTTTTGGATGGATTTGTGATCCCTCAAGGCCTGTCTGCACGGTGGGCCAGAGGGTCTGGGACAGAAAACAAGCCCCAGAGAAGCTGTGCTGCTGGGGATGCACCACACTGTGTGCTTGCCTCCTCCAGCAGCCTGGTCAGAGGCCACGCCATGGCCTGAGTTAGTGCTGTGAGCCATCTCTGTGACCTGGGTCACTGCTTTGAGCCTCCTCCCTCCATGTGACTCAGGCACATGACCGACACATGGGATGAGTCCTGTGTGTGATTCAGCTTGGCAGAGCTGCTAATGATGGAAGGAACACAACGTGAGAGCTGTTGTGTGTTAAAAGGTTGCAAAAATGAGAACTCAGACAGTAGAGCTTTTTCATGAAATTGCTTAGGCAAGCAGAAGGTCAGGCATTCTAGAGCTCTTCACTTGACAGCTGTCTGTCAGATGCATGTAAGTGGATTTTAGCAGTCAGCATGCACCTGCCATCTCCACCTTTTCCAAAGACTTCGGTGCCAAATGTCAAAAATGGGGGATTTTGAGAATCTGATTTTGAGAGCTGCTGGTGGTTGTCATCCCGGGTTTGATGTTGATTAGCTACAGTCTGAAAGGATGGATAAACAATTGGTTCATGTAAGTGAGAACTGCTACAGAGGCATTAGCTACAGACTACTTGCTGCTGCCTAAGCACCCAGTTTGTACTGCACTGAAGTCCCTTCAGAGAGGGGTTTGGACTATTGGCTGATTCCTTCAGCTAGAAAAGTTCTGTGATCCAAGCTGACAGGAACCTTGAAGTTGAAACATAAATCAATCCCAGCCCTTGGCAGCAGGTCTCTATCAAAACATTATACAGTCACCTCTGGAAGGAGGAGTGACTCTATCCCTTCTAGTTAGACTGAGATCTTTCAGAAGCATAGGAGGAGAAAAGTAAGTAAAATAATGGAGCAGGAGAACAAAATGAATGTCTGCTTTGCCAAAATTTCTATTTCCTTTCCAACTTCTAAAGTTTTTGGGGAAAAGCATCAAAGATAAGCCTTTGGCTCTATGTAGCGTTATTGTGATACTCATTTTGAGGCCAAGTGTCACTGGTTATGGAGAGAAAAGAAGGGAATGAAAAAGATACCTTCTTACTCAACTGATCAGTCCCTGGTGTGCATTGAGTCATAGCTGCTTATTTCACTGACAGAAACAAGTTTTTACTCTTTTTTTCCCCCTTCCTATTAGCAACACATAGCACGGACAGCTAAGGGAGGACTGATGGCTCACACTCTGGCTCTCAGGTCACTAACAGCAGAGTTAACTATGTTTTTATTGCTGCAGTGATGCACAGCCTAGAAGAATACAGTCTGACTTTCAGGCCACAGGTAATGTTCACGTTCTTGGCAGCTGGAAGAAACAAATGAAGGATCTTGCAGTGGAAATAAAATGTGAGCCCAGCCCTCTGAGTGTCCATGTTCACAACAAATGCTATACAAAAGCATGGCTCTGAAAAACCCCATGGACAGATAAACAGACTATTCAGAAAAAGAAAACTGTGGAGCAAGTCTGACCCTTAGTAAACTCTAAACCAGTCCAAGCCCTTTTTGAGAACAGAGACATGGTCTTGGGGAACAGAAATAAAGCTGAAAGGGAAGGCAGTGGGACACACCAAGAGGCCATACAGAAAACAGGGAGTTTTACTGCCCCAAGGCCAGGTATTCATTTGCCACACCAGGCATCACTAGCTGGGACATGCTATGCTCCCTTCCCGAGAAAATCTTCCCAGCTGGATTTGGGCTGTGTAAATTATTTTGTTAATGATGAAATAACTGGTTGGTTAATTTGTTAGTTGAGGAAGTTCATGCCAAGGAAATCCTGTTCAGTCTCCTACATGTGCCATGACTTTGCATTAAAAGCCTAAGGGCCAAATACTCCAGTCTGTTTCCGGTGTCAGAAAACAAGATTTAACCCAACAGTTGTGCTAAACTGGGATTATGGCAATGTATTTCACACTGTTGTATCTGTCTCTACTATTTGTTGCTAACCAAAACAGATTTTATTTAACCAGGGAATTAAGTTGGACTAGTAGGTGCCAATTTTGCGTGAACCTTTTATACTCCTATACTCATTTTCCTACTTCTATCATTTCAGCTTTCTGTAAGTTTATTACATGTGGATGGATACTGATGCCAGCAGCCTTTTTCCCCTCCAGTTTCTGCAGAGCTTTTCACGTGCATGCTATGTACACTTACTCACACACACAAGGAAGCACTCCCAGTGGAGTTGCTCTGAGTGTGCTGCCAGCACATAGCAGAGGTGAAACCACCAGGCTGCAATAAAAAGTTTTGCCCTTGAGGCAAAAACAGGGATGGAGACAAAAAGCATTTATCATTTCCTGTCACTGTTATTGTCTCATGGTTCCTCCTCAGCTAATGCCAGACCTCTGGCAGTGGAGCGGGGAGGGATGGGAGAGCTCATGCTGTGCATCCATTGAATTAACAGTTTGAAGGAAGAGGCTTCCAGTAGTTCCTTAAAGAATCAGTTAGAAGTGAAGATCAGGCAAATCTACTCTTTAGGTAGGTCCCTTTTCAGGATAGGATCTGACTTGTGAGTTATTTAATTTAGTTTAACAAAAAGCTTTTAATTCATTCAATTGAATGTGCTTTATAATGCGCATTATAATCCTGCAGATTCATTGGAGTCAGTTGGAACCATTGCAGTGACTTCAATGATTTTGTTTCCATAAAACACCTTTTCAAATTATATTTATTAAATTTATTTAGTTGTAGTAGAGATTTCTGGCACAGAAAAAAAAATCTCAGAAAATACTTCTGAAAAAAAAAAAACTTTCTGAATTTAAATCTAATGCTCACTCTACTCCTAAAAGTCATATTTCAATGAAAGACTTCATTCTATTATCAAACCAAATGAAGCATCCATGATGTCCTAGCTCTACTAATGCTTGTCAAATGTAGGTGCAATTTGAATAAACAATAGAATTAAAATAAAAATTCCTTTCTATCAGGACCAGAATTTTAAGTTTTTCTCTGCATTTTTTCTGCATTTAAATAATAAGCATTTAATTTAGTCCTGCCAAAACTACTAAAGAAAAACCCCAAACAACAACAAAAAAAAACATTATGAAATATCAGTGTCTCCACAAAACACTGATCATTTGAAAACAATACGCTTGACCCTTTCTAAATGTGCAACCTCACTCCTACACTTTATTTTTGTAGCAGCCCAGAATCTGGCAAGACACTTATCTCTCCCATTGACATCACTGAATCATGGATCAGTGCACATAAGCTGGAAGATTGTGATTAATATCTTCATGTTAGTATTTTTACACTTAGCTAACTTTCCCCTAAGAATAATCTAACTACTATCAGAATTTTTTGGTTCACAGTATAACTTGAAGTAATTATTGCAAGTTATTTCACACTTCCGTTGTAAAAGCAGATAAAGGCAAGCCAGATCACAGATGTGTTGTGCTCAGTGCACTCAATGACAAAGTAAATGGTAGTCTGCGCCTAAAAATGGTCCATGTTCTTTTCTCATTTGTAAACTGTGACATGTTATTGTGATATTTCATATGTATGTAATAACTAGAACTATTCATGCATATATTTCTTTAGTGGAAAGTGCCTCAAAACCCCTTTTTTGGCAAAAAAATGGACGTTACTTTTTACCTACAGAAATCTACAAGAGAAGTCAGAACAGTTCCAAAGATTGCTTTTCATCAACTTTAACTTAGTTGTTCTTCAACCAGATTTCAAGATATCTAGATACATCAAGATATTTCAGATCTCTTTTCCATTTTGAATTAGCACTTTTACATGTTCAGCCTGACCTCTTGGCTTATATTTAGTAACCACAGGAGTCCAGGATCTCTGCTGGGAATGGCAAATAGAATAATCTCATTAAAACTAACATTGAGGTGGCATCAAGTTGAGGGGACAATAATTTCTTAAGTAGCAGCAAGTTGATCTCTTGCTACCTGTTGTCTACCTGTGGCCTGACCAGATGCTCTTGCAGGGTGCTGCTCTGCTATTTCCATGCCCTCTCTGGCATCTGTGTGTTTCCCAAGCTACGGGAAATAGCTTAAACTACTAGATTTTTCTTACTTTCATTTTGCAATCCTGCTTTTAGTAACAGAAGTGGTCCCAGGCACTCTGCAGTTATCAGTGTTTTGCATTTTTTTTACTTCTGTTCTTTCATTTTCTTGTTGTGATGAGGGAGCAGGGTCTACCTGCCAGCCATGTATGCCTAAGCAAAACTATTTTGGGCTTTGAAGGTTGAGCCAAAGACAAAGCATTCCCAGTAAGATCTGTTTCATATATATCATGTCTTAAGTATCCTTTAAATGCTTCATTAATTCTGAGGCATTAGTACAGCAAGGAATAACTTTTCACTTAATCATTCATGACCAAGAGGTTTCTTGTAAACTGGATTCACCCTCTCATCTCCAGACTTTTTATTCTTCTATCTTGCTCCTCATTTGAAGTAGCAATCTGCTACTTTTCCTGAAAGCAGTTCTTTCCAGGCCAAAGGAAATGGTATGAAGCTGCCTTTTCCTTCTCCCCAGCCCACAGCCAGGACAAGCAAGCCCAGAAACTCACTGCTGAGTGTCAGACACAGAGTCCCAACAGGAACAGATGTGTTCAAGCCCATGACAAGAACTGAGGAGATGAAATCTTTCCCAGGCTGCAAATGTCTTGTTGCTTAAGAAGAAGAACTGATCTCCCCTTTTACTGTCAAAACAGAAGAGAAATCTGGTGAATTATTTTCCATAAAGTTTGTTTTATTACTTAGTTTGTTGGCTGGGTGAAAATTCTTATGAAGCTCACAACTTTAATTTTTTTCAGTTGCTTTTTGGGGTGATGGGACCCCATTGAGTCAGTAGATCTCCTTCATCACCCTTGAGCTAGAAGTGCAAGGAAGAAAAGAAAGAATTAAAATTCTGTACAAAGGTCAGAGAAAGCTTAAAGCCTGCAACTTGAAACCACTGGCACGAAGCTGCGGCACTTCATATTTCTGCTGGGAAGGAATCCTGCTTGTGGAATCAGAATAAAAGAAGTTCTTGTGAATCTCACCAGTGAATGTAGTGATATATACAGGCAAAAGTGTATGTGTTATTCATGCATATTTGTTACATATGTGTACATGTATATAAAGAGAAAAATCTTTAAGCACAATTTTCCTTTGAAATCCTTGCTTACTCCTGGATGATTAGAAAGGATAATAATAACAATAAAAAACCCTCAAATGGGGATTAAATCCGCAAGAGAAGAAGTGTTCCATTTATTGGAGCCTTGCTTATCTCGCACAGAGTAAGGGGATTATGCGATTGCTTTTGTGTTCTGAACGATTGTGGCTAGACAGTTTCTGACATAATAGACTTGCCTACTGAAATAGAAACATTACTGTGAGATGGATTTGCAGCTGGCTGCAGAAATGCATTTGTCTGAACAGAAATGTCCCTTGTAACTTACTGAAATGCTCTGAGTGTGGAAGTCAGGCCTTTTGGGGAGGACGTACACTGACATACTTGTGTTGGGATCACAAGACACCAGAGCCTCTGGAGACACTGGGGTGGTGTGCTTGGAGAAGGGACCTGTGTTCATGAGCCCTTTTGAATTGACAATGCAGTCCCACTCTCACGGACTGGAGGCAGGGTATATGAGGAAAGCTGGTTTTTGGGACATGTTGCTAACTGAGGTAACAGGCTCTGAGCAAGGAGATGGATTTGCAAGAGCACTGTGGAGTTATGTGGTCAGCTGTCCCCAAGAGCAGGCTTTGGAAATTTTTCTACACCAGGGCTCCATCTCTGAGGACACGCAGAGTACAGACTCCTTTCTGGTAACCATCATTAGCTTCAAATGTTGCTTGCAATGCTTAGGGCTATAGGGATCCCTGAAGACCCTACAGCTTTTCTCTGCATATTCAGACTGACTGGTGTGCTGTCCTCCAGGGCTGCTGTCAGTGTTTTTGGGATGGTAGCATGTTCCTTGGAAGTGTTCAGTCCTGCTTTCCTCTGGTGTTATGATCACAAAGGGCCTTTGAGTGTTAGACACAATTTTTAGCACAGCAGAAGAGAGCCTTTGAACACTTTTTCAACCAAGGACACAACTTCCCTAGGTGATACTGGAGAGAGCAGAGCAGGGGCCAGTTCCTCTTCCTCTATGCCCCTGCTTTTCCTTGGGCTACTTCTTTCCCCACTTTGGTAGCTCAGCAAATCCCATGTGACAGAGGAGGTGCTCCCATCCAGCATGGTGGGGCAACAAGAGAACCAAAAACCCAGGCTGGGGCTTTTGAAGCTCTCAGTGTGGGGTGGGGGCAGTTGGCTCCAGAGGAGCAATGCAAAGCCAGTACAGAGCACATGGGAAAAATCCTCCCCCTCTAAATCTGAAACACTGCACCTAGGCACAGGGCCAAGTCAGATCTTTGGGCTGTGCTTTGCTATCCCTCCCACCAAATCTCGGTATGTCCTTTCTAAATGTTTCATCAAAATAAAGAACGATCCCAGGGCCTCCCATGTGTTCATGGCTGGCAGTCCCCAAGAAAGGGACAGCCTTGGAAGGATGTGCTTCAGGACGTAGCTCCTGGCGGGGTGATTGAGCCTCTCTGTCCTTCTCGTGGACAGGGTGCACTCATAGGTCAGACCACTTTGTTAGGCAAGGCAGCCCAAGCCACGGAGTGTCAGAAAGGGACAACAAAGGGTTAAGGTGTTCAGACCATTGCAGCCACATCAGAGTTTACTCTCCTTTCCTGTTTTCATTCATCTCTAGCCACTTCCACCAACCCACCCACTCCCACCCCTTCCAATAACCTGGTCACTTTGTTTGAGGAAGACATTAACTTTCTGCAGTGTTGCTCTTAGTGTGGTGTGGGGCTTTTTTCCCCTTTAAGATTATGTCACTTTAAAATCATTTCACTTCTAAAAATGACAATAAACTTTACACTTTCCTGCTGTAAAACAGGCCAGTGCTGTCACTAGTTTGCCCATTCTGGGGGATTTATGGCCCCAAGTCTGATGTGATGCAATCCTCTCAAATGAAAAATCATCACGACTGAGCCTGTAGCACAAAGAGACGATTTAAGAGGAACGGGAATAATTAAGGCTGCCCCTTACAAGCCCAGCACAAAGGCATTTCTCAGAGCAGCCTGTACTCTTAGTGAATAGGCAGAAGGGGATCTTAGTTGTCCAAGACTGCAATCCCCCATGGTCTCCACCACATCTGCGAATAAGGCGAACCTGTGTCTTTGGATTTTAGCCAATGCCTGGGGGAAAAAGAGACTGAGATTCTGGTGGTTTTCTTCCTTCCTGAGCCCTCCAGACCTTGCCAACCCTATCTTGGTGAGGGGTGGGTGCTGAACCTGTGCCGGTAGCAGCACACACATGCCCACACACACACAGCCCACATAGCTCTGCATTACTCTGCTTTCAGTTGTTTCCTCAGTAAGGAACCCAGAGCCCCACATATTTGCATAAATGGCAGATAGAGCTTCAGTTCAGCCAGGGCTGTCATCTCTTGCTCAGCAACTGCTCTCATGTGAGCCCCTGGCTTGAGCTTGGATTTAGAGTCTCCTGCTCCCACATCTCCTGCATGAACTGCTCACCTTGTGCCAGTCTAGGGAAGGAGTCTTCTCAATGTCCCAGAAAAGCCCAAACCAAGGGCTGCTGAAAACCTGTGGTTGTTTCCCAGCATCCTGGGGACTGTAGCCTTCTGTGTTAAACCTCCCAGACATGTCTCTTCCCGAAGGTCCCTGCTGCAGCCTGCCTTTGTCTCAGAGACCCAGGCACCAGGTCACCACCTCCTGCTGTTCTGCTGGGGGATGAAAAAGGGTCCCGTGGTGCTCTAATCTTCCCCTATGTCTTTTGCCTAAGGCACAAAACTGCCTATGGAGGGGAAAATTGCCCAGCAAATGAATGTCCTGCCCATTTACTATTGGCTTGAAATCTGAAATTTGAGACCAATTAGAATTCAAACTGGGCATTTTCAGAAAGAGAAAAATCCACGTTTTAGCTAAAATAATAATTTAAGTTATGTTTTGAAAGTTCCCACTGAGACAGTTTCCCCAGAAATGCAGGGGATTTTAGACTACTACTTTAAATGAGGGTGCTTTGAAACTGGCACATGTTGCATTAGCAGCCCTTGCCGCTGGCTGCTCTCTCTTTGAGAATGAAATTCATGTCTAAAATGTTAAAGGAAATTGCCACTCCAGCTAAATGACAAGGTGGTAGTAACACAAATACCAAACTTCAGTTTATCTGCCCCCCCTTCAACTAAAAAAAAAAGATCAGTGATTCCAACAGGAACAGGTTCTGGCTGTTTCAAGCTTTTATTAAATCTCACTTTTTACCTAGAAATGTGACTGAACAGAAAACTGTCACAAAACCAACAAGAATGCTATAGAGACCCTGCTTTTATTTTTGCAGGATTTTGAACTAAATGATACATGTAGTTTTCATCTTCAGTTTCTGTCTTGGCTTTCTCTGTCTTTCCAAGAAGGAGGCTTCTGATTATAAAAGCCTTAGGTCAACTTGCAGCTGAAAGCACTCTAAGATCACCACCTCTGCAGCATTGTGAATACAAGTGGTGTAGTTTACTAACAATAATAAATATAAAAATGCAATAAGTGTGCCAGTGCTAATCATATTTCATATGAGCAGGCTTCTTAAGCCTTAATGCAGGGAAAAAATTGTCTTTGATTCAGCTCCTCATTTACTATAATTTCTGTATCTGTTGTTTTATCTGCTTCTTAAATCCATTTCTCAATGTGACTCACTGGTATTCTCAGCAGACTGCATTCATGGGGACCATCTTGTCAAAAGTTAGATCTGAGAAAGTGGCTCATTTGCTCTACATGCTTATCTCATTTTCTGTTTGCAGGGCATTGATGCAAATCCCGATATCAGATAATTGCCTTGCTTTATTTTACCTGGAGGCATGTTTTTGAACTTTGGGCTATTCATGCAGAATCCACAGTGTTTCATAGCTAAGTTAGGATAGTTAATTCATGTGTGGTCACATGAGCCCCGTAGCATAATTTCTGTTTGTCCATTTGGTAGCCATTTCAGGTTTTCACTGGTCAGTGAAGCAATGCCAAGAACAGATAGAATAGAGCTGGACTTAGCCAGGATAGTGTCCCAAGAAGAGGTATTGTCCTAAATTTTTCTTGCAGTGCATTCCATCAGTACATCCTTCATCTTTTTCCTGAAAGCTTCTCCCACCATGCTCCTCCAAACCTCTCCTCCTCAGCTTTCTGTCACCTGTCCCTCCCTGTTTATTTCACAACATACAAAGGAATTGGGCTCTGAGGAGCATTTGGAGCTGGACCTGCAGATGTGCAGAGGTGACAATGCTGCTATGGCTGTGCCTGTCAAAGCTTTATCCAAATCCTGCCTATCTAAACTTACCTAACCATTGGGACAAAGGTCTTGGTGTCACTCAGTCATTGTCCTCAGAGGTGAAACGGAAATACACTATGCTGCTATCTAGGGAAGGACAAGGAAGTGTTCTTCTTCTTCATGTGTTCATGCAGTGTCTGGCTGAGGGTTGAGGGTTGCAACCATTCCAGTTTTCCAGCAGCTGCTTAAGAAGGGAAGGTCTTGTACATCAGCCTCATTTGCCTTGTTATTGTAGCTTCCATTTGGCTTTGCCAAGTAAAAGATCATACACCATTTTATAGTTCCTGTTCTAATAGATGTAAATTATTCACACTCTTTGGTTGCTTTTTAGAGCTGGTCTACAAATAAACATTGGGTCTTCTCCAGCGGTGAAAAATCCATAATTGTCTGAACATTGAGAGAAACATAAGTGGCTTGAGCTGCAAAATAAACGTGTAATGCTATAGATTCATTTCTGTTTGGACTTCCCTTGGTCTTATTTCCTGCACAGATAGAATGTAAAACTGGTCATTCCAAAAGAAAGCGGTGCAGGCTCTGTCTTTGGGCACATGGTGAGCTCAGGTAGAAGTTGGGAGGAGATGCCATCTGCTGGGAAGTGCGGACATTGTCAGAAGGAAAAGCCGCGTTGGAAGCAGCTGTGAGCAAATGATACGGAAGATTAAATTAATGCTCTATGTCTAGCCACTAGCTAGGGGTGAACCCCACCTCCCAATTTCTCCGCAGCTTGGAGCGCTGAAGCGGCTGCTTTCCTCCCGGTGGGATGGTTGTCCAGCCCTTGCTGGCCAAGCAGCTGCTGAATCACAGCCACCACTGCTGTTCATGGCTGTATGAGCCTGGGAAGGAGCATGTGGGGGGGAAGAGAGAAAGATTTAAGGCAATCAGTAGGAGTTGGTATAAAGGAAAACAGAAGGTTAAAAATCTAGAAATTTAAGTGGAAAGATAAATGAGCCTAAAGAATCTCTGGAAGGGAAAACTTTTAATAGCAGGAACCACAATAACAATAATTGTCATCATTGGGGACTGAAAAATACGTGTCTCTAATCCAGCAAAATGTTGAACTTCCTTGAGTAATGCTACTAACACCTTAGTTAAGCAGTTATGCAAATGCTTGAATGATAAAGATAAATTTAAACCAAATGCAGGAAACAGCATGTCAAGAATAAAACTGTTAATTGTTTTTTGATTTAATCCTCTGATTCTCATTACTGCTTCACTCTACAACCTACTGC
Source organism: Passer domesticus (assembly GCF_036417665.1). Classification (NCBI taxonomy): domain Eukaryota; kingdom Metazoa; phylum Chordata; class Aves; order Passeriformes; family Passeridae; genus Passer; species Passer domesticus. The sequence continues at coordinate 79,247,238 of NC_087475.1, forward strand.
GTTTTCACTGTAACTTTCAAACTTTCAAGGTGGTTGTAGAGAAGAAGGTAGAGTTTAGTGCTTTTTTCATTTGTCCCCAGTGCGTGATTGCACTAAATGTGTTTTTAATATTGCTTTTTACCACTTTGATTTTTTATTTTGTTGTTGTTGTTCACATTAGAAAACCACAAGACAGACATTAGATATGATTTATCAGGAAGTATCTGGGGCTATGCCAGATGATTAAAAAAGAAAAAGAAAACAAGAATAACACACATGGGGGCCCATCTAAATAAGAGTCATTGAGCTGCAGTCATTAAAGAGAAGTTCTCTGTAAACTGGAGTTGGATGAGCTGACAGTAACAACGATATCTGTATAATTTTGTCATAGGAAAGGAGGAATGTGCATATTGATGGGGATTTCTTATAGTATTTGAAGGGAACCTACAAGGAAGGCAGTCAGGGATGTAGTAATGACTTGCAAGACCATGAATCATTAGAGACTTGTATGGTTCAAGTTCTTCAAAGGTCATTTCTCAAAGATATTGGGGAGATAAGGTGATGAAAAATAATAGGCAGTCACAGAGGTGTCTGGGTAGATGGGTGCATAGGTGGCTAACCAGGCAGCCAGTTGGCCAGGGATTTAAGAATATGACCTCTAGATGAGCTATATTTCATTTGCTTGAAAGTTAAAATCTATTCTCCCTTACCTGGGTCCTGAAACTGGCCACTGAAGGATTTGCATCTTGCTGGGGCTTTTATGCTGGTCTCCATCAGGGGTCACTCCATGAAGCACCTCACCTTTGGGCAAGGGCACACCTCCTCATCTGCTTGAGGTGAGGGGATGGACCTGCTCCTGCAGAGGGAACCTGTGCTATCAGAAGCATCATTGCCAGCTCCTCTCAAAAACAAGGAAACATTGTTTGGGTGATTTCTTCTGAAAATATGAAGATGGGAAAGTAAGATCATTTTTGCTGTCCTTGCCACCATAAATTTAATGTGAGCTGTAGATAGCAGAACTCTGGGAAACTCTGTTCCACTTCAGAGAAAGGAAGTGGATTTCTGGGAAGAGGGAGGACAAATTTGTGTCTCCTGAGATTTAACTACTTCTGAAATTCAAAGCTCTCCAAGCTTCTTGCATTTAGTTTTCATATCTGTAAAGTTTTCTTTGTGCTTGTCCCCACACGTTAACACCACAGAAGACAAAAGCACCCAAGGACTTCATTGTCAGAATAAAATAATACAGCTAATGTAATTAAATTAAACTATTACAATACTAATTATAGTTTGAATAATAATAGTAGCCAGAAGAAGAAGTAAGGCTGTAAAAGCTACTGTTTGAAGAATTCTGCATGTACTCAGAGCCCACAATCAATATTGCTGTTTTCAGTGCTGCAACGCTTCATCACCCTCCTAGTGAAAAATAAGGTATCCTCTACAAAATGTGCTAAGTGACATGTGAGTCAGTCCAAGAGCTCTGAAATCCTGTCTGGAATGCCAGGGGAGTAGTCAAGCAGCTGCCTTCTTATTGTCATAAAACTTGATAGCTTTTTGCAAATACATACAAATAATGTTTTGTTTACTTTCACTGTGAACACACATACTCCCAAAAAGCTCCAACAAAGTTTGGTGCTAATTTTTTCCCCATCTTCATTTCATTGCTTGTCGATTTGGCAGGAGAAGGAATAGACAGCATTCAGGACAAATCACATTGTCAAACTTGATCTTTTTTTAAAATAACAGAGTCAACATCTGAAAGTAAAAAACTGGGATTTTGTGGGACTGGATTAAAAAAGGGGGAAGGGTACTGAAATACCTTCATTCATTATTTAAAACAATTACTCCAAGCAGGAAACTTGGCACTAGAAGCTTTTATTAAATCAGTTCAGAGGGATCTGTTTTCAACAAATGAGATAAATGTCAAGTCGAAGTCTTTAGGCACTCAAAGTGCATCACATTTTCCTTCCCCAAAAAAGCAGAACAAAAATGTGCACAAAAGAAATTACTTACATATGTAAAAATCACATTCAGTTTAAATAATCTCTTCTTCCTGCCTGAATATATCAACAGTGTATCAGAGCTTAATGTAATCTTTTAAGAGTGTGATTATTTGAGAATGTTTTGATCCTCTCTACTCCTTATTGTTAACCTACATCACAACAAACATGTAAACATGTATTTATCTGTATAGCATCTTTATTTTGGTCACTGTAGTTCTGAGTGCTTCCCATGTGTATATGGACAAGGACATTAGGGAAATCAATAATAATTCTTTACATTTTTTTTGTTTTGGTCCATTTAAAAACCTCTCTTTTTTTGCTCAGTCTCTCATCTCCCATTATGTGTTTTCCCACCTCCTGGATATCTGTTTTTCTGCTGCCTACTCTCTGTTAGTGCATCTTAATGCTGCCCTGTGTATTCATTGTGGTGGGCAGGAGGGAGGACCTGGCATGGAGACAAGGGCATGCTGCTCTCATCTGCAGCTTTCAAACTTCCATTGCTGGTTAGTCCAGGGGTTCTGTGGCAATTCAGTTCTTTGCATTTTAGTAGAAATATGGCAACAGTTTTAGGAGCATATATTCTCTTTTCTTGAAGAAAACAGACTGAGGAGTTGCAGTTTTAGAAAATGCTAAAACACTTCTGAGTTTTGTGAGGTCAGAAACTGTGGGATAACATCAATCTCTTCATGCTAATTTAGTTCCCTGAGGATCCCAAAGTGATGCCTAAACAGCCACAGGAAATTAGAAAGTTTTTATTTCCACTGTTTTTATTGGTATACTACCTGATTATGGCTTTGCAAGACAAGGGAGGGAGGGTGCAAACAACTTAAAGAGGCGTAAGGGTGCTGAAGGAATCTTTCAATCCCAAAGCACTGAGATTTGTAATCCTTACTCAAGCTAGGGAAGGCTATTGTCAACAGTCCCTTGATATTTAAGCTCTCCAAGCCACTGAGTCACTGGGCCTACTCATCTGACTCATTACAGAAAAGAGGGAGTGCTGCTGTTGCACAGAGGACTTCAGCAAAGGCCAGTTTTCAGGGAATATCCCAATGAACAAATCCTCTCCTATCTAAATGTGAAGAATGTTCAAAACTCAACAGGGTCGAGCAAGAGAGAACTGGGGAGGGGATAGCAGGTGGGTGATGGAAAACAAGGGTGAGAACAGTGGATCATATGAGTTCTCTCTTCTCCAGGGGATGCTCAGCCAGTTTTCCATTCTTGCTTTATATGATTCACACTTTGCTCTCCCAGCATTACTGATGGGAATCTCAAAATATCAGAGAAATGATGAAAAGAAAGCTTATTCCTTGCCAGGTCAAAACATCAGCTACAGACAGCACAACTCCAGGAAGAGACATGGAAAAGTATAGTTCTGGTGCCTCGCATTCCTGATTACAGAATTTGATAGGGCCATTTAGCAAATCTTCCTACGTGAGCTGTCTGGCAAGCAGTATAAAGGTCCTGCACACTTCCATGCTGGGAATGTCTGGCACTGGTGTTTGTTAGGTTGACCTTGCCCTCTGGAACAACAGTGCTGGGTCTTGTGATGGCCTTGAAATATAGAACTCTGTCTTTTGAGGAAAAGCTCATAGAGGTCTTAGAAAGCAAATCAAGAAGTTTTCCTTTCTATTACTATCACTGCATGCTTTCTTTGAGAGATTATTTCTCCAAGAGACAGAAGCTTGCTTTCCAAATCTTTCCATTTCTCCTATAAATCTTTATTCACATCTTCCTCTGAATGTAATGATGCTCCAGCCTGATATATCTTTGGAGGGAAAAAGCCTATATCAGTCTTTACCTTCTCAGAGCTTATGAAAATGACCGTGCTTCAGTCTCCAGTCCATGTCTTCCCTGCACAGACACCAGCTGTATGCTTGGTTTGGTCCACAGAAGATTAGAGGAAAGGTCATGATGACAGGAATTTCTCTATGATCCTTTTATTTTCCTCTCTTCCTAAAACATGCCTGTGACAATAACCTGAAGGTATTAAATAATTCAAGGGTGGTGGCTTTGTTTCTCGCCAAGATACGGGCATTAGGATTGTGGTGCCCATTGTGTCAGCACCTCACATGTTGGCTTCCAAGTAGAAGATGAGGAGAGTATTAAATGCCTTGTTTCAATCCTATGAAAGCTATGGACATTTGTCCTCAAAGGGCAACAGAGAATTTTCAAGCACAGGCATCCCTAAGTAGGCAGAAAGCCAGCATAACCAGGTTTATACTCTCCACTGTTGTACACGCACGGCCGGTTCGTGGACAGGGTCACTTGAGCAGGGGCTTGGGCAGAGCCAGTAGGTCCCTGCAGGACCATTCCAGCTGGTGTAGGATTGTTTTGGCACTTCTAATTAGCAGAACATATGGATGTTGGCATCCTTGGGTCTTTTCCTTGTGTTTTAGATGTGGTCTGCTGGTTGGTTAGAGAATGTACAGCCAGGAATGTTAGTTGGAAGAGTCAGTGTGGGTGGATTTTGGGGCTGTTTTAGCATACACCTGTTTTTCTGCTCCCCATCTCACTTAAAAGGAACTTCCATTTCCTTTTGGCTGCTATATAAATATGGAAATGTGGAGACTCTTATCTAAAAAAGTTCAGACTATCAATGGGCTAAGAGACAGCCAAATCAAGTTAGGAAAAAAACTGTGAATAAATGGTCAGGTTATTAATAAAGGAGTTTTATCATTGGGATTAAAGCAAATATCTTTGATGTGTAACAGGCAAATACATCTATTAAAAGGGGCAAAAGAGTGAAAAATTTGCTCATAGGAGAAATTACTCAGTGTAAAACTAAAAGTCAGCTGTAAAAAAAAAAGGCAAAAAACTATAAAATGCCTAATGTCTACATGTGGTTAAAAGAAACAATCCTGTGTCTATGTACACAATCATGAGCTCTGACTAAAACTGTCACTGCTCAGAGATATATTGGGTTGTTATGAGTAGTTCTCTGAAAATATCAGGTCAACAGTTAGTGGAAAGGCAAATAGCAGGTACAAAATATTGGCAAGGGACTAGAAGGCAGACTGCAAAACATTATTACCCCAGTCTTTCAACCTATGATTTACAATTCACTCCCATTTTGACTGCTGCAGTGCAGTTCCATTCTCTCTAGAAGAGGATCAGAGAAAGGCAGCAAAGGTGATCAAGAGAAATCTGGGAGGGCCTGATGAAGGCATGCAGGTATGATTGACATGAAGTTGTTATATGAGGGGGAGAAGCACTCTGTTTGCCCTCTGAATCCAGGTATTTATTACCAGTTGCTGTTGGAAACAGGATACTCAGGTAACTGCAGCTCTTCGCTAGCCCTTATGCTCATTTATATAGAATAGAATAGAATAGAATAGAATAGAATAGAATAGAATAGAATAGAATAGAATAGAATAGAATAGAATCTGGGTTAGGAGAAAGCTGTTGCAACCCACTATTACTCATATGGGGAAACTTGTACTAGATCTTTCTGTGTTGTGAATGTATCACTGATTTTTGCACAGAATTCAGGGTAGCAGTGTAGGTCAGACCAGGGTTTCTGCTGAGGCACCAGTTACAATGAAGAGAAACACGATGAAGTTTAGCTTGTGGGCAGAAATTTCCCAGAATACATTGGCAACTGGGCAGAATCAGTGCTTTGGCTTGGCTCTCAAGCACACTGGCTCTCCATTCCAGCAAAGGAACAAACCTAGACTGTGTTTCATAAGATGGGTCAAATTCCTCAAAATAGACCTTGTTTAAAAGTATCTGCTAGTCCATGACTGTACCACATCTAAGGATTGTAGCACCTCTCCTAGACAGGAGTACAGGGAATCACATTCTGATGCTTAGTGAAGGCAATTCAATTTTGTAAAATTGCCAGCTACCTATCAGTAATTCAGAGATATGCAGAATTTACAGCACTGTTGTTGTAATTATTGGTATGCATTCTTAGTCCCTGTCAGTGATAACACGCAAGCAGAGTTAAGGAGCATCATGAATAACTGCTTCGTCACACTGATATTACTAATAAAAACTAACAAATTTTGGATGATCACAAGAACTGTTGAACCATGTCCTCAGCTGAGTACTTCAGGTGTCTTATTTGCAGTTGCTGTGATCGCCACTGATGTGTGATCTGGAGGGACATCAGTGGAGATGAGGATCCCACTGTTTTATCGCAGTACCATGACATTGAGAGGCCTCACTGTACTGGGGCATCATGGTTGCCATGTAAGGGCAAGTGGTAAGATGAGGCATGGTGTGCACAGCAAGGCTTTCGTTGGTGTTGGTCTTGGATTTGGGGTAGATTTGCTCACTCACAGCACAGTAACACTGCAGGAGTGGCTCTGATGCTGGGGGGAGTGGTTTGCTAAGCAGGGAGATTCACCTCCAGGCACCTTAGGGTTAACTTGTGGCACCACTTGAGGCTGGCAGCAGAGAAACTCAGACAGAAGCTGAGAAACAAATCTACATGCTGGAAATGGTGTTCTGGGAACATTATCTCTACCCAAACTAATTTTCCTTGTTTCTGAGCTTGCTCAGAGGTACCACAGCCTCTCTCCAAGGCATAACATTGTGTAGCTCTCTGATAGTACCTCCAGAAATCACATGGATGTTCTCTGTAAAAAATGGGAAGGAACTAAGGGTCCTTGCCAACACACTTTAGAACTGACTATGTCTTAATTTATCTGTGACAGAGTGTCTTACTCAGTAGGTGAGAATTTAGCTATGAGTATATTGAGTGGCAGCCAGCTTGGAGCATGAGTCTAATTTACTGTAACTCTTGCTACATTCTGTCTGATCATTATCGTGCTGAACAAAATGTTTTTAAAGTGCTTTTATAGGGTTGAGTGACTTGTTCAATAATTTATACCATTTTGGAGGGATTAGAGGATGAATTTAAGTCATCAAATAATGCCATTATGGCTCAATGACTACATTCTTTATCAGGGAAAAAAAAATCAGTTGTAATTATGCTCAAAAAGACAGAGACCCTTTATTCAGCAGTTCCCCCAAGAACAATGATATCAAAGATGCTGATAGGTCTCTCAGCTGTAAAGAGGGCTGTCCTTCTTTGTTAGGAAGGAATAGATCAGCTGCTGTCTGCTTATCTGTGTATCCATTGTGCCATTTATGCCACAGATTTTCAGTATGCTATGCCTTTAAACGTCTGCTCCTTGCAGAAGCCAGATATCCTTCTGCATGCAGAGCTGTGCAAACTCTTGGGAAGCCCATGGCCCCCCTAAGCTGCTGGGAGTTTTGCCCCTAATTTCAGCAGAGAATTTCTGTCCAAGTTCATGGAGCAAAGAAAAGGCAAAGTCCTTTTGGTGGCTATCTGGGACCTTTACTTACACTAGATTGCAAGGGGTCTGCCTGACCCTTATGATTAATTTAATGCTTCTTTTCCATTTTGTTTGTTTTTATTTATTTAAACTGATAGCTGCCCTGGCAAGGGAACCACTGGTATTTCAAGTAGTTGTGCTTTCCACCACTGGAGTGAGCATTGCAAGATTTCTTTGGACCCAGATTATGTCTAATGCTGTCAGACTAGCAGTGTAACACAAAGTTTTCATTTTCTCCTTAAAGATATCCAGTGAAATGATGAAATCCTGCTCACTTGACCTCTGAGCTGGCTTTTCAGACAAGCTTTTAGCAGCTTAGGAAGACTTATCTCAGAGAGGAAAATCAGGTCATGCAGTGTGTGTGGACAAAGACTAGATAACTGATTTGAGCAAGGGAGAATACATTAAATCATCCCTTATCCTTGCAAAATGACTGTGTGTACAAGGTGAGCACTGGTTGGAGTAATTCCCCCAGAGGATTTGAGAGGTGCAGGCCAGAAGTAAATATGTCTAACCATGAGGGTGTTTGGATTTGTATTTCTCTGCACATTGCTCTGCATGTCCCACACTTATTAACTTGTCTGTATGACAGAGCCTAGTCCAAAGCCCTGTGGGATCTTTCCAATGAATTTGCATTTGGCTACTAACTCTATTGCTACAGGCTTGGTGCCTGTGTGCTTTCTTAGTCAGATTTCTTACCGTCAGATGAGAATTGTCTCATTTCAGTGTATGCCCAAAATGAGCCCCCCACACTCCTCCAGTCAGCAGGAGAAGAGAGGCACCTCCAGACTCATCCCATTCATTTCAGAGGCCAGACTTGGCCAGTAATTGTTGTCTGGAGACAACAATTTACCTTCACTCCATGAACAGCCAGGAGAGCCCTGGTGACTGGATTTGGTACCAAACTTTCTGATGGCGTGAAACAAGCCTTTTTCTGGCTCCTAGATGGGATAATGCAGTAAGTCCTGTCCACTGCATGTCTGGGAAAGCAAGGACTGGTGGGCCCACTGTAAAGATGGCTGTCGGAATCACTCAGCACTCTCCTGAATTCAGATGCCATAGTAGTTGCGACACCTAATTATCCTTGTAAAGTAGGTGGTCCAGATCGGAGCGCACAGCAGAGCAGCAGATGGGGGTTGCTGCTGTCAGATTAGATTGAGATTAGATAAAGCTTAATTAACACTTTATTTTTGTAAGATTCAACCCTGATTAGTCACACAAAAAATATTACAGAGAAGCGGGGCAGAAATCAAGAGGCATAACTAACATTATTAAAAATCAAGGAAGCATTTTTACAGAACAAGACCTTGCTAGTAAGGGGTTATTCCCTGAATTTGACACCTCTTTTGTCTGGAGAACAAGATGTATGTGGAAAGAGTTCTTTAACCCACCAACCAACTACTGTGTAAATCTGCCCTTTCTAGCTCAAGTAATCTAATTTACATAATCATGCATATATCAATACCCACTTGAGGTACTTTATGTTGTTGGTTAGAATTCTCATTATTTTCCATCACTTCTAGATTTGTAATAACAAGAGGCACACAGTATTTTAGAGATGCTTTATCAAGACCCCTAGTAACCTCCATACAATTTATCAAGAGTTTTGGTGTTAAGCCCTACAAATGTCATATCACAACTCCTTGATGAAAGTCCTCCTCCAGTATGCAATTTTTCTCATGATATTTTTAATATTCTGAACCCACGGCTTGACCCATCAAAAGATTTTTGCCCTTCTCATAATTAACAAAGCTATGTGAAGTCTTCCGTGTCGGAGTCTCTTTCTGTTGTTTGAATCCACATAGTGTCCTGGTAGGCTTCTCCTGCCTGTGAGTTCTAAAAACTTACCAGAAACTTTTGTATGATCCACAGGGAAGGTTGCTTGCAGGAATAGGCTGCAAAGCAGTCATTGGACAAAACGTTTTTCTGTGCCAGATAGTACAAACTAGCAAGCCAAGTAAATCCCATTTAAACCTTATTTTTAAGTTAAAGGAGACATGTGCTGTCTATGGCCCAAGAATGAATCCAACTTTTGCTTTTTAGGATAGGAAAAGGATGTCACAGATTAAGACAGTTTTGCTGTAGAGCAAATATGCAGCTTCAGAATATCTAAAATCCAAAATAATCCAAGCTTGCAATAAATGAGTGCTTCTCCTTTGCCCTCTATTGTTGTCCAACTGCCAGGACTGCAAAGGGATGACCTCTAGAGGGAATTCAAATCAAACCAAGCCAATTCCTTTTTTTTTTTTTTTTTACCTCAGTGGTGTCTAACCAACTATTTGCAGAATGTAGTACAACTCATGTAGTTCATTTATTTCAGCTGTGTTCTCCTTTTGCTGTCTCTCCTTGTAAGCACAGTTTAGTGGTCAGCTGGGTGTTTCTCTTGCACTGTTTTGTCTGAGCTGTCTGGTCCAACACGGCTCAATGGGCATTGCAGATGCCAGTGAAAGCTTCTTACTGTACTTTTTATCACCTCAGCTCTGTCACCAGACAGTGAGAAGGATACACCCTGGCCCCTAAAAAGTCTGATACCAATAAACAGGGTCTTTCCTTAGTTTATGTGTTTATTTAACTGTGTAGCTATGACCAGTCATGTGAAGATGAGGGCACAATTTGCATCTCCCCGATGTCTCTTCGAAGGCATTGCCAGAAGACAGCACTGTCTCCTCCCCAGCACAACCCAGGGCTTGTCTGGCAGGGCAGACAGTGTGAGTATGAAAGGCTATCCAGAGTCCCCTACTCCTTGCTCTCTGGGGTATTTACCTTTGCCATATCCCAAATGTGGGAAATACCACAGCAAAATATGAGGGTGATTTGGCAAAAGCAATTGCATTTGTGCTTTCCCTTGCTCAGAGAAAGAAATCAGGACAGTGATACCCTGTCCACCTGTTCTTTTTCATAAGAGAGTAAGTCTATTTAAAAACAGGGATGCAAAACAGGTTTTTACTGCTCTTTTGGTATTATTCTGCACAAGAATAATACCAAATGAGCAGAAGTCATCCAAGAAAGTTTTTGTTGGCACCAACCTTCCCATTCTCCGGAGTCGCACGTTATCTGATAGCTGGCATACGGCAGGCTCTGGATAGTCTGTTATTCTTTCCCACGCTGCAAGATTTGGGCAGTAAATAGCTTAAATAAATGCCAGAAGTATAATTCACTTTTTACTTCATCTGATTTAAGGAAGACTTTCCTCAGATAATTCCTCCCAGGCATGCTGTCCAAGGCAGAACTGGTCCCTGGTGGATCAAACCATTCTGACCTCTCTAGCTGGCTCCATTTCAGCTTTTTTAAGGTTGGAGATAAAGAACAGAAGAAACAACTCACTACATCCAAGCACTGTTGCACTTTTCTCTGAGGTGCCAGGTGCTCCTTGAAGGGCCTGTGCCATTATACAGCATTAGTGGCCCCATGTCACCTTTGAAATAATCTTTTACTCCTGCAGCAGTAACCACCATGCCTGGTAATGCTTCCAGCGGGGCAATGACGAAGCAGATCAATTCCCATGATGGGGATCCTGGCCAAGCAAAGAGCTAAACTCTGCAGGGCTGAAAGCAGAAGTGGAGGAGCTCTGCCTAGCTCTGTTACCTCTCCAAGAAAAAGACTCTTAGCACCATAAAATTGTTTGAGTTAGAAGGTACCTTTAAAGATCATCCCGTCCAACTTCCTGCAATGGGCAGGGACACCTTCCACTAGATCTCCTTGCTCAGAGCCCCGCCCAACCTGACAGTTAACATTTTCAGGGCTGGGGCATTCACAGCTTCCCTGGGGAACCTGTTCCAGTGATTCACCAATCTCATAAAAAATGTCTTCATTATATCTAGACTGAATCTGCACTCTTTTAGATTAAAACTAAAAGTGGGACTAGAGATTGCCAGTGAAGACTGAGGCAAAAGGTTGTTGAGTATCTCATAATCCATTCTTAGCAGCTTGCTGGTCATGTTCATTGAGGGGGTAAAGATTTTCTTATCTTTCCTTTCCTGGCTGACATAGCTGTACAAGCCCTTCTTGTTACTCTTCACATCCCTTGCCAAGTTCAGCTCCAGCCACATTGGCCTTCCTGACTCCATCCCTGCACAGCTGGGAACCATTCCTGTACTTTTCTTGAGATCCCTGTTCTTGCTTCCACTGCCTGTGCAATTCTTTCCTGCCCTTTAATTTGACCAGCAGATCCTGATTCATCCATGTGGGTGTCTTGCCTCCCTTTCCTGATTTCTCACATCTGGGGATTGAGAGCTCTTGTATTCTATGGAAACCCTCCTTAAAGATCTGCCAGGTCTGTTGTGCTCCCTTGTCCCTGAGGGCAGTTTATCATGGGGTGATACTGACTAACCCTTTGAATGGCTGGAATTTTGCTTTCCTGAAATTCAGAGTCCTGACTTTACTCTTTGCCTGACCCAGAGAAGTATTTGGAACTGCTGGGATTCCTGGGAAAATCACACTGCTTCCTACATCTTGAGATCGTAATGGAAAATTAAGTCAAATCCCAGGAGTGATTTTTAGGAAATCTAGTATTTTCACATTTTAATGAAAGTGCTGTTGGCACAGACAGATGAGGGCTAGGTAGATTTGTCAAACCCTCAGGGTGCTGCAGCCACTGGCACCATTGTATCACACTCATCAAGACAGTGTGAGGGGATGGCAGGAGCTTAGGTTTATGTCAATTCCTGCAAATTAACTCCCATCAAATTAAGTTGTTCTATAACAAAGACAGTGGTTGTTATAAAGGAAGGAGAGGGAAGACCACAGTTAGGGTTGTGTGATGACTCATTTAAATCTGCATAGATGGGCAGTCAAAGGTGCTCCATTGAATCATGAGTTGTGCTCTTGCTATAGTGCCATGGACTGTCCCACTTGGAAACCATTTGGTTTTGTCCCACTTCCTGCTTCTGTGCTCAGTGACACTTGGCTACCAGCCCCAGATGCTGATTTTGGTTGGCACCAGTCATTGTCCTGGGACAGGTAATTGGGAACAAAGAGATCCTGTCCCACCTGAGGCATGTCCCTTCTGCAGCTTCAGTCAGTGCAGGGAGATGCATGTCAGAGCCATTTTTCACACATTGCTTTTCAGTGTTGGCCTTTGTTTGCCATCAGAGTTCAGAGCTGTTGGTGTTGAAGGCTGATCCCAGGAGGCTCCAGTTTAAGGATGCTCATGTTCTTGCTGTGTATTCTCAGCAGGAGAGCTTTGATCTTGGTATGTGTCTGACAGTCATGTCACCCATGTTGTGCTCATTTGAATTGAAGTGTTTGGTTCCAGTGATGTGGTTTTTCTGTTGTTGTTATTGTTGTGCATGTTTAATTATTTTTTCTTTCTTCATTAAATATTTTGTTCAGGTTGCCTGCTCCCTTCTCCTGCAGAAAAATTGGCATTTATGGTATTTGCTTTGGGGTTTTTGGGTTTTTTTATTGCTTGAGGAAAATTCCATATTATATCATCATTTTTTACTCTTTTTTTTTTATTTGGTACTTATTAATTAGAAGTGACACAAATTTGTTTAAACTACAGACAATTAATAGGGAGGGTGAATCATATATGATATACCTCATTCACTGGGCTCCATGGAATCCCAGTAGCCCAGGTCTCCACAGCAATCTCTGGAGCACGCCTTCTTGTACAGTGCCCACATACCCTAAGCCTGCTACCAGCCTGCTCCCTTCCTTAGTGCTGCTTTGTAAACTGAACATTGAAATATGAACGTGTATGTATGAGAGAGTCACCTATTACTGAATTACCTGGTGCTTCCCCTTGCAAGACTCTCATTTTGGTTGATTATGGTTTTTCTAAGTGGGCTGAAATTTTCTGTATCAACCTCAGGCTAGATAATTTGTGTGAAAGATAATAAACATATGGCAGTGAGACAAGAACATTTATTAGGTGAATTAGGTATACATGTACACAGGTAATATTTACTCATAGTAAAGATACAGACAGATAATCACAAGTCTAATTCAACCAGTTCAGGAAGTTTTCACTGCCTCAGCTGGAAATTACCACTCTTTAGTGGAAGCACAGAGCCTGCCAGTATGCACGTACCTTGTCCTGTAGTACTAGGCAAAACAGGTCCCTTCACACATGAGCTCCAGTTCCAGCTGGAGGAGGGGCAGTTTCTTAAACCTCTTCATTTGGTTTCCTGCAATTGTGTGATGATAAACTAAAGGGCTTGGCTTGTTGAAGTGTAGATACTGCATATTGCAGCCATTGCAAATTGTAATGCTGAAGTAGAACAAGTCATGATGTCTTTGGTTTTGTCCAAAAGCAGATAGCAGTCTTCATCATTCATGCTCATTGGCAAACATTTCAGAATAAGAGATCATGAGGCATTCAAAAGCAGAGCTCCATACAGAGCACAGGATAGTCTTTGCACAAGTCCATCAGTGGAGGCTCTCTAGTGGTCTCTCTGAACCAGGTATTTTGTCCAAAATATAAGTTGTTCTGTCACTGCCAGCCAAGAGTGCCACTGTGTCCCTGTGGCTGGAAGGAGATCTAGGAGGAAATTCTAGCCTTGTTGAAGTCAGCTGGAGTTTTGCCATTGACTTTGATGGAGCCAACATTCCTCTTCTGATGCAGACATTTCACAATAACCTCCTCTGTTGAACTTTCAACACATGCATGTATTTTTCATTACAAATAAACAAAATATTTCTAAAGTGGACACCTTCATATATACAGTACGCCAGAAGATGACATTAAAAGTTCATCATGGTGCACATGGTAAAACACTAATAATCCATCCTTGATGTCTCTGGGAAAAATTCTGACATGAACAAATATCCTTTAGGTCATTTTTGCCTGAAAATACAGCAATCAAATTTACAGCTGAGGGTTTATTATTTTTGCAGAATGCACATGCATTCCGAATTTGCTGTGCTCAGAAATGGAGACAAGACATTCATCTGTGTGCTTGGCTTTGGGAAAAGACATCCCTGTGTGTCCGGACATGGGCCTGGTATAGAGCAGACAGGAAATCTGCCAGACTGCCTCGGCAGGAGGCTGCCTTCAACACGTGCAGCAAGGAACAAGAAATGTCTTAATGATTAATCACTGTCAACCTTTGTTCTCATTAAAGACTTGATTGTCAGACAAGGCTGGTAATGAGGCGCTGTTCCTGGGCCTGTTGCTATGTGATTGTGCAAGGGCTGAATCTGAGCCTTACACCCTGCAAGATGCAGCTCCCACTTTGCCCAAGTTTAAGGAGTTGGGGTTGGGAACATTGTTCTAAGAGTGCCTGCTAGTGGCTATGGGACTGTGTAGCTCTCTGGCAAGGGATTATGGCAGGGCTACAAATGAATCTGAAAATATGTTCACAAGGATCTTGGGCATGAGAAGCTTTCCTGTTGGTGTTGAACAGGCAAAGTGCTATAATAAGTTTCTATTAAGAATTGTAGAAATAATTAACTATCTGTCAAAGTGAGGATTGGCTCACTCATTTTTTATGTTTGGGATTGTGCACAGTGTTGTCTATTTCTGAAAATAGTTCTGGGGTGCACTTAAATTTCAGTGTGCAAAAAAAAGTATTTTTAAGAAGCCTGAACTCCCAGGATCTTCCAAGTAAGAGCTGCAGCAGTTGGGTTTGCTGAAATACTTATCCCTCAGCATGCTGAATACCTCTGCATCACTTGGTGTCCAAACATACCACTCCAATGGGTGGCTTACACCATGAGGATGCAGAAATCAGGTGTGTGCTCCCTACTGTCAGGAGCAGTTCCAGGTTCAGTGTCTGAAGGGATTAGTCCACATTTCCTGTCTGGGCTCCACCATTCAGTCTGTTGAAGGAGTGACACAGCATTTGCTTCTTTTCCCTGGTTGGATGAAGGCACAAGTATTTCTGGCAGACAGCCTGGACTTGTGAAATCGCAATGCTAGTGTCCATGTTTCCTTGTGTATATGCCTTGGAAACATGGTTGGCCCTGAAATTTTTATCCTGAGAGCTCAGATGTTCTCAGGAGAAAAATACAGGAGATAGTCCCATGAGGCTGAGCCAACTTCTTATAAACACTCCAGAAAATTACTGAAAGGAGCTATTTTGCAGCCTTCACACAGCTGTATCTTTGGATGTTAGACACAGAAAAAACAGCTCTTGGGATCTTGCAATGTTCAGGTTTTTCAAATGCTGTTTGTACGTATAAAAGCGATCTTTCTGGAATGCATAAAAATATTCTCTGACAGATATTAGGGGAAATTCAGCCTATGATAGTATCTTCCACCTGGTTAATTTGGGAGGCTTTTAGGTCACTATAACACCCTTAGAAAGGCATCTAGTTTTGCTTGACAAATCATAGAGTGTTCACACTCACTCTTCCAGGCATCTTACTCCAGTGCGACTAGAAGAATCCAAGATGAGGAGTGTAAGGGAATGCTCCTATCATCTAATCTGGGTTCCTAATTCGGTTGTCTAAATTAAACATCTGAAGCCTAATTATACAGCCCCATCTCCCTGTACAGTGAAGGGAGAGCTGCAGCAGGCAGTTTACAGAGAATCTGCTCTAATTTTTTTTTAGAGACCTAAACTTCTAAAAGACTCAGTTTTATGCTGTGTATTCCAGATATGAAAAAAGGTTGAATGAGTTTGAGTTGTTCAGGAAGATATTGTTTTTCCACTCCCATCCAGCTGAACAAGCAGTAAGGCAAGGGAGAATCTGCTTGGCTGTGTTTCTCCCCAGTCTGTCTATTTCCTTATACACAGATCATATCCTCAGCTGTTGAAGATTAACTCCTGAACTTAACCTCAGGTACTTCTTGGTGCTCTCATAGTATACAGTGGCATAGAAAACAGCCCTCTGCACTCCAGTCAAGAGTGGGAGTTATTCCTAAAAATATGAAAACGCTTTACTTTTTCACTAGAGCTGAAAGAGTTCTTACTTGACAGGCACTCTGCTGTGGTTCTGCTGGAGTTTTGTTTTCTTGTCTGAGCCAAGGACACAAGCAGGAGTGTGTCCTTCATGTCATCTGAACTCCATCTTGGAGTTCAGACGACCATGAAAAGCCCAGTGTTTAGCAGAAAGGGGTGTATCTGCGTCCATTACATGCAGCAAAAAGAGGTGGCTCAGAAGAGGGCTGGTGGGTACTAAAATTGGCTGTTCAGCAAAGCACCCTGTGCTTGGCCTCCTAAAGTTGCATGAGTCAGACCAGCTCTTCCCAATAAGCCTAAGTGCTTGGCCCAGCAGCTGCAGGAGAACCTCAGATTGTGCCTGTGGAAAGGAGCATGCCAGCTGGGGCTGTGAAGGCTCACATCAGGGGCTCACAGGGCTTTGCTACCAGCCTTGTACTACTATGAAACACTGCAGGACTTGGTTGAACCATTCCCCTTCCCTTTCCCCTTCTCCTTCTCCTCCTCCTCCTCCTCCTCCTTCTCTCCCTCTTCTCCTTCTCCTTTTCCAAGTGCTCAGTTGGCCAGGGTTGTTTGCAGTCAAACCAAAAAGCTCCTGAGAAGCTCACACTGTGGGGACAGCCACTGGTCCCTTGAAGAAATCCACAGAGGAGCCTTTTCCTTCACCATCCTCACTCTAAGCCTGCAGTGAAGAGCTGCACAAGCCCGTGATGCCAATTAACACAAACTGCTTGAGTGAGGTCATCATGCATAGGTCACCAGATGAACATGACTTTGCGCATCCTTTCCCCTGGAAGCAGCTTTTTGTAAGGCAGACATCTGTCACTGAGCAGACTTCCATAAATGGATCTGAAGACTTTTCCTTTCTTCTTTTAATTCTTTGTTTCTTTAAGCCAGAACTTATGCAAGAGAAGAGCAAAAGCCAGGAGATGTCACTCCCAATCTGATGTGGGGCACAGAATGAGTTGCCCCACAGAGGAACAGAAAGGTGGAAAAATTCCCCATCTCCTTTTGAGGGAAAAATCTGCAAGAAGCAGAAGCTCATCTTGTGGCACAGATGTCAGGGCTCCTGGCTGGGAAGCAAACAGCCTCTGCGAGCATTGTGGTTTTGTACAAAATTGACCATTGTTTCCCTTCTGTCCCATCAAAATTATTCACCAATTGAAAGGATTTCCAGGAGAAAGAGGGGAAAGGTTTGCACATTCTTTTCCAGCCAACTGTCCTTAAACCACTTCTGAACTAAGAATGCAGAAACATAAGCTTGCAAAAGGCTTTCAGAGATCCTGACAGGCTTTGTAGGGAAAGGAGAGGAGAGGAGAGGAGAGGAGAGGAGAGGAGAGGAGAGGAGAGGAGAGGAGAGGAGAGGAGAGGAGAGGAGAGGAGAGGAGAGGAGAGGAGAGGAGAGGAGAGGAGAGGAGAGGAGAGGAGAGGAGAGGAGAGGAGAGGAGAGGAGAGGAGAGGAGAGGAGAGGAGAGGAGAGGAGAGGAGAGGAGAGGAGAGGAGAGGAGAGGAGAGGAGAGGAGAGGAGAGGAGAGGAGAGGAGAGGAGAGGAGAGGAGAGGAGAGGAGAGGAGAGGAGAGGAGAGGAGAGGAGAGGAGAGGAGAGGAGAAAAGGGGCAAAAAAGAAAAGTCTATTTTTAAAAGTTCATATATGTGTTAGAAGCCAAAACATCCCTTCATTTGTATGAACACAAATCAGCTGCAGCACGGATAGTAAAAGGCAAACTTCATCTTAAATGCTTTGTTTTACTGCTAATTTAAACATTTGAACGTAATGTTCTTTGTGATGCTTATGAACAAAACCACAGTTGTGCTACCAGCTCTGATGCACTCTCACTGTCTGCCTTTCTGCATCTCATAGGTTTTATATGGCACTGTAACATCAGATAGTGTGGTGCCACACATCTGCTTTGTATGTTGACCATCACCATGCTGAAGCTTCAGTTCTGGCAAGGGCAGATGGAGTTTTGTGGTGGTTGGTGAACACTAACCTATCCCCAGCTGGCACCAAGGATGGCCCTAAAAGAGCTGTAGGTCATTTTCAGGGCTGGAGGAATGTGGAACGTGCATGAGTGGTGCCAACGAGTAGGGCAGAAACTGGGGGTAAACCCAGGTGGGCATTTCTACCTGTTGGAGTTGTGATGCTTCCAGCCTGTCCCTGACACCTGGCTGGCTGCAGGGATGTGCTTCTCATCACGTCACCTCCTTGGGGGCAAAGGGGACAGGTTACCTTCCTCATGCAGGGAAACAATGTGGTGACACTGTGCAGGCAAGCACTCAGGGCTCCCCAGCTGGAGGGATGCTGGGCTGTCTCTGCAGCCTGCTGGGCAGAGGTGCCCCTGGGCAAGGGGACAGGCATGTCCCACTCCAGATTTTTTTTTGGTCAGGGCTTTCTAAAGTTAAACCACATGAACTGCAGCATGGAAACCCAGGAATGACCTTAAAAATCAGCAGCTCTAGATGTATGGAGTTGTAGTAAAGCTGCTGCAGTAAAGCTGGGCTTAGAGCAGGGTGAAACAGTTTAATAGAAGCAGGGTAACTCCACCCAAACCTGCCCTTCCTCTCAGGGATGTCAGAAGGCACACTTTGTCCTGCGCAGGGGCAGACCCCCACATCCCTGACAGCAGTGCAGCCCTTCTGCTGTCTGATTTGCAGTGATGGAAGCGCAGGGTGAGAGCAAGGCTCGATAGCACTGGTTCATGAAGGGTCAAACTGCTGTGCAGCTAGCCTCCTGATTTATTAGGAAACTGTTCTTCCTTCTCCCATTGCAAGGGGAAGATCAGCAGGCAGGAGAAGTAACACATCGTAGATTCATAGGCTCACACTGACATTTCATGAACAGCAGAGAAAGGACCAAATGCAAAAAAAACCCAACCTGGCTCCAAGTTGATGATTTACACTGTTTTCTCAGGGTCTGTGTGCCAAGCAGCTGGTGTTTTGTGCCAATGGCTATTACAGAAGAGCTTTCTTTGATAGATACTGTGAATGAACACTACACAGTTTATCTTAAGACAAAATCCCCCCCCCACTGCTTATATGGGCTGGTAGGGAATGAGGGAAGGAAAAACTTAGGCTTTGTTGGTTTTTTTACGTAGGACTGAAAGCACATTTGGGGGAGCCTGCACTATCTGTGCAAAAACACAACAGATGAATTCTATTAATGGATGGAACATGTGGCTGGGTTCAAGCTAGAGTTGTCATTTGAATATAGAAGTCAAAGCCAATTTATTGTAACATATTTTTCTTTTCAAAATATTTTAGGAAAGACAAAAAAGTTTGCGCAACAACTTGGCAAGCGGGTCTGTTGAGAGGAGGTATTTTCTATCTTGCAGCTAACATAAGGGCTGAAAAATGTGGCAGTGCCGAGCAATCCTAGATTCCTTCTGGAACTGAAGGAAAGTGTGCAGGATATAATTGTGTAAGAGCCCAATAAATTTGAAGGGTGGGTTTGCAACACTGCCTTCGGGGCTGCAGGTGGCTCCAGAAGAAAGTCAAGCTTTTTATTTCAGTAACAGTCTTCAAATACTTTATCTAACTAGCTACACACTCATGTCGCCCCATCTAGAAGCCACGGAATTATTTTAAAATAGAAATACCCATAACAATCATTGTGCTTCTTCCATGCCAGATGGTAGAAAGATAAGTGGGATTAGTCTGTACTGAGTGTGTTAGTGGGGAGGGGAGGGATGCAAAAGCTAAGGCGCAGGAATGAGCTTTCCTGGAGTTTGCAAAGCGCTAAACATCAGTGCCCCGTGGTCTTCAGGGCATGGGTAGGCTACGTATCCTTGTTTCAATGTTGGTCAGCCTGTGTTTGCCCAAATGCCCCAGGGGACAATGGCCATGGAGCAGAGCTTTGCTAGGATAGCAGCCCAGATCCTGGCTCTACACCTCGGGACTGAGGGAACCGCTGTGCAACAGGGAGCATCAGACTCCCGCTGTGGGGTCTTGTGTTGCAAGACAAAAATGCTGCTGCCTCTTAGGTTGCACAGAACTTTGTGGTTGGTTCTTATGGTGAATTGCAGCCAAGTTGGGTCAGAGAATGAATGTTTCTCCTGACTGTTGTGACCTCTTCAGTCTATCCCATTTTCTTTGTAGCTGTGTGGCGAAGAATCGTGGTGGGTATTGAGGATCCAACACAGGCTGAGTATTTGTGTGTGTACTAAGAAAGCTACATTTGGTAAAGGCCCAAGTACCAAATCTTGCCGGAGCAAGTAGACAAAAAACACATTGCTGCCAAAGGAATTAATGGCCAAGAGAAAAGGAGCAGCATACTGTCATTCCATGTACATTCTCATCTTGTATGAGCGTGGTTTGAGTTCTCATGTTGCTTCCCCACTGCCCTCTAAGAAGACTTTTTGCCATCCCTTCATTATCAAGCTGCATACTGGGAACTAGAAGCAGATCTAGGTCTCTCACAAAGACCAGAGAGACTCTTCAAGGTCCTTCCCAGTTACACATTTATTTTACTGAGGAAGTTGATACACTCTAAGCCTATTTAATCATGTTGCTAATGGGATTCAATTAGCAGTCTCTCAGAGATTGCTCTTGTCAGGGAGATGACGCGACTAATGAAAGCAGCACCATTCACCCCACTGTGAAGTATTAACTTCCCACCTCTGTATTTTCTAAGAATAGATGCCACTTCTACCAACAAGTCTGCAGCTTCTCACTGCTGTTCACCAGATGGTAGGAACCAGCAGACACAGATTTGGTTCCCTTGTGGTCAAACAAAGTGCTGTACAACCCAATGCACATTTCCTGAAAGATCCCCAGGACAGCTCTGTTACTTCTGTTAATATTTCCCAAGCTCCTGGTACAATACTGAGGTTTTCCACTGGAACCACCTGGCACATTTTCAGAGTCTTTCCTGTGGGATGAAGTTACTCAAACCTCTTCTTACCTTGTCATGGCCTTTGTATCAGTCACTTGTCCTGAAAGTCTGTGGGCTGTGTCCTGAGCTTCAGCTAATTACATAAAAAGGATTATTTCCTTTTCTTGACGCTTGTTATTATTTTCATCCTTCATGAGTCTTTTCTTCTGTTTCAGGAACAACACTCTGTGGTAGGCCAGGGAGCTGGCCCCACTCCAAGCTCCAGTTCTTGCTCAAATCCAAACACTGGAAGTGGTTACATGAACTCATCCCAGCAATCATTGTTGAATCAGCAGCTGATGGAAAAGAAACAGGCTCTGCAACGGCAAATGATGGAGCAAAAACAACTCCTTCTACAGCAGCAGATGTTGGCAGAAGCTGTAAGTTTACTAATTTCTTATTTTACATGGAAAATATAGCCATAAAAACAATAGAAAAGAAAGCTAAGACAGGGACAAGAAAGCCCCCTGAAACTTCAAGGTTGTTTTGGCAATGCCTAGAACTTCAAGCGTGTGCCTTGTATTTTTCAGCATTTTTCTAAGCCTTTCTGAAGCCTTCTTCAATCTGTATGAAACAAGTTTCCAAGCTATTGCAGTTTCATTATAAGAACAGTCCAAGCATATGCTTGGTTTTGAGACATATGAATATTGTTCATGGTTTTCTTTGCAAGATAAACCAAGGTGCACTGCTATGCTACTTCCACCTCAAAGGAAAGTTTACTTCCAGGACCTGTCACCCCGGCAGCACAGTGTAAAATACCTGTGTGTAAACAAGGATCAGGTACCTTGATTTTGGGGTTCAAGGAAAGTTTATGTGTTTGACTGGGATCGCATATGAGTCCTACTTTCTCTGGTTCTATTTCTGCATTTCTAGGTATCTGCAGCCAGTTCTCTCTCCTTTGGTATCTGAGAGACTAGTTGGGAGTTTCTGGTCATTTTAGGAGACATGGGGAATTCTATAAAGGAAATATTTCTTGACTTTTCAATCCATGCAGAAGAAAAAAGCAGTTCAAAGTCAGCTCTCTGTGCTGCAGTTTTCTGTCAGAATTTATAGCAGAGCAAAAAGTTAATTGCTGAAATAGCTTATCTTAAATAAAATGGAAATTTAATCAGCTTGGCTTTGCTTTTGTATTGTGTACATAGAAATACACATAAAGCTTGCCTACAGTTTTTACATGAATTGCAAGGATTTCATGGGAGTCTGTCTTCTTCACAAGGATTCAGGTTGAGCAGGATATAAAAACAAACCTTACAAATCATAATCAACCCCTCCCTCCCATCATGAATTGTGGAAATGCCCTAAATAACACAAGAAGGGCTTCTCCCAGTGTTTTTAAGTGCTTCTGGGAGAAGAAAATACAATTTTTTTCACTAGAAGGTCCATATGCATGCTGTTTTCAGGCAGATTATGCCCAAATTACTCCAATGGACTTGCATCATCAGCCAGGGCCTGACTCTTTGACACTGACAAGCTGGTTCGCCATTCTGGCAGCTGAGCACAAAACCCCTGCACATTGCAGAAGAGGTGTGATGCTGTCCCAGCAGCTGTCCAGTAAAGGCACATGTGCACCAAACTCACAATTTCCTGCCATGGGGGCACTTATCCCAAGGAACCATGTCTCATGGTTGAGCGGTAACACTCTGGAGGCATCAAATCACACTGATGCTGATGAGAGATTTGGCATTGTTGCCTGCTCTTCCCAGATCTTTATGAGCACAGAGCAGTTAGTCAGATTTCAGTTCAAGTACTTGGATTTTTATCTTCCTCTCACCAGAGACATGACCCTGCAAGCTCAAAAAAAAAAAAAATCTCCCCAGCTAATATTTTTCCTACAATCTTTCCCTGTTGTCCTTGCCCCAATTCTTGTACTCCCAATGTAAAAGGAAAGACAGCACCTCGTACATGTACAGGGAAGCACAGGGCAATGTTGAGTGGCATGAAAACAGCCAGCCCAGCACCATCCTTGTCCTTGTCCTAAACCATGTGTCCTGCTGGCATCCCTACTAAGGAGAGCTGGGGGGACCAAGAGGCAAGGATTTTACTGGGTTTTGTGGTCATCCTCCAGTGTAGGATGACAGAGTGAGGGAGGGCATGGCTGTGGATGGGGATGACAAACTGAAACTGGAATACACTTTGTACTGCAGTGCAGACATGGACATTATTCTCAGAGGCTGAGAGGAAAGTTGAACCAGACTCAAACACAATGCAACCAGCAAAGATATTTCCATATAAACTTCAGTTGGTGATGGCACAGTTTCACAAGTGACTGTCCTGTGGACCAGACAGGGTGAAAGGAAGGAATACTTCAGCTTTGCACATATCTGAGAAAAGATAGAGATTGGCAAAACACAGAGCCAGGAAAGCAAAAAGAAAAGCAAATTAATGTACTTCTACTCTAATCCTCTAGGAGAAAATAACTCCACAAGACCAGCTGAACAGACACTTGACAAGACCACCACCAGATTATAAAGACCAAAGAAGGAATGTGGTCAACATGCAACAAGCAAACCAATATCCTGGTAAGTACCTATGGGCTCAATGCAACTCTTTTCTTTCTTCCTTCCTTCCAGCTGGAACATCACCCATAAGAGCCATGCATGCATGGAATGACTGGGCCATGATTTTCTGGATATCTTCTTCCATCACTGCAGAGGCAGTGGGTGGTGGCTGTGCCCTCCTGTGCTATTTTTCTCACTGTCCTGCACTGAGAAGTGCTGGTGTATGGTCTGGTGCTTCATCCAGGCTGATACTGCCTCTCTCAGACATGGGGAAGGAGGAGTTGGTACCCCTCCCATCAGCACTATCTGGGGCAGATGTGCACCCAAAAACCTGATGCAGAGCTGTCCTCTTGACTATGCAACCTCGCTGTGTTCAGATGTTTCTCCCACATATGTGGTGCATCTTGGTTCAGAGACTGAGATGAGACCCATCCCTCCCTTCAAATGGCAGTTCATGTACAGTGTGGGGATCCTCATACAGATTTTTAAGTGCCCCACTCAGCACCATCATAGGTGGTACTTTTGGTATGTTTAATAGGCCATGGTCATGGCCTTAATGCTGCTCTACAAGCAGGATTTCAACAGATCAGTCAAACAGTAGAGTAAAAGCCCTTGCTTTCTGCCAGAACTGCCCAGGGCAGGAAATGCCCAACACTTCAGGACCAGTCCTTCATTTCAGCTCTTGTGCCCTGACCTCCTGGGAGAGTCTAGTTATGGGAGCACAGGATTGTTTGTTTGGCTTTTCATACTCTTCACCTTGCTGATTGGCTGAGGGCCACTCAGGGAGCAAAAACAGAGTAAGAAAAAAATGCTGAGGAGAGAGGAGGTGGGGAAAATGCAGCAGATGGGACCAAAGGATGTTTTCTATACTGCAAAAGTGTCTGTGCATGTAAGTATAAAAAGATTTCTTTGCCTTCTAGTATATTTTTGTATGCAACATGCTAAAGAAAAAGGTGGGGTTTTTTTTGTTTTTCCATAATTGTGGTCTCTGCAGATTCAGCCAGTCATCTGAGTTTTTCCTTCTCTACCTGTCCTTTGCAACACAACCTTTTCAGCTTCTATAACGATTTTAATGAGGTCTGAAGTGCAGCTTACTCACAAGCCACCCCTCTGCCCAATCTGCTGGCTATGTAGGATGGGCCAGGTTGGGCCACCCAAGCAGTATTCATGTGGTCCTTTGCTCTGCTTACAAGTTCTAGCAGTGATAAGCTTGCAGCAACCTGGAAAGTGCTGCTGGAAACTGCTGCTTTCTAATGGACCTGGGCATTAATCTTCTCCAGTAAACTGGCTCAAGCTTCCCAGTGTAATAGTCCATGGTGAGGGCTCTGCTCACTGGCTTGGTACCTCCTGTACTCCCAAAATAAATGCTTTGGCAACCCCAGCATTTTGCTGAGGAGTCTTGTGATTTGGTGTGTTGTTTAAAGGTTTGTTCCTGGAACTGAATGATTAACTGAGACTCTTGGCTTTTACTGAAAAACAATCCATTTCTAGCCTGAGAGAGAAAATGGAAGCGAGTGCAGCCACATGTGTGAAAGGCTCCAAAGAGAGTGGATCACCACTGTTATGTTGCAGCTCTTGTTGTTGTTAATCTGATGGACTCTTTGCCAGTCTTGTGGTATTTGGAGTCGCATCTCCTCGGTTTGAAACATGTGGGAATGGCAGCACTTGTCCATTCAAATCTCAAGTCCCTGCTGAGTGAGCCCTGGGAGGACAGCAGCCTTTCAGACGAGCCGGGGAGAAAGGGCTGTTCTGGGAGCTTCCAGCAAAGCTACCAGAGGGAGCGATTAGGAAACTCTTGCATAAGGGAGTAACAGTAGGGAAACTGTTCCCTTTTTCTGGGAATAGCTTTGCTCAGATCAGGGAAGAAGAAACAAAAAGCTAAATAAAATCGCACAGACCAGAGAAACTTGGTTGAGTATTTTATTTCTCTATACTCTTCCCAACAGTGCCATGCCATAGCAAGAAACCCCCAAGAAAGGAGCAGGTGAAGTGGGTAGGGAAGGTGTTTCTCCAAATTGCTCTAGCCTGGGGTGCCCAGCTGCTGTACACAGTGCTTCTGGGGAAGGCATTTCTTCCCATCTGGAAGAAATAAGAGTGGAAAATACTTGTGTTAAAAATAAAAGCATAAAAATAGCAAAACAAAGAAAGAGGAAGCTTCGTCTTTTGGCAACAAGTACAACCCCTTCCCAAACACTTGTGTTCTTTAAAAAGTGTAGCATTTGCAGGAGCAGTGTGATGGTAGCCCTGAGGTCTGCTCAACAGCTGGCAGGGTCACCCCATGATGGGCTTCACCCCAGTGGCAATGAAGTAACTCTACAACTCCACTGCTGGAGAGAGAGAACCATCTCTTGAAATGCCACTGAATTCTGTACCATTCCTCCTCTTTAATATGGGCTCACGGGAGCAAAAAATCAGGGACCCATCCCTATCATCCCTACAAAAAAATGACAGAATCACAGACAGGTCTGGGTTGGAAAGGACCTTAAAGATCATCTATCTCCAAACCTTCTGCCATGGGCAGGGACACCTGTCACTAGACCAGGTTAGTCAAACCCAGCCTTGCATTCAGGGATGGGGCATTCACAGCTCTTTCACTAGTCCAGTGTTTCACCACCCTTGAGTAAATTTCTTCCCTATGTCTAATCTAAACCTATCCTGTCTCAATTTAAAGTCATTCCCCCTTGTCCTGTCACTGCATATCCTTGTAAAAAGTCCCTCTCTCCCTCTCTTGTAGCCACCTTCAGGTACTGGTAAATACTAGATCATCTCAGAGCCTTCTCTTCTCCCAACTTAACAACGCCAGCTCTCAACCTGTCTTTATAGGAGATGTTACAGGACTTCCCAAAACGCACAACCCACCAGCAAAGCCGAAGATGGGGCTAATCATGTGGTTGCCAACTGAGCACTGATTGTGGGAAAGTGATTGTCCCTGTTGGGCTAAAACCAGGTGGACTCCCCACAGCATATCCTGACCCCATAGCATATCCCTGCCCAGCTCAGGGACTGAATTTAGGTGCTGAAGTTAGGACAACACAATTCTTAGGATAATTAGATCCTCTACAGTCAAGAGTCTCCCACTTGGAGCCTGTTTGTGGAACAGGCTGCCTTCCAGGCTAGGGGGAGCTTCTTAATTTAGGTATCTATGTTTATATTGATTTGAAACAAACACTCTCGTTGTGGAGTCACACTCAGTGTTAATAATGATTTGGGAGGAGTTATTTTTTAAGTCCTTAAGGGAAAAAAATTAATCCTTTGCATCCATTTCTAGATAGAAATAGCACATGTACAAAAATAATGCAGAAAAAGCAGAATTACACAATTTTTTCTTTGGTTCCAGACTGTGGGAGCTGAACATCATTATGGTGAAATTTCAACAGGAACAGCATATTAAATATCTGTTCCTAAACACAGACTTTTTAAATATGTATGCCCATGATTTGTCTAAAAGAGTTTCAAAAGAGCTGGCTGAGAGGTTCTTTAAATTCTTAGTGTCACCTTTTATTTAGTCTTGAAACACCAAGAGAGACTGCTAATGTCATGATAAAAATTAAAGGACTAAGTAGGTAATTGCAGCCCTAGTAGCCTAATGCAGAGCTCAGCAAAACTACTGGGGAGCAGATACAGCCCAAATAATAAAGAATTTAGGAAAGGGAAGATGGAATTAATTTCAAGAAACATGAGCTGATGTTGGAAGAATCTTTCCAAACTTGCATGGTATCTCTTTCAATGAAACCATAACTTAGAGGCAATAGTTGTTCAGTTGTATGTCCCTTAAAGCATCTGACTTCTTACTGTCTATTTTGCTTAAGAAACCTGAGTGGCACAAAATTAACACAGCTCAAAAGGAAATGGCTGACGGGTCTCCAGATATCACTGTGAGCAGGCTGTGTGATTGAAACTGGATATGCAAACATTGTCTGAGATGATGCTGAACTGGAAAAATAGAGCTTACTTTACATCCACATTGGAGATGTGCAAAAGTTATTACTCTGATCAGCTATGATGTACAGCTCTGATATTGAATATCAAAAACTGTCACGTTCTGAAGGGACCTCCAAAGGACTGGAAAACATGCCACACACTGAGGCTGAAATATTTGGAGAATGCTGCAAGCATGACAAAGTCTTGAAGCACTGTGCAGTAGGAAAGAATTTATGATGGGCCAACTAATAAAATTAGTCATACAGACCAATATATAATAAGATTTGGTGATGAAACTGAAGTTAGTCAAATTCCATCTGGTTTTGCCATATGTACAAAGGATCAAACCAAGGCAATGTCTCATGCCCAAAAATTGCTATTAGTTGCACCCTATGAAATAGCAAATCGCCTCGTTCCTCCTCTGGGAAAGGCTCTGAGAATTCCTGAAATGCAGTGGTACCTTGGTAGCAAGCTCATTTGACAGCTTTTCTCACACTTTGGGGGCCACCCAAAGAGGTGTGATAATTTAGCTTGCACTGTGCCATGTGGCACAGATTTCCTCGGCTGACCCACACACTGTGTGAAGAAACATCTCCTTTCATTGCCTTGAACCTGACTTTTTTGAGCTGTGCTTCTTGTAGGGTTTGTACTGGAAGCAACAGTAGCAAAGGGAATTACAATGTGGAGCAGCTGATTGTGCGCAAAAAGGTTCTCCACAGTTCCATCTATACTGGCTGAGTTTAAAAAGCGGCTGGTCTTTTTCAACCAGTCTCTCAGGGATTAATTCAATCTTCCACTGCATAAGCACTCAGCCTTCATGGTATAAATGACCTACTGTGGCCTCAAACTAGAGGCTGCTTAGCCAAAGAAGTGAGCTTGTGTCGAGGGTTGGTGGCTGAAGGCAAGAAAATCCTCTCTTCTTGTCATCCATTGGCAGTTGTTAAGTACAGGAAAATCCTTTGTTGGGCAGAATCAGCCAGGAGTGATAAATTCCTGCCAACTCATAACCTGTAGTTTTCTGATGCACAAAAGGGGATGTTCAGGTGCAGCAAGTGCTGGCACATCACGTGTGGCTCCCTCACTGGCAAGTCTGCTCCTGCAAGGGTAAATAGCCATAGCCCAGCTGGGAAGAGAGTTTGGAAAGGGCATGTGTGGGGCTCAGCAGGCACAGCACCGAGTCATGTCCCCATGCCTGCTCAGCCACCACGCAGGAGGACAGGCATGTCACAGACTGGACTGAGCTCCTGTCCCAGCATACGGCTGCAAACGTGTGAGATGCAGTCTTGGCTCCTGCTGTCATCTGGGACAGACATTCCCAAAAAAGGATGGATGCTGTAGGTGTATAAGAAAGGTGGAAAATGAGCCTGATTAAAGTGCTTCTCGCTCCCCATTGTCTCTAGAGGGAACCAGGATGAGCCATGCCCTGTAAGGAAAAGTTCTTGATCTCTGATCACTTAGAGAGGCTTCATCCTGTCTGACGTGTCTAGTGATTCTGTAAAGGAAGGCAGGAAAGTCTTCTCTCCTGCCCAGTGCTTCTGTCTGTCCTTCCCTGCTCCAATGTTTCTCTTACAATGAGCACCAGTTTTGGCTCATGTGCTCTCCTCCGAAGGGATGGAAAGACCACAGGTGGCTTAGTACAGACAAACCACCCTTTGGATGATAGACATCTTCAAGGCCTTGAGCAAGTTCATGTAAGTCCTCTTAAGAGCAAAGTGTCTTCTTCAAGAAACTCTGCTCATAGAAAACTGGATTTTTGAGCTGTTGGTATTTGAATGACTCCACATATTCATGCACCAATGCTTGTTGTAACACTTCTGTTTTCTCCTCTCCAGGTGGTTCACCAGCTGTGAGCATGAGCTCCAACAACATGTCCTTATCCAACCCAATTTCAACTCACAGCATCATGCCCCAGAACTCCAGCCTCATGTCCACCCCTGCTGGAACCCGAATGCCTTCTGTTCCTGCTGCTCGGAGTATGGGCTGCTACGGGAACCTTCCTTGCAACCAACCAAGCACATACAATGTGACTTCAGGAATGAACCAAATGCAGCCACACAGAAACCAAAATCAAGTTCTGCCCAGTCAGAATAACCCCATGGTGTCCCGACAGCAAACCATGACACAGGGGAACAACGGGGCAGCTTTTGGCACGGGGTCAGTGGTCAACTCTCAGCAAATAAGGCCAAGCTTGACCCACGGAGCGACAGGTATCCCTGCTCAACGGCCGGCCAATGTGATGATCACGGCTACGGCCAATGCCCAGAACTGGGCCCCACAAGAGGCTGCAGTGAAGCAGCAGGATGCACTGAAACCTGCAGGGGTTCGTTTTCCCACCGGCACTGCATATCCTAACCAGTCTTTGCAGCGCAGCGTAGGCAACCAGCATTTTCCTCAGCGTGCATTGGCACCTCCTAACCAGTTAACGGCGGGAGTCCAAATGCGGCCCCCTCTAAACCAAATGCACCAGACTCTAAATGGACAATCTGCTGGCTCACTACGAGGGCTCAGCATAAGACCCAATCAGCTGAGAGGACAGACTGTGCCTACCTTGAATCAGCCAGGAACAAGTATGACACCACCGTCATCTCTGCCATCAACCGGTTTCACAACCACCAACCAAACCTCCCGGGCTTACCAAGGAAGTGACCATGGCAGTGACCTAGCATTTGACTTTCTGAACCAGCAAGGTGACAGTATAGGACCTGCGCTCAACAGTGACTCAGATTTTATAGATTCTTTACTGAAAACAGAACCTGGTAATGATGACTGGATGAAAGACATCAACCTCGATGAAATTTTAGGGAACCACTCGTAAGTGACAGTACCAACTGACAGTACCAAGAGGCAGCAAGGACATTAGCTTTCTTTTTAGATGCCAACAACCTGCTTCATTAATTTACACTCCAGTAACTGGGCTGTCCTTTAAAATACAACATAGAGCAACTGCCCTGTTTGAAGAGTAGCTCTAGGAACAAAACTGAAGTGACAGTGTAAGTGATATGCCTGCCTGCCACAAAGGAGTGAAAACATGTGAAGGGTCTGTTCCCCAGACCTGTGCCCAGCCCATTGCAAACTCATTGGTTCTTCTCAGAGGGGCTCCAGGAAAAAAATGTGTTCAGCTTCCCACACATGGAAGCACCAGACAGTGGTATGGGCTGTGGAACATCATTTCTCTGAGTGCAAGCAAGACCCCAAGTGGTCCACAGCTTTTCAGTCATTGTGTTCACAGCCCATTACTTCCTTGGGACTGCTCAGCCCTGACAGCATCAAGCCCTGTGTAAATGTCATGGCATTACAAAAACTGTTTACTTCTGCACAGTACAAACTTACACTTGCTTTCCCAATGATTTTGTTATAAACCCTGTACCTTTTGTAGCACACAGCAGGGTAAGTGGTCTCATCCAAGGGAAGAAGGAAACAGATCATCCAGCGTGTTACTCGGTGTGCTCTAGCATTTGTGTTCTCCTGTTCATCAGTGTTTGCAGGGAGGATTAGAGGATGCTTCTCTTTGCCAGCAGCACAGTCATTCTGGGCATTGAGGGAAACATGAGATTAACTACTTCCAAAGCTCAGGATCCTCACTTTGCCACTTTGCCCTTCCCCAGGGACTCCAGTGACTTAATAGAAAACTTGAGTGAGAAAGGTGCTCACGATTTGTCCCTGACTACTCTCCCAGTCCAACTTAGAGGAGGGCAAATACCTAAAATGGCTCAGCTAAGCCACTGTCCTTGTTTTCATTTCAAATCATGGCAAATATCAATCAGGTAGTTCAGCCTGATCTTCTGCTCTCAAACAGGTTTAGCCCAGATGAAATGCCATCATCTACCTGCCTGGGGGGAAGCTGCCATTTTGATTGCATAGCATTTTGGTTCCATCCTGTTTTCTCCTTTGCCATATGGGGGGAGTTGAAAGAGTTCTGGTGATGGCCCAGGTCCCCACAGCCTCTGTCTGGAGTACAAGAGGCTCTGCCCATGAAACTAGCATGCACATCAATTATAACTCACAGCAGGAGGCTCCATCAGCCACATCTGTGCTTGTACATGAAACGGTTTTGGGGATTATTTCTGGGCACTGGACTCAATCATCTGTTCTGGGTTTGGGGATGGACCAGCTAATATTGCCCTAAGCAGTTTCTGTGCATAGAAAGAAAATATACTGGGGCAAGGACCATTCCCATGAGCAGTTTGCAGCCACCTTGCCTTGAAGGCTAACAGAGCAGAGCAGTAAGGATACAGGCTGCCCCAGACCTGCCAGGGAATAGTCTTGACTATATTAAATTATTTGCTGTAGACTTGGTCAGTGATGGCATCAGAAGGATATGCTATGTCACTATAAAGCAGCTGCACAGCGATTCAGACAGGATTCATGGATGGGAACAGATCTTGCAATTCAAATGAAAGTGCTCTTCTTTCAAATGATATGGTGCAATATGTTTCACAGCCTCCTCTGAATTAGCTAAAACTAGATGTGGCAAAGGAATACAATGCCTACGTTCGCATGCCTCAGTGCCAAGAGGCATTGCTCAGCCCGTGCAAGTGCTTTATTCATCCTTGTTAGTGGCAGTGGGATGAGGAGACTATTTGACAATAGCCTCTGCACTTATCTGACCTACTTATTGTGAGAGGTTTTAATAAGGCTTTTCCAGTTATTTCACCCTGTCATTTCAAATGGGCACAATTTTCAGGATGTTTCAAGAAGCATCGTCACACAAATGAGCACCAGCACCTCCACAAAAGGTGTAACATGGGCATTTAGTTAGATATGCCAGTTAAGGCTGTTCATTCCCAGAGAAATAAGAGGGACAAGAAAGCCTGCCTTCAGCCAGCCCAGCTAGTGATCAATGCACACCTTTGCATTGTGTAACGTGGTGACTCAGCTGCCGAGAAAGCTCCCTCTTCTCCCCATTTTGGTTGGGGTGCATGTGGTTCATTTGATACATCAGTACAAGTTTTTCCAAGTCTTTGGAGAGCTTTTCAGCTCAGGCCACTGGGGTCCCACTTAAGCTTGGAGAGATGCAGATGCAATATAACAAATATGTCCCCTATAAATTGTGCAAAACTAGACTGAAGTAGTAGCTGCACGAGTTTGAAGTGAAAGGAAGATTGGCTTCTCTGCCTCACACACTGCCTGTCCATGAGCAGGTCAGCAGTGACTGCCAGCACACTGGTAGGAACAGACAACTGCCAGGGATGCCACTGAGGCCAAGGCTGAGCTAGTATCACCATGAGCAGTGGGCACGGTAGTCTGGTAACTTCAACTACCCTCACATGCCATTGGAAAAGCCACCACTGGTTTCTGTATTAGGGCCAGACTGATTTCAAGGTCCTCAAATGACGTAAAAAAAAATTGTTCAGCTGAGGAGCTGGTCCCAAGGAGTCAGGAGTTGGACTCAATGATTCTCATGGGTCCCTTCCAACTCAGGATATTCTATGATTCCATGGTTCTATGATATCATGCAGTGGTGGACTCAATGCTGAGTGTTGTCCTGTTGGCCTCAGCCTGGAGTGCAAAAGACACTGGGCTGTGAGTGCCATCCCTGGGAGCAAAATTACATCCTGTCTTAAGTAAATTCAAAAAAGGTAGAGGCCGTTTCCAGTCCTGTGTATATATGCCTGATGCATTTGAAATGCAAGCTTGTGAAAGACTCTTGCAACCAAAACTTGAATCCAGTATAATTTCTTCAGAACACTTGCATCTGAATGGAGCTAGTGTCTTTTTTTTTCCTTTCTTTGCAATGGCTAAGTGCACTACCCTTAAAATCTATTTTTCATCATTGACTGGGCACTCTTCACAGTATTGGGTTGTAAATATAAAGAATTATTTGTTTTGTAAACTTTTGTAAAAACAACAACAAAAAGTAATAATATTTTGGTAGGAATAATAAAAATCATATTATTTGGGTTATATTTATACATATGTGAAATAAATATACTATCAAAAAGTTGTATTTTATACAAAAAGTCAGCTGTTACCTTTTGTATTCTATATACAAAGTTTTGTATGATATGATTGTTTATTTTTATCTGCAGATTTCAACTTTGGGTTTTGGGGGAGGGCAGAACGGGATCATGTTTAAATAGCTGGGTCTGACCCCAAGCTCACTGAAACCAATGGAGTTTTTCCATTGCCTTCACAGGGCTTTGAATCAAGCCTTTAAATCACCTTCAGATATGTTTCACATCTGAAGCTCTCTGGAAACCTCAACATGAAAACATTCCAGGTTTCAAATTTTTTCCCCAAGAAAGGCTTTTATTATTATAATTATTGTTATTATTGTTATTTCAGCTGTTGGGAGGCAGGTGGGACCTATGTAACTGTCATGTCCTTGTTGCATGTATGTCTGCTTTATATTTTCCCCATATTATAAACCAGTGTTTCTCTATACAGACTGAAAAGAAAAGTTGCTGTACAGAAATGTTTGTGTTTATGCATTTTTACATGTGGCTGTATATACCTCCTAGTACTATGCAGTGACACTTATTTGACTCCATTTATTTTTCACCTAAACATGAATAGTATGTTTTTCAGTAGCTATCAAAACTCTGCCAAGTAAATCAATCAAAATTATCCCAGGTGTCTCTTTTCTTACTATGAATTTTATATTGAATGTCTGTTTAGTCAGCTGCTCATTCATCTGAGTAAATTAAAATTTTGATATTTTAGGAGGGGAGTCGGGGAATCGGCAACAGGTACCCTGGGCACTGGGAATATTTCCCTGTCTGCTCTGGGTTTCCACAGGGGAGGGGTGGGAAAAATTAACATCTGGCAGCTTCCAGGAGCTCAGCCTGCCTCTTTGTCAGAGAGCTGTGATGTTTTCCTTCTGACTAAAGACATGGTTTCACTACCAGAAAAGGTTAACGAATAATGGCTAACAAAAATGCTAAAATAGCTCCTGGCGACTGGGTTGATAGAATCTTGCAGCAGAGCAATTTGCTCTGGGACTCTGCAAAAATTGAAGCTGAGAACTGTGTACCCCCAAGAGTCAGTTGCCCCAAGAGGGCCGGCTAGGTCCCCAAGCCTGTGCCCTGCCCTGGATCACACCCTGGAGATATTTGCCCCACTCCCCTCACTATCAGAGACCCCTAATGAGAAGCCAGAAATCAGACAACTGGCTTCTCCTTGCCTCCTTCACAATACAGCTCATTCTAGCCTAAGGAGCTTCCAGCCTATAGAGATTCCAGCATGTACAACATCACGTTGGGTTGCAGGCTGTTTCACACAAGCATTCATCCCTACCAGGCTATTTTTAGAAGGTCAGCCCTGAGGAAGTGTCCCATTCCTCGAGAGGCTTTCCGGGCTCCATCTCCAAGTGGGTGGTTCTTCCTGCCCCATGAACTGAACAGAAGGGGTGGTGGAGGGGATGTTTCCAAGGGACAAATGTCAGCACATCACTGCCTGTGCTCAAAGGCTGCCTTGTGCTATTTTGAGATGTAGGGGAAAAAAGGGCTCCCCACATCTTAACTGCTTCACTGCTGATGGTGATGATGAGGGACTGCCATGCAGCACATCCACCCTACTAGTCCCTCTCTGCTCACCTTCTACAGGAAAAGCAGGAAGGCACCTCCCTTGGCTGCCCCTGACAACACCAGCTCTACTGGCTGCTGCCCTCTCAGGTTTTTTGTTTATGTTGCTCAGTCAGTCCATTGTATCTGACTCCTACCCACAAATGGCTCCTTTGTCCTGCCCTAGAATGTGGTGCTTTCACAGAAGGGACAGGGGAGGATGCTGACAGATGCCCAGTGTCCCATACTCCCAATCCTGGGTGGACATGCTGAAGTGAAGAGGTGCCCAGGAGGTGTGTGGCTCTCTCCTCACTTCAGCATTTCCAGCATGGGTGATGGAAAGTGCACTCAACGGGGAAAATAAGGCACAATCCCACTCACCCAAAGGTAAATCCTAAATAGATCAACATACTCATGTCCTAAAAGTGTATCTTTGTCTAGCTCAGCTGTAAAGGCAAAAGGCAAGGCAGGCAGGATGTGGGAGCATCAGGCAGGGCTGCTGCCCACCAGCAGAAGGTACATCTTTGTCAGGGAGCTGAAAAACAGCCTGGGACCCCTGCCTGTCCCTGGAGTGTGGTTGTCTTTGCCACCAGCCTCTGAGTCCCTGGTCGTGCTTGGGGGCCGTGACCACCATCCTACAGGTCTCACAATCAAAATCCATTCCCACTGTGGGTGCAGGACAAGAGGGATAAGACAATATAAAATACAAGTCACCCTGTGTCACATGGCTTCCGTGCCTGAAAACATCTCCAGGCACATCTCCTGTGCCCAGTGAGATGTAGCCAGCGAGGCCACATGGAGGGGGTGTGAGACATGAGTGGCAGTGAATATTTTCCCTGCCTGGCCAGATGCAGCACAGCAGGAATTGCACCAGGCCCAGGCAAGGGCTGACCTTTCCCACTGCATCCAAATCACTTGGTGGGAACCACTACCAGCTCGGGCAGCACAGCCAGGAGCGCTGCTCCCTCCCACGGCAGCATGGAGTTCTGGCAGCTGCAGGGACAGGGATGACATGGACAGGATTCCTCCCGCCACAATAAAAGTTTCAACCATGGTAAAAGCTTACTTCATTCTAATTTTGAAATTAGGTGTTTGGGGTCCAGAAAAGGTCAGGTAAGCTGAAAAAAGATGGTTGATTAGGACTTAGAAATTTCATCTTTAAAAAACCAAAAACAAAGACAAACAAAATGGAACAAAAACAAACACAAAAGCCTACAAAATCAAAGCAAAGGAAAAACAAACCAAAACCAAGTCAAAACCAAAACAAGCAAAAAGAAACTCAACATGAAGTAGCATTTGGCAGACTGGCATTTTCATCACAAGAAGCTCCCTTAAAAGAGCTGAAGCTTAGATGATTGTTTTTCCTGCAATAACCCAGCCTCCTGTGCGCTGAGCAGCGAGCACCCAGCAAGCGATGGCCCTTGTGGGTGGACACGTGTGGATCTTCGTGTCACTGGTGTGCTGTGTGCTGGGTACCAGGGCTGCATGAGCTGCTCCAGCAGCCTCAGGACAGCAGGGGCAGAGGCAGCCTGAGCCTCCCAGAGCAGCAGGGATAAAGCCCCACTTGGCTGCGCTGCCTGGTGAGCAGCTCGCCCTCCCAGACTTGTCCTGCATTCCTGTATGTGGCTTCAGACAACAGTGATGCTCTATCTACATTAATTTTGGAGGGCTGCCTGACATATTTTCACTTGTCTGCCTTGTTTGACAGGGCACAGTTGCTTTGTTTTATCCTTCTTGTCCAGGAACATGGGGAAAACCCTGTGGTGCTGTTCAGTGTTTGGGTGAAATGCTGAGTATAGGTGCATGCATGCACTCCTGTTGAAGTTAGCAGATCTAATGGCAAAACCTGTCCCTCAATATCAATTTGAGATGAAAGGTAAAGTTCCTGGTTGTTGTGAAGTTCCATGAACATCATGTAAGGGCAGGGTTTGTCCTTGATACCATTATATTGGAGTGTCATGCTGAAAATAAAACCAGGGGATTTTGCCTTTTTTGCTTACCTGGCCTCTAAGTACAACAGGGAAGTTCCAGTCCAGAGGCTTAACATTTTTTTTAAACATTAAATTAGTTTCTGAGGAGGTCTTAGAGTACCATCTGCTGAGAAATATTTATTAGAAATTATTGTGGTCTTGTTTAAGGATCTGATATAGAAAGCTCCTTTGTGTAGATGTGGCCTATGGGGTTAGTTCCATAAGTTGATTTCCTGAACAAGTGGGCACACATAACAGGCAGGTTAATATATGAGTATAATTTGTATACCAATGAAATTTCCATCAGGGAAAGACATTAACTTTTTCAAAGAAAAATGTATGGTGGGCTCAGTAATTTGGCAGCATCTCTTCCAATTTATTTGAGAAACAAGCTGATGAGTTTTCTCAAAGTGCAGTTTTTAAAAAGAGAAGTGTGTCAGAACCCACATGACATATTATTTGATCCCTCAATTTTAGCAATGTCTTTAAGGTAAATACTGTAGAATGTCAAAAAATGCATGCTCTGGGCAATATAACCCTTTGTGAATCTACACAACAGCTTTGTTAATGAATGTTTATTCCTTTATTGAATTTCTTCTTCTCTTAAGGATTGTGGTTTTTTTCCATGTTACTTGTCCTTCAGCAAGACTTTAAGCTAGCATAATGTTATTCACAGTACGCCTATGAATAACCTAACTCTACAGCAAATTAAAATCAGTGTAAAGAAACCTGTTGTACTCTCATTGATTTCCTGGTGTGAACATATCAGCCTTGGCCTGTTGGATATCCAGGCTCACAGGGTGTGTACAGCAGAGGCAGGAGCCTGATGTGTGTTTCCAAAAGGCTGATGAAAGCTGCAGGGCTAGGTGGTGTCCCCACTCACACGTGAGCAGCAAGTTAACGGCATTAGTACAGCTGAAATCAGGATTTCATACATAACACGCCCTGAAAGCCAACTTCTCCCTTCATTTAAGTAACAAATCCTCTAACCAAAGAGTTTGCCCATAGTTACATGGCATCTTTATGTTATTATAGCCACACTGGTCTTCATTAGTTGTGTGGATCTTACCAGAGTAAAGCCATGATAATCTTATTCATTAACTTTCCCTCCAATGCCAAAGATTTAACCTAGTGTGTTTTGCCATATAAACTGCTAGCTTTTGACATACAAATACCAACATACCATCTGTTTATACTGGGGAGTTTAAAATCTTCTCACAGAAAATATATGGAGTGCTTTAGAACGTTACAAAGAGAAGCTTTCAACAGATAACAAGACAGTGCTGTTTAAAGAAGTAAACCATTAAAAATGTAATTAAAAAAACCCTTCATGAAGAACATTTCATTAGTTTCTCAACATTGAATATAGTCTTTTCATAAGTGACTCAAGTGCACAAAACAGCACAAAAACCTCAGAAATATTCTTTTGTTACATCTGTCTTTTTAACCCTCAGTAGTGGCCTATTTTGGCTTCCCCTTTTGGTTTTCTTTTACAAAAAAATTAGAATTTATTCTTTTTTATACACTTTACTGTGCCTCCAAAGCCTCCTGCTATTAGATCAGTTTTAGCTTTCAGCAAGTGAGAGTGTGCAATAAAGAAAAATTTCCCAATGGCCACCAACACCGTGGCACAGTGTAACTGTGCACTTGGATGACAGATTAGCTCCAGAAATGCTACTTTTTATTAAATTATCTAAGCTTTCATCAGAGAATGCTTTCACCAGGCTTTTACAGCCTTTGATAAAAGGCAAGATTTCCGATAAGAAGCCCAAAGCCCAGCTCCCATGCCTACATTGATCTAAATGATGATGTCTGGCCCTCAGATTTTAGCTTGTAGAATAGTGCCACCCTGGGAATATGATGTAGTCCAGGCAGAAATAAGCAATGCAAATGAACAGAAATCTAGAAAATATATAGAGAATAATGAAGGTTCTTTAGCCTGAAGAAGAGATTTGAGTGGGAATAAGAAAGAGAGAGTCTTTGAATGGATAGATCATTGCTGCTAGGGTAAAAGATTGGATATTCTCCATAATGATCTCTACAGGCCAAGAAACCATGGCTTCAGGTTAGATGCCAGGTGGAATTTTGTAACAGGAAGGATAATATGAGGATGGACTGTCTGAGGAGGGTGTGGGGTCTGAAGGTCCTCAGGACCTGCTTTAGGCAGCTGTCAGAAATGATACTGGGGTGGTTATCTGTCTTCAGCCAGCAGAACAGACTAAATGTCTTTGTGGGTCCTCACAGAAAGGCAACAAAAATATTGAAAGCAAGTGAAAAGTTTTCATGTTGAGGAAGGAAAGGGCAGGGGGGGGAAATGGTTTGTGGGGCTTAAGTCAATGAATACTTACCAATTCATATGAACAGCAATGCATCCCAGCCTGCTTCCCATCCTGTGTAAGGCAACTATTCAAATCCCACTCTGCTTCCACACCATAAAAAAACAGCAGGAGGCTTGAGAGAGATGGGTTTGTCCCAGCTGTCATGTCTGCTCCTTCAGATGTTTTCCTGAGGAGTGAAGTTAAAGAAATTTTCTATTTCAGCTCCCTTTCCTGAAGAAAAAGATTTTGATCCTGTGCCTGCACTTTTGTGTTAAAGTTACCAGATCAGGCTGGCTAATCACAGGAATGATCAGAAGCTCTCAGAGATACCCGAATCCAGCCCAGAGCATGTCTAAGCTGATGTCTTTGTTCACTTCACAAAACTAAACAGGAGTACCTTGTGAGAGGATTAGGTATCTGCAATTCAATCCAGATGATTGCTTTATTATGGAAAACCATCCCTGTGCATACCACCCAGAAGGACAGCCACCACAGGATGACGGGGTACCACGGGCTCCTGTTCCACCCCAGCTGAAGCTGCAGGCTTTAGAGGCAGAGTTAAAAGAGCACGTACCGCTGCTGCAGGAGAGAGGCTTAACAGCCATGTGCTTGTAGAGGTATTTAAAGGATTAGGGGAGAATTAAATGTTTGTCTGTCTTGGTTGTTCAGCTTCAAAGCTGGAAGACGATAGATATTAAAGAAGATATTTTCCCGTCTTTAAATACCGGAAGGAGACTCCTAAAACAATCGCAAGGAAATGCAGGCATGACCTAACAGGTTTATACACAAAGATGCTGGATGATTCTTATCAGATGGGTGAAAAGCATGCTATTCTGCAGTATAAAACAGTGATATGAAGTTCACAATTTCAAATACTGGTGAACAGTGGAGAGTCTTTCTGAGAGAGCTTATGACATTAAATCAG
Organism: Passer domesticus; assembly: GCF_036417665.1. Taxonomy (NCBI): domain Eukaryota; kingdom Metazoa; phylum Chordata; class Aves; order Passeriformes; family Passeridae; genus Passer; species Passer domesticus. The sequence continues at coordinate 79,287,348 of NC_087475.1, forward strand.
ATTTTTACTGAACTGAGAAACTTGCAGCTCCACAAATAGGGCTAAAGGGGTCTCAGGATATCTTGGCATGCCCCTGATACCGAGCTGTGCTGCACAGCTTAGCCAGCTTTGGGGACACGGGCTGAGCTGTGGCTCACAGCCTGCAGGAACTGCCCTCAGGCCCCAGAGCTGTGCTCAGGGCAGCCTCTCTGCCCCGCACTGGGGCTGTGGCTGCACTCTGCCTCCAGGCCCTTCTGTCTCCAGCATCATCCTCTCAACACACCAGGTCCAGTGCTTCTGAAAGCATCTTTAGAAGGCAGACCGATGGCTGTTTTCTGCATGAGGGAACATCTCTTCCTACTGCATTTGGGAGCTTTATGGATTATTATTCTTCACTACTCATTCTTATTTGATTCATTATAGAAAGGGCAGAGCAAAGGCGAAAACCTCACTCATTGTATATTTCTCCTCTCCCATTCCAGCCTATTTCTCTGAAAGATGTCATCACTGAAACAGTTAATTAGGACTAGTAGCAATTTATATTAGAGAATAAAGGAAAATTCTTTGTAACAGCAAACCTCATTCTGAGCAAACACAGCCCTGACTTCCTAGACTGCCCATCACCTAAAACAGCTGCATTATTTGTGACTTCAGAGGCCCCACAGTGAAGAAAATAACTTTATTAATCTTCACTGTCATCATAGTACAAATTTGAAATGTATTCATTCTGTGAATACACAAAATGAATACATTTCAAAATGGGGTTTGTGTTATGTTTAATGAGAGTGGGAATGTGCTCCCTCGAACATTGTACAAGTAGTTTTACAATGTGCACTGAGCTAACAGATATTCAGGTTATTGAGCAACATGTTCATACAGCCAAAGGCTTTATAGCTTGTCCATAAAGAATGCTGGAGCAGAACAAGGACATTTCTCTCCTTTCCTCCTTTTCCTTTTTAAAAGTGAATTAATATCTCTTACTGGGGACACTGGCCCATCCTACATTAGGATTACTTAACCCTTGCCTTTGCAATGGACACTTGTGATCCTTTTCTGTGAAGGGATCAGACCTCCATTTTTTGGAAGCACATATTCATACTCTGCACTCTGTCCTTGGGGTAAAAAAGTATCTTTGACTTGGAAATTCCTGCTTTGGTTGAGACATTGAATGTTAAACCTCTGTTATTTCACTTCTCAGTTTCTTTAGGTTGGAAAGCATGTTGGCAACACTCCAGAATGACTGCAGCATCGAGGGAGCTATGAGGCACGTGCTGATGGTTCAAGTCAGGGCTCATTCTGAATTCCTGCTGACTTCAGGCACTGCCAGCACCACAAAGCACCTCTGCTCTCTGCAGTTGCTTTTGTAGCACAGTTGGCCAAAGCAAACATGTCCCAGCCAAAGCATCAGCCTCCAAACTGTCTCTGCTCCTGAACCACCTGAGCTTGTCTGTCAGCATGCTGAGGATGGGCTGAACCTGTTGGCAGAGCAGCAGCAGATATTACGCAGAGACACGGCTGAGCTGCCAGAGCAGTTGCAGCTGGGAGATGGTGGAGGACTGTGCATCATGTCACCATCCTGTCACACCACCCTGGGGCCCCCTGACAGACTGAGGGATGCCATCCCTGAGCAGGGGAAAAAAAAGAACAGTTGCCTTAAGCTTCTTTGTTCTCCCTCCACAGCAGTGCCAACACATCCAACACTAAAACTCACTTCTCATCCTTCTCCTTCCTTGTTAGGGTCAAAAATTCCCCAGCTAAAAAATGAGGGCCAGCATCTTCCTTCATACACTCACCACCAGCAGTGTATGTCCCTCTTAATCTCCCAAACTGCAGGGACCTGAGATCCCTGTCCTTCAAGGGCAGGAAAGAGGATAATGGATTGTGCTCCTTGTCCTTATCTTTTGAGCCAAACACATGAGACGGCAATCCTTTTCAAACTTCCCAGACCCCAGTCATACAGGTGTGCACAAGCAGAATGAGGGTATCAAGAGCATCAAAGTTTCTGAGTTACCATACTGAAGGTTCAGAGGTGACTCACTGTAGATAACAGCAAGGTAACTTACAACATTCATGCAAGATAATTAATGCTTAAATTTGGCCTTCAAAAACTGCAGGAGCTTATAATTCAGCACAAGGTAAAAACAGTTGATAACCAAATGCTGAACTATGACCAGAAGTGGCATGTTTAGTGTTGCTCGTGAAGCCTGCACCCATGTGCATGCATAAAACTGGTTTCTAATTGCACAATTCCTTTATGCTTTTTGTCCTGAACTTTCCCTGCATCCAGCATTGAGATGGGATGTCTGAGTGGGATCCCTTTAGGTTATACAGGGAAATTTGAGAACCAGGCATTTCCTAACATTTGGTACACGTGGCATTGCATCCTAAATATTTATTTCATACATTACTTTGGTGAATACAACACAGATTGATGTATTCATCGATCAAACAAGTGTCAGAATGGATAAAAGCTGTCTGCTCCTTTCTTGAGCTAAAGCCAGCTTCAAGATGAGGGCAGTGCTGTTCATGCCTAGGAGAACAATAACAGCAGCTTGTGCTTCCAGCTCATGTCAAAATTAGAGTCTGGGACCACTTGTAGGACACTGCAGGCTCCTGCAGTTGTGCACTTCCCTGACGAGCCACTCACTACCACCTTTGAGAGAAGCACACGCTCTCCTTTCCAGCTGTCTGGTGCTCTGAGAAACATTGCCCAGCATCCTCACACTGGGTGTGTGATGGTCCTGGAGTCAATGAGAAACAACTCCATGGGTAGGTCCATATTGCTAAAGTAAAAAGTGGTCAGGGGGATGCTGGCCATGGAACCAGGTGGAGCAAATTGGCTTCTGCTCACACCAGAACCAGTTCCTTCTGGAGCGGTCTTGCCTCATCCCTGCAATACTCAGCCTGGTTCTCCTCCAGCCCCATTAAAGCCCTGTGATCTGCCTTTTCCAGGCTTTAGTCCCACTGGAAATGGCAATCAGCTTCTTCCTCATTGTATCCATGGGCTAAATGTGTCTTCAGTAGCTTCCTGAACATTTTCTACAGCTCACACACTGCAGACAGGTAACGTACACAGAGCAGACAATCAAACACTCTGATACTTCATTTTTATTGCACTCACTGTTAAGCTTGCAACTCCCCAGCCCTTTCATCACTAGAGTATAATACCCTGTTGCTTTTGAAAGAAAGCATGAGCCTTCCACATGGAAATTTGAGCCATCAAGGTAAATAAAAGGGAAACCAAAAGGAATGAATTTCTACTGTGTTTTATATTCTAGAAGTGTCCTTCTCATTTTAATATAATCTCCAGATCTTACCATCAACATTTTATTGTGTTTCATTAAAACACTACCACAAATGTGTGTCTTCCTTAACAGAAAAGGAAGTATAAATGCAATAAAATCAAGTATTCTTAACCATTTCCCTAATTGTAGCTATTAAACATAGCAGCTGCAGATTAAAATCTCACTTTAAGAAGTCTGTGTGCACACAGGCAATATAGACAGTACTACTTCATACAATGTAGACATAAAAATACTAAATTTTAAATGAATGTTTGCTTGAAAATTGGTGTATAAATCAGGACTGTAAAACACAAATTTGAGATCCAAGAGGTGCAGAGACTTTTCTCCTCCATATGAACACCTTTTCCCATCTCAGAGACTGCAAGTGCTGAGACTTCAGACACCTTCCTATTGTCTGACAGTACCAAACCAATTTTTACCCCCACATAATTCCTTCCTACCTGATCACTCTACAGCTTCTGGAAATGCATTTATTTCCAGCAGTAGTGGTTTAACAAGCGTCAGAATTTTCAAATTTAACTCCTGTGGGTAATTCTTTCTTACTTCATGTTTGCCAGATTGAAGACCATTACACAGATGCCAAGGAGCTGCTGGAGTGGAACAGCCCAAACAGACAGACAGCTGCTGTGATGTATTTAGTCCTTCAGGAGAAAAGATTATTTGAATTGACACACAAAACTGATCTGTGTGTTCTGCAGCATGCAGTGGAAGTCCTGCCCCTAGAGCCCGAGGTCTGCAGCCCTCCAGGTGCCCACAGCCCTCAGGGTCCCCGTCTGCTCAGCACGACAGTCCATGCCTTGCTCTGTGCCGGTGCCACCACGCAGCTGTAAGCACACACAGGCTGGGAGCACTGCAATAATGCACAGGCCATCGAGAATTAAAAGCATCAGGCAATTAAAAGCCAGGTGAATCGCGTGGTGACTCCAGCGGACTGTGAGCACTGAGCACACACGGATGGAACCTGATGTACTCCTTAGCCTGTGGCTTATTTCATGCCTGACTGTTCTGTGGGCAGCCATGAGCTGGTGTTGGGAGTGAGGACAAGAAAGCACTACACAGACAGAGCAGCAGGAAGAACAAAACAGCATGCCCAACAAAAGTGGTTCACAAACAGGTAACAGGTTATAGTGTACAGGATTAGGTGCAGATTGAGTCCAGAGCTTCACATCTGTAGCACCTTGCATCAATACGTGCATGATTGCATTAAAAAAACCAACAAACAAGTGATCAAAAAAAAAGTGTTAAAGGGTCACTGATCATTAGCTGCTGTTTCTGTTAAACACAGAGGGGGTGTAAGGCAAAAGCACTGTCAGGGTGCTGTCATAGCCAGTACAGAACCACACTGTGGGTGAGCTGAGGTGACCACTCTGATCAGGTTAACCAGAAGTATAGTGACTTTGGAGGCACAGTGACAATTTCAGTGTAGCTGTAAGTCCGAAGTCCCTCTCTTTGTTTTGTCTAGTTTCCAGCTTCAACAGCACAGGCATTATGCATCAGCAGGACCAAATCTGTGCATGTACCCTATGACCATCTTGTAACAGATGTTCTTGCAACCATGAGCAGCTCTAGCTCCAAATCACAGCCACAGTGAGTTGTTCTTCATCAACCACTCTGCCTGTGCCAAAACTCTTGCTGTTTCTGACCTCATACTTTATCAGCTGATGGGCCTTGACAAAAGGAACACATGCCACCTCCAGTGTGATTTGATGATCATACATCACAGTGGGATCTCACCAGTGACAATCCGCCCTTCCCAAGGCACTGAGAAGCTTTTATCGCCTGCCCACTGCCCTGAAGCTGTAGATCAAGAAGACAAGAAAATGTAATAAATCTCAGAACCATTTTAGTGAATCAAAGGAGAGACAAGGGTGTCTCTGGCTGTGTGGTTTTCAGAACAATTATGGGACTGAGTCATGCTGCAAATTTTTTGGACTCATTGATGGGGACTAGACTAGAGAAGGCACAGTGTGAAGCTGACTTTGCCATGAACCATTTAACGTGCTGTCTAAGAGGGCACAGGAACATATGAGTATAGTGGCAAAAATATGGGAGATCCATAGAGCTGCAGCAAAGAGAGCTAGTTTTAGGATGGATAAGATTTCAATGTTGGGATTGGAGCAAAAGGGAAAGGTGATAATTTTCAGAAGGGATTAGGGCTCTGATTCTCTTATTGTTCATAGGCCTTTCAACCATGGGATGAGTTGTGAGATGGGAAGAGGGGGAGGGAGGGGGATGTCTGATGAGCTGTACCATGTAAGGACAGGTTATGACAAAGACTGCAGCAGGGGAGCAAGCTTCCTCAGAGTGGATCGTTTGAGTACAAATCCTCCTTCATGGTCTACCCTTTGACTACTGTAGAAACACGATTCCTCCTCTGCTGCAAGGGCATTTAGTCAAGCAGCCACAGACCATGGCCAAACATCCTCATGAGACCCTTGCAAAAGGTTGTGTGGGATGTCCTGGATGTGTGAATGTCCCTAGCTTTGGTGAGCCCCATGTTCAAAGTGTGAGACACAACAGACCTGTGCTTGGCTGTGCAGCAGCAAAGCTGAGGAGCTAATCCAGGAATGAGAACATCTGGCTTCATAACATCTGGCACATTGATATAGCAGATGTATGGACCACACGTACATACAGAGCTAGAAAGCCTTATTCAACACACACATAGTTTAAATACAATGGATATAAAATAGAATCTCACTTTCACCCAGAAAGACTAAGCAAAAGTCTTACTTCCCCTCACTAAATCATGTTTTACATGTACATAATATCATCCTCTTTGTGCTGTGTTCACCACGGCTTTGACAGCCTCTAAACACCTAAGAAAGCCTGGGGCTATATGTTTTTCACTTTGTATATGCTACAACTACATACAATTTCAGGAAGTATTGGAGGATGTCTGCTTGTCTTTTACTTGGAAATAATCTTTTACACCCTTGATTCAAGAAAGCTCCTTGTCATTCTCTCTTTCAGATATCACTCAGCTCTGCCAGCCACACAGCATTAAAGATGAACACAGATAATTCTATTACTTATCCATGATGTTAATTTTATTTTACTGTTTCCTGTGTTAAAATCACAAAATGACAGAACATTCTCTCATTAAAAAAAGGAAAGGAAAAAAAAAAAGAAAAAACCAAATCCAAATGATGATACTTGTAAGATAATGGTAGGGGATGTGGCAAGCAAAAGTAGGTTAACAGACTGAATGACACTTATTTTGCATCAGTTATACAACAGTCTTGTGAATTGTCCTTAATTGGTTTTGGTTATGTCAGGCCTTTATTTAATTCTCCATCACTTTTAGGAGCCCTGAGGAAACACACTTCACAGAGAGAATATTCTGACTGACTTTCAAAATGTGGTATTGTTGAGCAGAAAGACTCACTGAGCAGACTGCTAGTTTCTTTCAGCGGCAGGAGAGATGCAGGAGGTGATTAGCTTTGTTCTCATTTACAAAGCACCAGTGGGAATTTCTAAAGGGTTTCACAGGCCCTGGGGATAAGGCCAAGAACAAAACGGGGCAGTGAAAAGCAAATAGAGCACTTCATCAATAAACTACTTAGAGATGCCACATCAATAGCAAATTAGGAAGAAAGGAAGGCATTCTAATACTTTCACATAGCAATGGAGGTTTATATATTGTTTTTATTCCTACTTGACTTTTTTTAAACAACTGCACCTCTATCAAACTAAGCTTAGCAGAGGGAATAGAGGCAATACCAACTCACCACAAGGCTATTTGGTGAGATTTGAAAGGGAGACATGCACTGCTTTGTGCTAGCTCTGCAGCGCTGACCTCTCCCAAGGGTTACCACCGCCAGGAACTCCATCCCCGGAAGGGCTGGGAAGAGAGCACAGCAGTGGGAAAAGGCTTCCAGGAGCTGCCTGACTGCCCAGCAGAGATGCTGCCTGACTGCTGCCACAGCACCCCCTGCCCGCATGTCCCCACAGAGGACATCTGCTCACCACACACAGGTGCAGATGGAAAGCTAAACAGAAGAGGCAGAGAGACAGTTTGCCATTCATACTTCGGTTTTTATTAATAAATGGTGCTTCTAAAATTTTCATTGTCCCTAACCAGAGGGGAGGAAAAAAGATGAATGTTTAAAATAATTTTATATTTGGCAAAAAATCAGCACAGGCCTATGGATTTTTCAATTGTAATGATGTCAAGGCATTTTTGTTTTAATGCTGCAATAAACCACTAGCAATTAGCTTATTTTTTGAACAAGGATCTCACTTTTAACCATAAAACAGAGTTTTAATTTCAGAAAAGCCTCCAGGAACTCAATTTTCTAGACTGAAACCTTCACTCCCCCAAAACTCATTTGCCAATTTAGTAACTTTTTGCTCAGAAGATCAAATGAAAAATACAAAAATAAACCCTGCTTCAACTGAACTGCATTTTCAAATTTAAACCAGCTTCAAAACCATCCCACATCAACCTTGCTCAACAGCAGCTGAGAGAGACTAAAGGAAAGAGCAACAGAGGCAGTTTCACAGCCAGATCATGCAGTCTCAGGTGGGGATGCTACAAACCTGCTTCAGCATCCTGCATGACTTCTGACAATAGAACAAAATGGGAAACAACAGAGAGAAGCACATCAATTAATTTACTCCTTGGAGCATGAAGTGGGATGATGTTTTGGTAGCCATTCTACAGCCACACAGTATACAAATGTTTAGAAGGGTTTATCCTATTTTGTGGTAGTGTTTTAAACAGAAAGGTCCATCTGGACAGATGCTCCTGACATCAGATGCTCTTTGCCAACAAGCAAGTCCTTCTGGAAGCCCACCAGCCTCCTAACACATCCTCAGTGGTTCATTCTTTTTGCCTCATGAGATTCTTGTCAAAACAGCTACACATTTGAAAGACTTTTGCATCCTTGATATGGGAGGCTTAAGATGCATTCCCTCAGTCTTTGTAAGCAATGCCAAGAGCTTTTCCTCCTCTCTTCCATTGCTTCAAGGAACTGGGCGTACCACGGCTCTTCCTGCAGAACACTTGATACCGAACTGTGCCTGCCAAGCCTTCCGGACACGGATCGCCATGGATGCGCTCGAGCTTTCCGTCGGGAATCTCCGCAAGGATCCGTGCCAGCGCCCGGCAGCCGTGACCCGTGTGACTGTGACCGGCCACCTCCCACAGCCACTCGAGGGACGGGCTCAGCGAGGATTCTCGAGCAGACAGGGGCAATAACGAGTGTGAGGAGCACAAATTGTTTTAGCTGCGGGCACACAACCCAACTGTTAGGAAAGCCTAACGCGGGTGAGCTGACTTCAAGAGGGATGCCACGTCTTTGCCCTTAGGAACGACCACCGTGCTCCGGGGATGGAACCCGGGAGCTGCCACCTTCCCTCGGTTCTCAAGAGGGCGAAAAGGGGGATCGCGGCCCACTGTGCACCCTCACGCTCCAGCCCCGCGGCCCGGCCCGGCGCGGCGCTGCCCCGCTCCCCACGCCCGCGGCGGCTCGGCCCCCTCAGCGCCCCGCCCGGGCCCGCCCCCCGCGCGGCACGCCGGGCCAGCATGGCCGCCTCCCGCCCCGCCGGGCGCCGGCCGCGGGGCTGAGGGACGCGGGGACACCGCCCGCCGCGGGGCCGCCCGGCATGGAGGGGAGCTCCAGCTGCGAGAGCCTGGGCGCCGGGCGGGCGGCGGCGGCGCGGCCGCCCAGCGGCGACTCGCTGTCCAGGTACCGCCCGCCCGAGCCATCGCCCCCGCCCGCGGGGCTCGGCCGCCGGCACCGCCGCGGGGCGTGGGGGCAGAGGGAGGGAGCGGGGAGGGGCCGCCAGGGGAAGGGAGACCGGAGGGATGGAGCTGGTGCTGTTCGCTCCCTCCGTGGGCAGGAAAATCTGCGTTTCCCCGCGGTCGGGTCTCTCCTGCTGGGGTGTACCTGCGCTGGGGGCGGCGTGGGGTGACGGAGCAGGAAGGCAGGCGTGGCTGTGGCACAGCCGCCCTCTCTTTCAGGCCTTTAAGCAGAGCAGGAGATGCTACCTCCACCGGGCTCTCGGTAAATCCCTGCCTAGGCAGAGCAGTGTCCCTGCCCTTGGTAGTTCGGTGGAGGCTTTGGGAGATGGGCAGCGCAGGTGAGCGGTGCTGGAAAGGAAAGGCACCCGCTTGGGAGCTGCCTTTCAGCACGCTGCCATGCCCGTGCCAGGCCTTGTCCTCTTCAGGAGCAAAGTTCCTGTGGCTTGTTGAACCTCTGGTTTTGCCGTCATGGTTTTTTCTGAGAGCTTGACTTTTTGGTCTGAATAGCTTGTAGTGCCATGTGGGTAATATTCAAGGTCCTTAAGCCACAGAAACCGAAAGGTGACTTCTGTGTTCTTCCCACTGTCCGTGAGATATCAGTGAAATTTGAATTTAGTGACTGAAAGCACATCCTGCTTGGGCCTTGTGTTTGATGGAGAAGGTTGCAGTAGAGTAGCAAGGACAGGCACTGAGAGACTGGTAGGGCTGGTGGTGTGGGAACCCTGGTGTTGTGGTAGAGCCCGGCAGCAGGATATCCTGATGGCTGCTGAAGGTTGTTCTGTCCCGTTCTGGCTGCCCTTGCCATGCCCAGTTTGTAGGATCACTGGATAACTCAGGATGAAGAGATCTCAGCATCCCTGAGTCCAGATTGCCACTCACACCAGAGACAGCTTTAAGGTCAGATCAGGCTACTTCTGGCTTTTACCCCATTTGGTCTTGAAAACCTACAAAGATGAAGTGCACATAGACTCTCCGGACATCCCATTGGCATCTCCTGTGTATCTTCCACTGGCACTGGGGACACTGGGGCTGCCTTTTTGGCCCCCTAAAGCAGTCTCTCCACACAGGCAGGGTGCTCCCGCCCTGCCACCCCAGTGATGCTTCCCTGTACTCCCTCTAGCTCGCTAGTGACTTTCCTGCACTGTGAGGCTAATGCCTGGATGGAGTAGTCCAGAAATGCTCTACTGAATGCTGAGCAGAGGGGAATCCTTCCCTGGATCTCCTGGCTCTTCTTCTGCTCTTAGAACCCAAGATGCTGGTGGTCACTTTGTTGCCAGCATCTCAAAACTCCCATTCTTGCATGTTACCCAGCTGCTCCTCAGACAGGCAACGCCCAGCTTGCACTTGGATTTCCTCATTCTTGAGTCCTTCATGACTCCTAACCCTCATTTCACCCATCTTCATCAAATTCTTCTGTTCCCTGCTCTCTGTACTGGTTTCCTTGTGCACTTTTACCAGTGCCCTGCCAGAACCTGCAGGCTTCTTTCCCCCTTACCTAACTGACCTAGTATATTCTTCTTTTTATCTCTGCATCAGCTCAGGCAACTTGGACCCATCTGGAGGTCATTCACTGTAAGAGGCCTGTGGACACTAAAGAGAGCTTAACTCAGAAGAGGCAGTGGCTACAAGGAAGCTCCTGTTGAGCCTCTCGGCAGCGTGCTCTGCACAAATGGAACCGTGGGGAAATTGAGATGATAAATCTGTTGCTGTTGAGCATGCACAAGCTGTGCCCTCCAAGCCCTGGAAAGGCCCAGACTCTAACAGATTCCTTGTGATGCAAAAAAGGCTTATTCAAAAGCTTTCAGAATCTCAAGTCTCTGCTTGAACATCTAGAGTCTGTAGAAGAAAGCTAGCCAGTTGGGAGGGTTTAATGTACTCCAAACAAAATATAGGTGTTTGAAGTAGATTGATGTTTTTCATCTGTAATTATTAATAAAAATACCCTCATCTTGAGTTGGTGTACGCTGTGAAACTTTTTAGTTGAAACAGTTCAAGGTTAGGGCAAAATTACAAGAAAATAAAACCAGAGTCTTGTAATGAGAGATGTCTAGTGACCTTCAGAATGTTTATTATCAGCTTCCCTTGCCAATCCAGTGATGCGTATGCACAAATAAATAATTGCCTATGAATTGGACAGTAGATTGATTATCATCAGGTTTGGGGTTTTGTTTTTTTTTCATTAAAGCTGTATTGCAGTTTGATTTTATACATTGGAATAATTCTCTGAAGCTAATTGGACTATTTGTATGCATTGAAATAGACTTATTTTAATCTCTGTGATTGTGATCTAACATCTAGCCCAGCTTCAAATTGTAACCTATGACACATTTTCATCAAATGATTTTGTTTAAAAAGAAGAAGTTAGCTTTGGGGATAATGTGAGGAACACAATGAATCATGAGGATGCTGTCATCAGTTTTGATAATTAGTTTTATTTAAAAGGAACAAAAATAAAAAAATGACTCAAAGGTCACTCATCCCAGAATCACCATTACCTAGCCATGTGAAGCCTTACTGAGTTGTAGTTGCTGAATTGTTTTATGCAAGATTTAGAAAACTTGGAAAGATGCTAATATGAAATACATACAGCAGTGCATTCTTTAGATTCTCTCGGGTCCTGGTTGGAAGTGTTATTATTTCTAGAGGTACTTAAGATCTAGCTCCTCAAGGAGACATGCTTGATGGAGTTTACTTATACATAAGGCTGCTCACATTTCAGTAAGTGTCCTGAAGAACATTACAGGTTTGTCTTTTAATAAAGCATGTGAGATATGGCAGTAAGGGCATTTGACAGTGAAAGTTGCTTTGATATTTTAGTAGGCCCTAGTAATGTGCAGTACTTGTGGTCCTTGAGGAAGATGTAGAAATAATTAAACAAATGTTACCTACTTCCTGTCCCAACTAGAAAAACATTTGAAAAACTCCTAATGAAACTTACAGTGTAGTTGTTTGTACAGGGCAAAAAATTGCCAGGTCTCTGTGAAAGTACCGAGTTAGTTTCAGATGAGCAGGTCACAGCTAATTAACTCAGCTGCCCTCACAGTTGTGCTGAACCAGCTGTTCTGCTTTTCAAGTCTCAGCCGACTCACCCAGTGCTGGCTTTGTGTGGCACAGCACCGGGTTCTGCAGATCTCTGTGGTTTCCAAAGGTCAGTGCTTGGGGTGGACATTCCCCTTCCATCCTGTTCTCATGGAAGACGCATGACCATGAGCCAGTTACTCATAAAGAGCTGTGGTGGTATTTGACTAGCAGCTTGCAAGGAGTGCTCGTGTGTCTGCCGTGTCTGTCCAGGAACAACCCGTGAGACAGAAGGAGTGAGGTAAAACACTGATTCAAACGTTTGATGAGCTACAGTATGGTTATGTCCAGAAGAGCAAGCTTTTCTCAGTGTTATGGACTGCTTTTATATCTCTAGAATGGCCTGAGGATCCTAGGTGAGTGAGTGATAAACACAGTTCAGCTCTGCTGGTTATTCAGATTTCTTCCAAGACCATTCTTAAAATGAATTTGTGGGTGGTTTGTTGTGTTATTGTTTTTGGAAATTTGAAGTTGCATACGGTCCTGTGACCTCTGGAATTCAAAGGGACAGCCAACAAAATTCTACCATGATCTTTTCATTTTGTGAAAGGAAAGCCAGACAGAATTGTGTGTGATTTTAGCAGAACACATGACTTTAGGGAAAAAGGCAAACTTCATATATTTACTTTCCCTGAGAAATGATTAGGCATTTTGTTCATGTAGCCTATGTGGTTATGTTCTGTAGTTTCTGAATGAGCATACATCTCTCTGTATTCCTCAGAAAAAGCATATCACAGTTCAGTCTGAACAATAGTCAAGTAAGATACATAAGAGGCTTTCTGTTAGGTCTGCTGAAGATAAATTTGTATTGCCTGTGCAAAAGTGTGGAGGTGAGTGTACTGGAAAAAAACTGCTATAGGAGAGGTCAGTGATATTTCAACATCAGTATAAAATTAGAGAAAGATAAGGCAGTGGGTAGATGTTTCCCACCAGCATGACTGTAGCAGTGCTTGATGTTACGGCTTTCTTGGTTGCTTGTTATCACCTTTGTTCTGGTGTTTATCATCCACAGAGGTCTGCAGACACTGCGGATCCGATGCACTGCACTTTTACTGAGGCATATGAGAGCAATCATGCTCCTTGTCTTTATGTTTGCGGGGATAAGTCTGAAAACATAAACTCGGTGTAAATCAGTGCAGCAAGGTCTGTTGAACCAGTAACTCCATGAGGTATGAGCTCCCCCCTTGTCTCAAATAAGGCTCTGTCAGTACCTGGTCTGATTTAAGGCTGTGTTGAAGGAATTCTTTCCCCATGGGTGAGAGTGATGCTGGAAGGAGTTGGGTCTGTGAGCTGTTGGCTGAGGAGGGCTTTAGCTGTAGCACCACATTGCTACCAGATGTGTAAGCTTTGCTGATTGAGTTGTTTTGTGATGAATCATTGAAGTTAAAGTTTGAAAGGGAAGATTTTTGCCAGTTCTGGTGTTTGGTGAAATGCGAGTAGCTGTCATTTTCCTCATGGGCTTTGAGAGCATTTCTTGCATTTGATTTCTTGTAAGTGCAAAGCAAGGTTGTTACATTAAAGACAAGTACATTGCAGGCTGAGTGTTGATAATGAACTGATTTTGCATCTCAGGAACTTGACACTAAGCCTACAAACAATTAGCAACTCCAGATGGGTTCATTATCATTGATTTTATTAAATGAGCGATAATTTCTAACACTTACGTGCAACTGAAGTCCATTTTGAGACAAGGGTGTTTTTTCTGGTGTACTGTGTATTGTAAAGATAAATATCAGTTCTGCCTGCAAAAATATTTGTAAAATGAGGAGAATCTTTTTAATAGTCTCAGAGTTTGGGGCAGAAAATAATGAAAATAACATTTAGTGAAAAGGACTTCAGAGCTTTTAATTTATAGCAGTGAAGAGAAACCATTGCCTCTAAAGAATTCACAAATTAGTTTTACTAGCAGTCTTTGCCATGCACATTTCTGCTTCTGCATTCAGCAGAAACTATTTCTACTGGTCCCAGAGTGTGAGACCTTCAGCTTGAAAGTTTTCCTCTGTCTGGCACATGCACATCTCTTGGTCCCAGTTCTGATCGTTCAATAAAGTGCTTTTTATTGATGACAAAAATATTTGGGTTTAAACATATTTTCCATTTGAGAATATAAAATACAATTGACACTCACCTGTTCATTGTGTTGTAATTAAGGTTACACTGGTGTTTAAAAGCCTCACAGGAACTTGCAGTTTTGTAGTTCTTTCTAGCTGCTGTACAGATGGTGATGCTTTCTGTGTTGAGGAGATGGGGACCAGCTATTTAATTGTGCCTTAGCCAGGACGAGTCTATTTTTAATAATGCCTGGTGGGTAATTTTACTAAGCTCTTGGAAGTGCAGTTGAGTACTGAGACTCCTTGCGAAGAGATTGGGCACAGCTTGAGAAAGTCTAAGGATGAGATGAGATGAGAAGCTGCAGTGGAGACGTGAGGCAAGATCTGGCAACTGGCGAGGAGTGAAGCTCGGCTCAGAACACGACCCTCTTGGGTCCCATCAAGCACTGCCTTCTCTGAAGAGAGATGGTAATGCTGTGTTGACTAGCAGCCTGTTTGCTAGACAGCACGGAGTTGTACACGTAGTTCCTTAACTACAGGCTATTTCCAGCATGGCTGCAATCACAGAACCTGAATTGTAAGATTGTGGATGACCTGACAGTGTCAAATTACACAATTCCGATCTGTTGCACGATTGTGCTCCTGATAGGTTAACGCCTGTCTCAAACATATTTTGTTACCTATTTCTGATGTTTTATCATCTCCCTTTCTTTGCTGATTCTTTTACACCTCGCATACAGGCAAGAACTGCATTTGGAAAGGTCATAATACCTCTTTAATGGCTCAGCAGATCGATGCATCTTCTTTTTCATTAATCTTTTCCCGATGACCTGCTTTACTGTTACGGGCTTTTCAGTTCTGAGGGTATCAGCAGTGTAAAAAGAGACCTGATCCATACACCAAAGGGCTTTTGTTGACTCAGGAGCTGGACTTGATCCTTGTGGGTCCCTTCCAGTTCAGGATATTCTGTGTTACCAGAAAGCTTAGTCAAGGAAAACAAACAACAGGCCTTCATAAGAAATGAGGGAAACAGTCCAGAGGTCACCTTGATATATGAGTGTAAGGTACAAAAGTACTTGTAATACAGCACATGAAAATGTGTAATAAAGCACATTTATTTGTCTATGGGAAGCCCATTCCACCATGAGGAAAGAGTGTGACAGGAAGGGAATTAAGTGCTTGGTTTCTAGAGATGTCTGGGATAACCCTGGGAAGTGAGAATATAGGAGAGACACTGTCACAGAAATTACCCCATCTTCATTTTTAACTGAAAGAACATCTTGCTTTTTTATTGCCCCAGTACTGGGAGCTAATTGAAGAAAAAAAATCAGTGAAAGAGAACAACAAAAAAATCAGTGGAACTTTTCAAGTATTTGCTTTTCCCTTTCCTACCATCTGTAATTACTTTTGCCAGAGAATGTTCTCACTCAGTAATTTTCCAGTGATTTCAAGGTAGCTCTCTTTTTTTGTTTCTCTCTTGCTTCTCTGCTACGTGAATTCTTTGCCATTGCTTTCTAAACCCTGATATATTTGATGAAGGGAAAATGTTAGCAGTTTTTGTGTCCATAACCCCTTCAAGGTGATTTTCTAGTAATTTTGTTAGCTCCTTACAAATGCTCCCACTTGCAGATCTGGCTTCTGTAGTCTTCTGGCCATGTCTCCAGAATCATTAATGCTAAGTCACCCAATGATTCAAATCTGGTCTGGGTCAGGTATGGGTATGTGATCATATTTCTGCTGAACTGTTTGGAAAAACAGGAGTTTATGGTTTTGTTTTTTTTTTCTTTGTTCTGGGAAGACTGGCAACACCTGTTTAGAATAAAACAACATTTTTATCTGGAGTTATTTACTGTGATGTGAAGACTGCATGTCCAGACAAAGTGTTACACTCAAAACCTTGTTCATAGCCAAAAAGGCAGTGTGTTTTTATATAGCAAAGAATTTATTCTTAGTGTAACTGAATTTTTGGAAGTCTAATCACGATTAATCCAGATGCAATTTTTACAGAAAATAAAGAATAATAACGCAGTTAAAACTGTTGTACCTCTAGTTCTTGGTTTCTCTCCCTCTTCCTGGTGTTAAGTTCACCCCTCTTCTGCTCCTCTGGGTTCCAAGGTTGCTGATTTTATTCTGGTAGTAGTGGGTGTTAGAGCAAATCATCTGGAGTACTTTCTTGGGTGAAGTACAAGGTTCATCATGTTGATTTCCTCCTTTCCTCCTCTCTTCCATTCCTCTAGGATCCACCTGGGGTCATTTTAGTCTGTTTGCTAAAACAACTTTACACCTGTCTCTTTTCTCCATTGTTCTGCAGTTCCACATTGCATCTGAGTTTTTGCTATATATAGTTGCTTTTTTGTTATTAGATACCATTTCTTTGTTCTCTTTGTTATCTCTGAGGCCAGTGTTGTGCAGCTCCAGGTCTGCTTCTTTGGTTGACCATTGGTGATTTGTTTATGGCTGTGGTCTCAGGTGCCAAGCCTGTGCCCCGTTTCTCATCCTGTGCCTCTACTCTTCCATGCCACATCCTGTGTCTCCACTTCTCCAGTCCTCTGCTGTGGTACCAGACTGTTGTATTTCTCTCTACAAAGTTACATTAGCGGTAAATATTCTGTATAGAATAGCTGCTTTTTACTGTTGTCTGTGCAAAACTGTGGTTGTACCACACACAAACAAAAATAAAACAGAGGGGATATACATGCCTGACCAGTTACAGAAATTGTAGTCACACCTAAACCAGTTATACCAAAGGTACAAGCAGGCCAAGAAAAGGCAAAGCAGAAGTGACATCTTCCAAGGCCTTGAAAATGCACTACAAAGCTTATGGCCTGTGAAGAACAATGGCAGTACTGAATGACAGGGCTAAAGGTTAACTCAACTATTTTTTTCTGCACAAAATATAACTGCTGGAGTGAATATACCTGTGATCATTGCTTTGTGTTTTGTGATCAAAGTGTTGGTTGTGTTTTTACCCTGGTACAAAATGAACTGATACATGAATTACTGAGCTGACCCACAGCCTCATTCATACCTTCTGCCTTTAGTGAAAATAAAGCATTTGTGCTGGTTTTTATTGCTGTTTTAATAAATCCTATTATTGACTTCAGTTGATATCACTGCTCAGTGGTCTTTTCAAAGGGAAAGATTGCACACATTGACAGTAGGATTGCCTTCATGAACAGACTCAGATAAATCTGGCCAGGAAAGGGCTGGAGGCTGGGAATGAGTTCGGAGCAGTTGTGAGATTGAAGGGCCTGTCTGCCTGCTGTGGAGAGCAGATGCTGGAGGTAAGGACAGGTCACTGGGACCTGTAGTACCAGAGATGAACTGCTGAAGGATGACTGTCAAAATTAGTGGATTTAACCAGCAGATGGATACCTTTAACAAATCAGCATTGGTCGACATCTCACTTGTAAGTAGAACTTCTCTGAAAAGAGATGAAAAATGTGGGATCTTCTGTTCATATTTTACCCAAGTTGACTTTTGGAGTAGACTGTTCTTGAAAATTCAGGCTGTGTCTTCCAGTCTTAGAATTGATATCTCACTCCCACACTGCAAATGAATCCCCACACCTTATGAGGGAGTACTTCCCAAGTCTTTTTCCTCAAAGGTGAAGCAACATGCTAACAGAGTAGTCATTAAACACTGGGGTGTGAGAAGGAGGATGTGGGGGGACTATTGTGGATGTGTTCAGGGTTTGTGCCAGCAGAGCAGTCTTGGTTTTCAGTATTCCCACCTGTTTGGGTACAGCTTGTGCTGATCACTGCTGTCTCCAGCACCACAGAAAGACAGAGTTCACCTTTTTTTGTTAAAACATACTCTGATTCTAGATTATACATTCTGATTCCACTTTCTGCTTCCACCTTTCAAAGAGAAAAATACAGGCATCCTGCATGAGATTTTTCTCATCTGATTGGATCAATACTGAGTTCTGATAGTCTCTGGGTTGGTGGCTTTTATTTTTTAATTTTTTTTTTAATTTTTGAAGACTATGAGAAAGAATCAATTTTGTAGACAATGAGTCATCTCACTTTCTCCACAGTGACTCTTAAGTAGAGCCTACAGTGAGTAATTCAGATGTGACCACCTACACAGAACTCCCTCCCCATCATTGTGGTAAGGGCAAAGAGAGCATTGAATTTGGGTTGTTCTCAACTCCAAAAAAGGAAGGAGCTATTTCTTAACTCACAGCATCCCTCTTTTTTACATGTTAACTAAATATATTTGTAACTGAGAAGAGAGCAGAGATTTGTAGTCTGGTTTCCTAAGCCCCATTTCTCCATGTACGTGTATATATTTGTCTAGGTTGTCCACTGATAATTTTTCTAACGTTTAGACAGTTTTAGCTATGTGTTACAGAGCAGTGAAAATAGTAACTTGTGACAAATTTTGCATGTAAGCAAAAATGGATATAGGAAGGGAGGGCACAGCAGCTCTTCCTTTACAGAAAAAGTTTGATTTTCAACACAAGGGAATACCTAGATGAGAAGAATATCATGAATATGTGCAGATTGTTTTGGACAGGTCTTCTCTCAAGTTGGAGATATACATTATACTCTGTTATTTTTGCATTTCCTTCTTCCCCTTTGCTTTCTCTGGTGTCTGCAAAAGGCTGTGTTCTGTTAAACACACAGCAAATACAAACTACTCTGCCACAAGACACTGATCTTCAGGAAACCAGGGTAGGTTCTGGTCCAGATTGCTATATCTTCATGGGAAGTAGGTATCTAAACCTCTCTACCCTCAGGAGAATCAATACACTCCACAAGTAATTAATTAGAGCAAAGATAAGGATCCACTCCAGGAAGGCTGAATAGTTGTCTAAACTTCACTGCCTGGATTTTCCCTTGGCTAAGTAGAAGCAAACACACCCATGTTATCCAGAAGCCATAGGCAAACTATTCTGACCTCATTGATCCTACTCCTTTTTGAGTTACTTGTTTTTTCACATACACTGATTTCTGCTTGAGGAAGCAGAAGTGGCAGGAGGAAGTGGCTGTGGGTGATCTTCGTTCAGCCCTCTTTTCAGATGAATGGGAACTGATGAACAGAAAATCCTCAGATGAGCTTGCATGGTTTGTATTCCTCATTTCACTGCAAGGCAGAAGAATTCGAAAGATCTTTGTTTTCAAGATGTACCCTGCAAGTTCTTCCTCATGTTGAGATGGAACTTCTTGTGTTTTAGTTCATGGCCCTTGCTCCTCATCCTGTCTCTCAGCACTACCAAAATGAGTCTGGCGCCATCATTTTGTACCCACCTTAGAGATACTCCTGAGATCCCTTCTCAGCCTTCACTTCTCACACAAATGCTCTGTGTTTCTGTAAATATCTTATGTTGGCCTAGGTGGAATTTCAGGAAATAAAGCCCCATAATTATTGAATACTCGTCTGACTTGAGATTTTGCTAGGGACTAATTTCGTGCAGGGGCTGAATTTTCAACAGAATAAAGGTGTTCCCAGTCTTTTTCTGAGCTGAAGTGGCAGAGCACATGGCTGCCTAGTGTCTGTGAAAGCTTAGCAAGGTGTTACAGTTCTGCTAGGTGATACAAGAGTCTCCACATTGGCTATATTTATACATCCTTTCCTCCCTTCTTTTGATTTTTCCCAGGATGGAACAAGTAATGTCATTGATTAGTAGATCACTGGTATTTTTAATTCCTGTGGATGGTAGGTTTATTGGGGTGAGGGGGTTGTGTGGTATGTTTTAAAGAAAATCAGAAAGTTTAACAATATTTGTTACGTTCTAAGATGTTTCTTAAATAGGGACATAGGAAGGAAGCTAAAGAAAAACTGAGACAGCACATGAACTGTGAGAAGTACACGTATATTTGGTTAATCTAAACACAACTGGTTTTAGTACATAGCTAAAAATTGAGGTGCTGCCAGAATACAAATTGTAAAAGAGAAGTTACATCTGTCTTTTTATTGAGTTCTTGTTTACCCTAAGGTAAGTACTCATTAATAAAATTCTTGTTTCTCTTTGTTTTCTTTATCAAGTTTATAGATTTTTCCTAAAAAATAAAAATTAACAAGAAAATTAAAGATTTGTTGTTCTGTGTTTCCATTTTTTTTTTCTTTCTTCTTGCTCTCTGGTTCTGGACTAATTTTTGCAACTTGGCACAGGAATGCCTGAATTTGCAACAAAATCCTGATAGTTTTTTACTTGTATGTCTTTCTCTGGCTTGATGAGTTTTTAAAGGAAGGGTGTCAATGTTTATAAGGTAGATATAAATACTGATTAACTGCAAGGGTGATTCTTGCAGGAATTGTTTGTAGGATTTCCATCATGGCTTTTGTCAAAGTACTTGTGGAGACAGTTAAATGTTGCCATCTCTTTTTCTCCTTTGGGATGCAGTGGGAAATCCAAGTTTGCTCTGATATAGGAGGTAGCAGCACCACCCAGGTGTCTTAGTTCTCTGCCACAGGACATCCTGAGCTCTGGAATCAGCATTTTCCACAGACAGGGCTGGGAGACAATGGGTGTTCTTGTACCACCAGGGGACACCTGAAGTTGGATTTGTGAGTTCCTGTTTTGCCAGAGCAGTCATGCAGCATGGAGATTCCCTTGGCTGAGGCAGCTGCCTGGGCTGTCTGAGGGAGAAAGCTGCAGGTCAGGACATGTGCTGGTTCATCAGAGCCCAGGAGATCTCTTGCCAGACGCCTTGTCAATCCACGATCTCCCTGATGGCATTCTGTCTGTCCCTGTGCAGCACTGCTTCAGCCATCTGAAGCTGAGGTGCTGGAATGTCTCCACCTCAGCCATATTTTTTTGACCTAGAAATAGTTTTCTCAGCACAGGCAACATCTTCATTTCCAGTTTAGTCCTGCCCTCTGTAGCATCTGATATTTGAAAACAAAGGCTCTAGCTTCTTCTGAACAATACCAGAGATGCCAAAAAGCATAGCAATAACCCAGTGTGTAGGAAGCACAGAGAAGAGCAGGTGAGAGCACTGTTCTCTAGACAACCTTGTTTATGTTGGCAGTAAACAGGGTTGTGTTTTCAACCTCTCTTCATCTTATAGGCTTGATTTATCTTCAATGCTGGGGGCCTGTGCTGGTGGTTGGAAACCCCTAAGCTTTGGAGCACAGACCTAGATGTGTGCACCTTCTCTAAGAGGTCTGTCAGACCTTCCTCCCAAGGCCTAGGGCAGAGCCAGATGGACGGGGCTGCCTTTCCATTGTGTGTCACCTGGGGAACGTGGGATGCCTGCCACGCCCTGCCCATACTCCTGATGCTGCAAGCAAAAGTGCTTATGCTGGGCCAGATTTTGCAATCCAAACGTTTCCATTAGGGACTGGAATCAGATCAAAATACTGGATTATCAGCCTGCTTTCAGAAGGTAGGAACTAACTTTGCACTCCCTGGGTATGGGCAGAATTGGTAGAGCAGAGTCAAAATGTCAGTTCCCTGCGGAAGTCTAACAACTTCTTGATTTTTTTTTCTTCTTTTCTCTTGTAGCTGAGGATCATCCCATACCAGCCGGTATTTTGTTAGAAACGGAACTTCCCTTTTGTTTCTCTCATGAATACAGATAATTTTGTAGTTATCTTTCTTGTGCTGATCAGAGAATATTAATTCAGGGGTCTCATAGCTCTTGTCCTTCTTGGTTTTTACCTTCTGGATTGTTGGCTCATGAGAGCATGATGCTGTGGGCTCCTTGCTGCTATTAATTACATGATGCATATTGGTTTGTCTTTGGGCGTTGGTCTTTATTCTCGGAATCTTGCAAATATGTGAAACAATCAGCCTATTGTTTAACAAGTGCTCTACACACACTGTAGGCCTTTTGTGAATTTCAGTTTTAAAAAAAATAAAAGAATGACTAATGGAGCACGAACGGTGCTTGTGACACTGTAGTCCATTGTGTAAGTATTGAGAGCAAAATTTGCATTCCTAGAAACGCTTGTTCACAGTCAAAATATAGGACATTTTCTTTATGGCTCATGGGAAAAGATGTACTGTATATTCAGCTCAGGATGCTACTTGGAAGGATCAGCTTTTAAAAAATGTCATTTCCCTCCCCTGGAACATTGAAGCCAGATTGAGACCCGGCTTTGCTTGGCAACAGAAGTGACTTTTTCATTCAGGCAAGTGGCATGGGGGGGATATTTTAGGTCTGTGACATACATGGACCATGATTTGTTTGCTAAAATAGCTTCTCTTTTAGATGATGGTCAACTTTGACATTGATGGCCCTTTTAAATAGCGAGAGTACATTATTATATAGTGTAAATGTATGCCTTCTGTGAATGCCAGAGGCAGCCTGGCAATGTGTGCTTTTCTTTCCTTCAGAAGCATATTGGTTTATGGCTTTTAGTTCTTCCCCTCTCAGGTTGTCACAGGTCAAGCAGAGGTTGAACTGGGATCTTTAAATGTTTAGAAAAATTGTGAGTTCCAGTCAACTCACCTGAAACTAATAGCTGTCTGTCCTGCATGTGCCTAAAAAGATGGTACTGGGTGCTCAGAGGGGTAAGGCTGCATCTTACATATGCTATAGGTAGTTTCCTGTGGCATTTGTTGTCTAGGTAGAATTAGTCTGTTTTGACTTTTTATTTCACTGTGAAGAATTAAGATCCAGTCACTGCTCACTGGAGGTACCACTCCTTTGTCAGTCAGTGAAATCTCTTTGGGAAATGCATAGACTTTTATAATGGGCACACGTGGTGCCAGTCACTGTGGGATTCCTGTCCCAGGAGGGATGTTGTTAAAATGCTAAAACCTAATTTACAGCAGCAGAGCCTGTTCATGGCAGAGTGGAAGCCAGCACAGAGTGCCCAGCTCCTGCTGCAAGGCCCTGTTTCCAGCAAGATGCCAACGGAGCTTTCAAGTGCTTGCCTGGAGAGGGTGTATGAGGGACTTCTGAGGACCCTTAGGAGTATTTGTGTATACACAGATAAGGACTATGGGGACCACTTAGCCTTAGCACAGATCCACAGAGAGCTGCTGCAAATGGGAGTGATGTAGGCAACAGCTGGGTGTCCCAGGCCAGTTCAGCCAGTACTGGCTAGGACAGAGTCATATTCATGGGGAACAAGTGCTGGATTGTGTCCCTCTGCTCTGATGTGACCCAGGAGGTTTTTCAGTATTACCTTTTTCTTCTCTTGAAGAAACAGGAGTGTTAGAAGTATCGGGGAGGGAGTGTTGTCAGTCTGAGTTCGGGAAGTGAGCAGGGAGCACTCAATAACTCTGGAGCATTTTATACTTGTAAGAGAACTGCCCAAGTGCTACAAGTGCTTCTATTCATGGCCCTGCTGTAAATTCAAATCATTTGGACCCAGCATTCTTGGCATCTGAAGCTTCAAATTAAATTGTATTTGCCACTCATCATCATTAATTTGCAGTTTTCACCTTGATTAATTTTTAGGAATGTACATAATGAGAAACTTTTAAAAAAACAGGAAGAGAGGAAATGGAAATTTGCCCTCTGCAGTGTTTTTCTCATTTATGATCTCTGTGTCTGAAACTGTATTGCTCAGTGGTGCATTTTGTCACCTGTTTTCTGTGTCAGTTCAGTGACTATTGAAACAAAATATTCTGTTTGATACAGAAGAAATGGTGTGAGCAGCTCATGCCAATTAGTGGCTGAGTAATTGGCACATCTTTGTGAGCAATGAAGCAGCTGCTTGTTGTGCTGACAGGGATAAAATATTCATAAAGAAGGTACGGGAAAGGTGGCTTTATCATCACTGACTACTGGTTTTGGTTGTGTTATTTATAGGAGTGAACCAGGTTAGTTTTTAAGACATTGGTACAGAAAAGAGGTGTCCTCAAGCCCGGTGAATATACTGCAACTCAATTTTCCAGAGATATGTTTCCCTTCTTTTCCATTAATTTTTTTGTAGAGTTCTGGATGTTAAAGTCATATACATATTCCTGCTCCTGGATTTAGGCGGGGAACTGTAGGGATCAGAACTTACCTTATCGTCTTCCTTTTTATGTTCTCTGTTTTGTTTTGGTTTTTTGGGTTTTTTTTTTTTGGCTTTTTTTTTGGTTGTTGTTTATTTTGTTTTGGGTGGGGTTTTTTTGTTTGGGTTTGTTTGGTTTTTTGGTTTTGTTTTTTGTTGGTTTTTTTTTTTAATACAGTATCTTACTTTGAAACAAGACAAAAGTCTCTTTTTAACTTTTCAGTCTGAACAAGTGTCATAGAACCATAGAATAGTTTGGGTTGAAAGGGACATTAAAGATCATCTAGTTACAACCCGCCTGCCATGGGCAGAGACACCTTCCACTAGACCAGGTTGCTCAAAGCGCCATCCAACCTGGCCTTGCACACTTCCAGGAATGCGACATCCACAATTTCTCTGGGCAACCTGTTCCAGTGTTTCACCACCCTCATATTGTCCAGCGCCTTTCTGAGCAGAATTTGCTTGTCTTCGGGAAGGTGTATATAATTTATATTCTTCCTGATCTGAAGTGTAGTAGAATGACTATAAGTATACTTGATGTTTTTCCTGAACAAAATGAGGCACACTTCTAAGAGCTTGCTCAGAAATTACCATTGTCAGTAATTACAGGCTGAGATGGTTTAGCCAGATCACACCTCATATGCATGTTGTGACTTCTAAGATTTTGCCAGAAGTTGTTGTTTGGCTTTAAGCGATACATGAAATTGGTTGTTGTAACTTTTCTTCTTGAGTCACACGATACAAGAGAAGACGCTGTATGGAGTGGTCACCCTTAGGCCTGATGTTCACAGAAAGCTTTTCACAGAGATCTAGTAGTTTTTCTTTCCTCTGGAGTGTGAAGACAGCAAAATAAAATGTCCTGGCTTTGGAGTATGAAGAATGTTGTATTAAGTTCCCAAAAACAGGGGTAAGGCTACAGATAGAAGAGCTCAGTCCTGCAGAACTGGTGCATTTGTCTGCATCAGGTTAAAGCTTCAGGGCTTCATGGTTTGATTCTGGCAGTTTCTTTGCATCTTTGTGCTTATCTTCTACCTGACTTGGGTTCACTGTCATGCTCAGATTCTCCCAAGGTCAAAGCACCCTCTTCAGAAGCTTGTACTTGTGCTTTCTACTTCCAGGGAAAACTGTTGCTTCTCTATGCTAGGAAAGAAAGAACTTCATATTCAAACTCATAGTGTAGCAGTTGCCAGAGCCAATGGCAACTATGAGTTTTGTTTCTCTTCCTGGGCTTTCTTATATATCACATTTTTTACATTGCAGGGAAATTATTTTGTATCATTAATGGCAAATGCCATTTAATGATACTTTTTGAAGTGGCTTAAGACTTTTTCATGGGTTTCACCCAAAATATTTTCCCTGCATGTTCATAGTTTAACAGGTCAAGTTTGTGCATCACAGACACTTCGGTTTGCAGCTTCTTTCCATCTTTGTTGACACTTTAAGCTCAGCACGCTGGCATACCTTCAGTTCTGCTATGGGTGCAGTAATACCTTTCAATTGCCTGAACAGGAACCACCGGAGGGCATCTGTCTGAATCTGAATTATGTTTGAAAACCATCTGGCATGTTGTGGGATAGTCCTAATAATAACAATGAACACTTTATCAGGAGTTGAGTCACTGTGCTCGGTTTCCAGTGTAATACTCTTACTAGTTGCATGTATGTATTCCTTATAGCCACAGGGTTACTACAGCGTGCAGACATTGTATAAAACCATTGTGCCGACAGCTCGCATTTGGACCATTTATCATTCAAAATCTGGCTATAAAGAAAAACATTTAAATAATAAAAATAATTACCGAGATGAAAGATCAGTGTTAGTTGCACCCTAGACCTATTTCCTGCTTCTGCATGGGGGAGGAATAGAGATGGCAGTCACAGGAGTAAGATTCTTGCCCTGAAGGTGCTTTTTGACCTCTTGAAGGGGTCTCTTTTCATACTTAACACAGACATCCATCAACAAGGACAAGGAAGAGCTGTCTGGTTCTGAAGCATGGGGAAGAGAAAAGCTGCAGGAGGTCCTTGGTCATCCCTGGTTCCTCACAGGATCTCACTCATTTTTCTGTAGGCCGACTCAAAGTATTTTGTGAATCTGAGTATGTGTTGTTTTCCAGAACCTTAATGAAGTTCAGAGACAATACCATAATTTTGCATGTTTAAGTAGTATTGCAGCTAGCAGTGACTGGCACAGCTCTAGGGATTTTTAACCCTGGCTGAGAGCTCTCCAAACCTACCTGTGTTCTCAGATGTTTGTCAGGTGCCCCCCAGCACTTACATGTGCCCATCATGCCCTGGCCATCCCTCGGGTCTGCTCTGTGTTGCCTTACTGGTGAAATGCAGCTGTTGGGGGTTTGTCTGTCCTTGTGAGAACAGAATGTCCTCAGTGGGGTCTTCAGCACATTAAACTGTTGCCAGACATACCCGTCAGGCTGCCAAAAGTACTGCACGAGACAGCTTTAACTCCACATTGGCAAAAGCTGGGATAATGTGCAGAAGCCATGACAGAAGCATGAGTAAATGATTTGCCTGAGATGATGCAGAGGGGCTGGTGGCAACGCATGGAGGGAGCCCTGGTGTCCTCACTCTGAGTTTGTCCCAGGATGCTCTCCTGTTTTCCCCCACCCAAAGGCATATGAAACTCTGTGGTTTGAGGATCTTTGCTGTTGTATTGGCAGCAAAGGGGAGCTAAGATTGAACTAAACCACTGAAACTAATAAACTTCTCATGTGCATGCAGGGACATCAGATTAATTAGTTTGCTAAGCAGTGGAGCTGGAGCTGTGCAGCTGCCTGACAACGATAAGAGGAGGGAGCCACAAACCAGGGGCCTTTCTGCTGTCTGCTCCTTCCTTCCATCTCAGCTCCCTGGAAATGGCAGATGAGAACAGAGGTAGCAAGCCAAACATATGCAACCTATGCATACTGTGCTGAGCTGCATAATTCAGGGGTATTGTTCGCTGTGTCTGCAGGCGTCACTTCCCAAAAGCTCCCACTGCTGTCACTGGAGGGAGGCTTCACTCGTGGTTTCTGCAGGAGCACAGGGACATTGGTTTGGCGAGCTTTTGAAAATCCACTTCTAAAATGCAAATGCTTTCCTTCTTTAACAGCCACTTGAAGCCAAGCGTGATCAATAAACACAAAACACTTTCACAGTTCAGAGATGCTCTGGATTATGGTTCTGCTCGTTTTTCCTTTTTCCCCTGCATAATGCTGTTTGCCCCTTAGTTTGAAAGTAAAAGTAATTAACAATTTCATAAAAATCTTTGGTTTACAATGATTAGATAATCGCTGTTTGTGTATTAAGCAGTCACTGGGAATGTATCTGGGCAGACAAGTTGTGTCAGCAGGAAAACTGGTGAAATTTTGATCCTTTTGTTACCACTCTCCCTCCCTGGGAGCTGTTCAGAGCAAGTTAGACAGACAGCTCTTGGGAACTGTTTGGGTCTAGCTTGTCCTCGCTTTGGGGCTGAGACTAGCATGCTCCACTAAACCTGTCTGGTCTTTCCAGCTCCCTTTTCTGTCTCTAAAGGACATTAAATTTTTGATGCAAATGCTTCTGCCAGTAGGTTACTGTGATTGTGCTGTCGTTGCTTGCCTGAGTAAGCTGTCCTGCATGGGGTACAGGGCCAGGTCAGCTGCTGGTGTGCCCTGGCTTAGGTACTTACACCTGTGCTGAAGGATTTGTAAACACAGCAGAGCTGCAGACCTTTAAAATGCATTTAAATACACAAAAGTGTGGGCCCTGAAAGGGGAGGGAGCTAGCAGGCATGGCTCCTGGAGGCTTGCCCTGAGCCTCTGGCTCCCCCGGCTGGAGCCGGTGTGGGAGAAGGCACAGTGGGGACCCAAGGACAGGAGGAGTGAGGCTTGTTACCCAATGATAATGGCATTTACAGTATCTGCTTGCTCTTCATTGATGACTTTGAGTACCTTTGAATACCTTAAAGTACACTCTGAGTACCATCTCCTTATAGGTTGCTGTACAGTAAATGGATGCTGCTCTGTGGAATGATTAAATTGAGCATTTTGGGTTTTGGTTTTTTTTTTGTTTTTTTTAAGATGCTTTTAAAATTCAAGTTAATTAAATGGGTGCAAAGGCGACGGTGAAGACTGACCATGCAGAAACCAGGCTGAAAGAAGTTTCAAGGGAACACATAAGGGGTCTGAGCTCATTTGAGAAGAATAATGTAAAAATGTGGTTTAGTGCTAAGCCTAATTTAGCATGCCTGCAGGCTGCTGTGTGCAAAGTGTTCTCAGCCTTCCTCATCATCTCCAGATACAGATTCCTTCCCTCTCTGTGTGCTGCATCTGATGATTTATATAGCCATGTAATGAATCCAATCAGCCTTGTTACCCAACAGAAAACTCTCTTCATGTTTATTAATAGTTTACTGCCCCGTCAGATCAGCAGATTGAGCCATGCATCCCATGATGCCCATCCAGCACAGTGGAGATGGCAGCAATGTGCAGGCTGGGTCGAGAGGAGAGAGGAATGTGTGCAGCCCATCATCAGCAGCAGACACTTCATATCAGTTTTGCTGTAATGTGAAACTATACACAGATGCAGTGCTTATATGAGGCCTTTCCATTGACAAGAATGGGAGGTTTTGCAGATTTGGTTCTTGCTGTTTCAGTGTAAGATAATTTTCTGCCTGAACAGAGACTGTAGGGTGGCTGGGGCATGAGTTGTATGCACAAGTCACTCTGGCCATTTGGAATTATGTGAGTTTACCTGGCAACACCACAGGAGGTGAGCACATTGGAAAGCTGAGTGACTGGCTGTTGAACTTTGTACAACAAGTGCATTCAGTGGAATTGTGCTAATCGATTGGCACACCAGTGTAATTTATTTTAAATAACTTTTTACTGTTCCTAAAGGTTCCATTTTGAAGTTTCTGCTTCATAGGATGAAAGAGGTGCCAGTGCTCTTTAATTCTTGAACAGACAGGACTAACTCCCAGCAAGAGCCCAATTTTTCTGTGGTCCTTTTTGTTTTAATACTCCCAGTGCAATACTTTGCCAAACTCCAAAGAATAGAAATAAAAATGGAACATTTTGGCCTTTTGGTGGCTTTTTATCAGCAGCAAAACAATTTTCAGACAATTGCCAAATCTCCAGGCCCTTTGGAAGCTCAGATTCAGCTATTTCTAGGTTGTCACATGTCTAATTAATATAAGTAGTAACAGTAATACTCCTGCTGGTATTCTGCTTCGGCCAAGGCTAGGCTTCCAAGTCTCATAGCTGATCCTTAAGGGTATCTTTACACCCAGCTAAAACCTTTGTGGGGTCAGTAAGAATGTGGCAATTAATTGGCACAGGTAGTATTTATCGCTGCACAGTGACTTCAGGGAGTAACATTGTACCACATAGGATCTTTCTTTACTGTAATCTGGGGTTTTAAAAGCCTTAGTATCAAATGCTAATTTTATGCAATTCTAGGGTTCTAGGAGAGGTTGCAGCATAAAAATTCTGTAAAATATAAGCTTCTTTTAATTGTTGACAGCTATATTAGGAAAACAGTATAGAAAAGGAAAGTTTTTGTTTTGCTTTGTTATTCAGAGAATCGCATTTTATATCACCAGAGACATATACTGGGAGAGTCTTTTTATTCTCCTCAGCTTTGTACGTGTCCTTGAAGAAGAAAAGTTGTGTGCGATGAAAAGAGTTTTAATTCTGAATTTCTTCCACCGCTGTACAGCTGCGGTCGGGGCTGTGCTGGCGTGTGTTCAGGAGTCTGTCTGTTTTCATCCTCTTGCAGCGCACTAATATCTCCCATCTGAAGGGCTGAAATGGAGGCCCTTCGTTTCTGTAATTTAGGATTTGATCCAGCGTTAAGGAAACTTCCCTATCCAACCATCCAGGAGCCAGTCTGACAGTCGCTCTCTCACCACCTGAGCTGGGAGCAAAGCCCCTTTGCAGCTACACCCTGCACTGCCAGACAGACCCGGGATTTCCCATAGCAGGGTCTCAGATGACTCGATCCTTAAAACAGCTTAGTCTTGGTGCAGTAAACTAAATAACAAAATAGCAGCTCAAGCTGGTGCCTCTGAGGAGGGACCCCAAACAAAGGAAACCCTGGGCTTTTATACCCTGCCAGTGTAAATGCAGGAAGGTCTGGGGTCATTGGCTGCTGCCGTGTCTCTGAGTGTCTGGTCACCTGGCTGGGCCACAGCTCCCCAGAGCCTTTGCTGTGCCAAGGGTTGGCACTTCTGGCCTCTTGGCTCAGGCTCTCACCACACACAGCTCAACCTGCAGCTCCACTGCAGCTGCTCACCCAGCTTTGGGCACTGAGTGTGTTCCTCTGCACAAGCTGCTGGTTGTCTTAATGTTGGCTCAGTCTGAGCTGAGTTTTAGTAATGAGTTGTGTACGCTTTGGTAATCCCTGGTAATGGCAAGTAGAACAGGTTCTCTTAAAGCACTGCTGAGGGCTGAATAACTGAGAGTGGAAAGGGTAAGAACAGTGGAAAATGCCTGATATGACTGTAAGCGAGTGGCTGGACTTGTCAGCTGTTGAACTTTCTTGAGCACAGTTTTGATACACTCTGGTGTTTCTCTTTACAGTGCTTCCACGTCGCAGTCAGACCATTCCACTCACACCAAATCTGCTTCTGCTTTGTCGTCTGACTCCATCTCCACCTCAGCAGACAACTTCTCTCCAGATTTAAGGGTATGTTTTGTCTTAAAAAATAAAAAAATACAAAAATGTGACCTCCTTCACAGAGAGCATCTTGCTTCTGTGAGTTTGCTATGGTAAAATAATGTCAGCTTTCAGTAATACCAAACTATATTTAGCCAAATTACTGAAAGGACCTGAAGTCAAACAGGTGAAATTGAAGTTTAATCTCTACCATATGATGTCCTTCTTTATGAAGTTGTTTAATCTTGAAAAAGCTGACTCTGCAATCCTCACTTGGAGATGAATTTTCAAAGCCGCTCCATTTTCTTTTAGGTGCTTTAAGTAAGTGAAATCCTCAACCTGTCAGTTGTATATACTTTTTCTTCCTCATGTATGTATGCTATGTGTATATGTATATACACAAGGTGTTCAGTCTTGAGAGCTTCTGCTTGTTTGTAAACACTTGAGTCCCTGGAAGTACCTTCTTTCAGAGAAAGATCGCAATCTCCGAGCTGATAAAAATAATCTTCTGTCACAACGAATTGCTCTGACATAAAAAAGGTCCAAACAGAGCTCTTTTAAGTCTGCTATTAGATTAGTTAATTTATAAATTCAGAGTTCTAGTTCAGTGTCACAGGAGTTTTGAAAACTCTCTGTATGTTCCTCTTATGAAACCAAGGGGTTTGTTGGTATATCTTAGCTTTAAAAAAAAAAGTCCCAGGGTATAAAACTGTTGGTACTGGTACATTGTAGTAACAACTTTAGCGTTTCTCAGCTGTGTTTGAGAATCTGTGTAAAATGTAAACACTGTAAAATTGCATAAAAATCTCTGAGTACAAAGCTAATTCCTTTGACAGCCATGATGATTTTTCATTCCGTGAGTGCTGTCTCAGTCATCCATAATTAATAAGAGTCCACCTGTTTGTAAGTGACAAGTATATGAATGTTTCATTCTAAAAGGCAGCTTATTAGCCAATTTTAAGCTAAGATTTGGAAATTAATCCGTAGTTTATGTGCATTCTATGATAGTTTGCACCTTTTGCCTATGGATACAAATAGTTATCTTCCGAACACGCCTAGGTATGGAAATTTGTAATGTGTCTGAAGTTGTCCCCCTGTGAAGTCAGGGTATTCAGTCACTCTAACATACAGAAAATATCATTTTTAGGCTGAGGCTAAGTGGCTTGTTGATATGAATAAGATTGCAAATTCTGCTACAGCTGTAGCTGTATAATATTATGTTATATATATAATATTATAAAAAATTAAACTTTTTTTTTTTTACTGCAGTTTGCATATGTGGAATTTTTTTTCAGTTTTGATGTGCAACTCGTCTTCTCACAGTTTTTGTGACACTTGAGGACTACCTTTAGAAGTAGAGGCCAAGCCAATATTTTCTTTCTAGAACTGAAGTTGTCTTTCCCTTCCTGTGGTTAAGATGGCTCAACATGTTTTCTTTGCAGTTCTGATTGTGATTCTTTCCTCCCTTTTGTCACCTTATCTGTGTGAACTGTAAGCTGTCTGGGCAGGGATTCCAGCTCTCCTCAGCTTGTCTGGTTTCCCACTCAACAGAGCCTCTGTACTCACTAGCAATCAAAAACAGTGTCCACAGAGGAATGTTCACTTACTGCATGAGAGATTTTTTTCAAGCAGAAGATGCCTATGTGTTCCTGGAGGCCATTAGGAGCCCATAATTTCATGCTGTGCCACTGTTCCTGTAATGCACAGGAGTGATTTCTTCACAGTCTGCCTCCTTTTTTTATTTCTAAGCAATCTAAAGTTCTGCCTTCATTGGAACAAATGCAGCTCCTCTTTCATTTTACAGTAGTGTTTCAGGAGAGAGGGTAATGCAAAGGATTACTTATTTATGATAGTGTCACTGCAGGCTAAGTGTGAGCACCTGCTTCTGCTGGCTTCTTGCTCTTCACCTGCATCCACTCTGAGTGAGCACAATTCCGCACATGTCTTTTGTGCTTCACTTAGAGCTTACTCTTGCACAGGTGGTGTGAGTGCCTGCAGTGCAGCTGTGTGTAGGTGTGAACCTGGGTCATTCCTTTACACTCCAGTGGCTGCTTGTCAGTGGTAGGCAGACCTGGAGAAAAGGCATTCCCATGCTTCTACCTGTCTTAGAGTATAGGGAGAAAGGGACAGTTTCCACTGCTACAAATTGACTTAATTCTCCTCGAGGAACTCATGCATTCATCATTTCACTCCTCATTCCTGAGTGTCTTATGCTGGAGAGCAGTTCTTCGGGGTCAGATGATCTGTTCTCTGCCTGTGTACAGCCTGTCATGTTGGTATTGCCAGTGCAAGTGCAGACCCACCATCTGTCCTCTAATCATTGCTGTCGGTGCTGGTGTGTTACTGTTTGCTCCCTGGGCTTCCTTTTGCAGCCCGGTGCCAGCTCCCAAAGGGAACAGTTGTTATGAGTGATGGCCAGCTAGTGCTGATTTCTTTCAGGTCTTAAGTCGAGGACAATGGATGTTCTTTTCCAGGGCTTGTCATACTTTGTCTGGGTTTCTTCAAATTGACATCTCTGCCATGTGACTGTTCCACAAGTTTTGAAAGTCAGTTCTATGAGAGTTTTTTTTAAGGTCCTGATTGTTTTTGCTATTTACTTTGAACTTTCTGAGATGTGACCTTGCCGTGGATATTGCAGATGAGGCAGTGCCATTAACTGATACAATGGCACGAGCATGTTCTCTACTCCAGCTCTTTCCTTACATGCCTGAGCATCTTGTGCAGCTTTCATTGGCACAAGACAGCACAAACTCCCAAGTATTACTTGGATTTGAGTACTCAGGTACTGAGATTTGAGCTAAGCATCTCACTACTGTGGGACGAAAAGAGGTCCCATGTTGTTCCTGAAAGAATGTAAGAGAACAAGCCCTGAAGAGGGAACTGATGCATTTTGTGGTAACTGTGTGGTATGGGTGGCAAGTGCCTGGGCTATGCGATGTTCTCACAGGAAGGTGTTGCATCAGTTAGCTTTAAGAGGCTGAAAATAAGCTTTTCAAGATTTTGATGTGGATATTCCAGTTATGGGATTATTATCTTGTTGTGTGTTTAAATTTTTCCTGCTAGAGTGAATTGCTATGTGGATTCATCCTCACTCCTACCTCTATTTGGTCTCTGCCTCTGCGTGTGCATTGGCTCAAATTTAGGAATTAAATTTCTGTGACGATGGAAAAACACTTTGTAATAGCTACAATTAGCACTCTCTTTTTCTGTGGGGAATTTTTAGAAGAATAGTAGGCGTCCTTTGGGAGGAGGGAACCAGAGGAAGGACCCACCTAATTTCTTGCAGTCTGTGCCTGCAGTTTTCTATTGGAGTGCAATTAACACTCTGTGTGTGCACGCACATGTGTGTAATGAGGTAAATGAGACAACCACTAGGGATTCCTACTGAATGCATGTGCAGTATTTTTCCTAAATCTTTCTCCAAAGTATTTAATAATAACCTTTGTGAAGGTTTGTTGTTGGTTTTGTTTTTGTTTTTTCTTAATGTATATTGAGCATGTCAGTATCTGGAACTCAGATTAAATTGTCTTTCCAGTAGAAAGTTTACAGAATTTTCACTTCGTAAACTAACACTAAATAACTTTTGGCTGCTTCACTTAGTTTCATAGGAAAAAAAAAAAAAAAACCAACAAACCAAAACCCCAACAGAAAAGCAACAAAGCACTCTTAGGTTCTCCTTCCACCCCCTTCCTGATCTTAAATCTGAAGCTGTTTAGAATTGATTTAGGGTATATATATCTTGGAGGTATTTTTTAGCAAATGCCCTGCCATATGTTTTAACATAAGTTATAGGTCAGGCAAGAACAGAATTGAAGTAGTTGGAAGTGAAAATGGAGTTGGAAATACATAGATACTTTGTAATTTGGGTTGAGATGTTAAAAACACCTTAAAGCCAACTTTGCCAAAGGATTGAAGTGTATAAATCGCTGTTACAGATCTGGGAAGATGGTGGTTAATAAAATACAGCGAGTTTCTTGTTCCTAAGTCCTGTAGGCAGTATTTTCTCCTGTGCATATGAGGAAATGTGTCTGTGCATTTTATAGCACTCAAGTCTTCTTGCTGATGCTCCATCTTTTTTCAGTAGGGATTTTCATTTTTAGATAGCTGTTGCTTTATAGGATAATGCCTGAAGCTTACCACGTTCAAAGCTTTGGAGTGGCCCTTGTAAAAGGTTGTTCATTTGCCATTGAGAAGCAGTGGATATGACCCTAAAGCCTGCTACCACTTCCCTTAAGAGCAGTGTATTTGCCTGATAATTTGTTAAGGCCTATTGTGTTTGCTTTTGGATTGCATGCAGCAAAAGCTTAAACCAAAGGGTGAAAACTCATATGTTATTTTCTTTATATTGCTTCTTGCATCTAGAAAGAAGGAAACTACAGCAGATCTGTGTCACTTGCTTAGTTGTGAAACCTTCAGAAAAAGTGGTTTTAATCTTTGTTGTTAGCATTGCTGTTGTGACCACTAAACCTTTCTCCCCTTTGAGGGCAACAAGGAGATCCATAATTCCTGATACTCCTCTGAAGTCCAGACAAAATACTGTACAAGCATATGAGCATTCATGAGTGTTTGTTCCCTAATAATGATTTTCTTCTTTAATATATGAGGAATTGGTGGATTTACAGTAACTAGGTTTATGCATGAGGTGCAAGAATATTATTGTAGCATTCCAGGACTTGAAGGTTAGAAATGGAAAGAAACAGAGTGGCTTGTAACTTTAATTTGTTATCTATTATGTGTATAGTTAGAGACTGTAGACAAGCCCATGTGGTTTATTTTGTAAGATACATAACTGGTGCATGACAAAAGGTATATGAAGGAGTATTTCCTTCCAAGACAGTAAATGGATACTGTTGCTGTCTCCTTAGGTTTCCTGGATTAAATCTGTTTGGGCAAGTCTGCAATGAAGCTAGCCAACCACAATTCCTTTACGCTCAATAGAAGCACATAGATCATTTATGATCTGGTCTATCTCAGCTTTAAGGATATGCCCATGTTAGGTGAGAATGTACTGGAGTTGAGTTGGAGAAGTCCTTGGTGCAGATGTTGGGAACGTACTTTGAGTGATTTCTGTGGATCCCAGCCGTAACTGGGCTCTAGTAAAGGTGCAGTTTTATCTGTTTTGAGGACCTAATGTGTTTCTCTTCTGACTGTGAAGAGAGTGCAGAGTAATATCTCCAGATACAGACTTCTAAAATTGAGGTAAATCCTGTCCCTCAGATGATATTGGGCAGGATTGATTGAAATGCCTGTCACTGACTTTGCCACCTTTGCTTTATTCTAGCTTTAGTGCAAAGTAGCTTAGACTAGCTTTTTGTAGGACACGTATATTGTTAGTAGAAAAACATATTGAAGAAAGATGTGATTTCCCCCCCCCCCCATCCTTTGCTGTAAATCACTAAAACCAGCCTCAGTGAGCTTTTCCATTACTATCTCCCTGCCAATGCAGGAAGTGTGTCAGGCTTTGGTTATGTGTAACACATGTTCAACAAGAGCTGGGTTTAGAGAGTGACATAACGTTTTAAACTCTAAGCACTCATTTAAGCAATGTTTTTCAGTTTTGATTTTAAGGGACTTTTCATTCAGTGAGTGATGCTAGCTTGGAAGCACTAAATCATGACAAAATCTCTGCCTAAGCTCCTCCATGGTTTTTGACGACCTCCGGCCCTGCCAGTCAGCTCTGTGGTAATATATGGAGATAAATATTCCTGTTTCAGACTAGCCCTTGACTCTTTGCATGAGGCTGCCTGTGAGCAGCAGTGGTTCATAGCAAATGCTAAGACGTCTTCCATGCTGGGAGCTTTCCTTCCCGGTGCGCTGGACTGTGACTGCTATTAAGTTACAGACTGTATTGCACAAGCCACCAGATGGTGAAGATAATTGACCTGTGGTCACAAAACACTTGGCTAGATGTGAGCTGGTGATGCAGCAGTGAAATTGAATAAACTGTTCATCTTTTTACTGTCACTGCATGAAAACTTGACTGTGTATTTCTCTGCATCATTGCTTGGTTCCATTCTCACACGGAGGTGCACTTCACGTTTTTCTGTGTCTGTACAGGAGGAGAAGCTGTGCAGGCAGAAGTGGCCTTCACCTGACCTGCAGTAGTATTTCCATAGGTCCCTTTGTACACAGGGTTGAAGTCCAAGGGCCAAATCCAAGAACAGGCAGTGCTTTATGTTATCAAAGGTGTCAAACAGAGGGACTTAAAGAGCAGCGGAAGAGAAGTAACGAAGTCTTACAGGGAAACATATTTTAACTATCTCAAAATTCTGATTTTGACCATACGAATTGTGCCTGGGGAAAATGGGCTTCCTTTCTTTGGAGCATTAAGCTGTTGATGAACAAAGGCACAAAGGACTGGCTCTGGAGAATGAATGATGCTCTTGTCTATAAGTATGGTCATACCAGGACAGCCCTGTCAGTGACTGGAATTTAGCCCCTGCCTTGCCACATTTTTCAAGGACTCCAGTTTATAGTAAGTGCTGCATATTTCACAAGAACTGTAGTGATTTTCATTTTAAAATATCCCAAGAGATAGAAGATCTTGGTTGCCTCCTTGCACCTCTCCCCAGTAAGTCTTTTTCTGCACCCTGCCCCCTTTCAAGGAAACAAACCCACAGAGTAACCAACCTCTGGGTTGAAAAATATTGATTTCATGCAAATTAGATAGGGGAAAAAGCCAGATGCAGTCAGTTTTCTGTCTCCTTTATGTGGAAATAATACTCCCTAAGTGCTCATCTAGTTAGAAAAGAGCAAAGACAGCAAACTTTGCTATTTTTTCCTATATAGAGGTACCTAAATGCTTGAATATGGAGTAACGCACAGTGAAAGAAATCTCTGGAAGCATTTATGATTGCCATCTATTAGGAATGGAAAGCTAAGGAGAATGAGCAAATGGCCTTCATATGTTCTCAAAAATATTTTCGTCTCTTCCTAATTGACTGCCATATTTCTCCTAGCTACAAAGTGCAAGAATTTTCTTTTTGTTGAGTAAAACCAGGTAAGAGGTGGCTTCCCCCCCTGCCCCCTGTTAGTTATAGTTCTGCAAACTGAAGGACAGATCAGGCAGGAATGAACATGCATGGTATTTAAAGGGAGTACATGGATTTGTGATTGCATGCAGTGCCTGCCAAGATTTGATTTTCTGTAGATGTTTTTGCACGGAATGAAACATGTTTGTTCCCTTCTGTATGATTGTTTGCTCATTATAAATATATAATTATCTGTATCAAACTCAAAAGTGAAATTCTTAGTAACAGAGGCAGTATTCTCTGACTTATTTTAGTTGGTAGAATTTATAACTCTGGTTTTGGTCAGAGTGTTTTTCTGTCACTTAAGACTGTTGATATGAAATTCACTGAACTAGTTTAATGGTTTCCTTGAAACTTTTAATCTTCTTTTTGCATGTAAGTTGTTTGCTAAACAAAATTCAGTAAAAATAAAGGATAGAGTCAAGCTAATGTGCTGTCCAAAGTTTTTGAGCAGCCCATGGAGAACAGAGGCGTTGTGGTTTGAGACGTATGTGGAACCCTTGGCAGTGAAGAAGGTTCTGTATTAAAAAATGTTGGACTTGTCTGAATAGATAATATCTGCAACCTTCTGTGCCAGGGAGCGTTGCTGAGTTGAGTCAATGACGACTTTCTGTCAGAGCCTAATGAGAGAATTGTCTTGAGGCACCAAGCCATACAAACTTGAAGAGACAAGCCAGCCGTGGTTGAACGAGTGGCCCTCAACAATGTGTTCTTTTGAGCTTCTAAGCTTTGCCTTGTAGTTGTGCACTGAGGGCCCAGGAGATTCACCAGCCCAGGGAACCCAGAGAGGCTGTTCTTTGTCACTGGGCATTCGGGTCTGAGTGGAGAAGAACATCGTGGAAAAAACAAAGCAGAAAACCCCAGGGAAACACTGCATGGTGGCTGCTTCCTCCTGCAGAAGAATCCCTTTATATTACTTCAGGGACTGTATTTCTTTTATTTAAATACAATAACCTTCAGCTTCTTTTTAAAGATTTTCAAGGCAGTGGTAAGTAAGCAAGTGATTTCTCAAGCACTTTTATGCTTTCTCAAAACATATATGGTAGGTGGAGATCACAGTTTGTGATTTGTTTGTTTTAGTTGTGTCAGGAAGGAGTAGTTAAAACGCAGTTGCAGTGTACTTGTTATTACTGTCTTTAGAGTACTGTGTAATACGTGATCTGTTGTCAGAACATTTTTTGATAACTTAAGTACTTCTTGTGTTTTGTTGGGTTTTTTTGTTGTTTTTTTTTTTAACCAAGCTAGGAGGCTGCCTTTGGCCAAGTGCTCTCTTAGGGGCTGAATGGGCTTGATGTGGTCTTTGGACGTTATATTTGATTCTTTGTGTACCCTTCTGAAATGATCCATGTGTCCATGGTGTTTTGTCTTTTACCCTCTGAACTTTTGATATCCCAAAGGAATAAGACATAAAGCATTTCCCTGCAATTAATATCTTGCAGGTCTGAATGTCTCTAACATAGTTTTTCAAGCCATCTGGTCATAATCCTCAGAAAAGTCCCTGTGCCTCAGTCAGGCAGAGATATTTCTGTTCTTTCCCATAGTCTTTCTCCTGTGGTATTCTTAATGATTCAAAAATAATCAACAAAGTCCATTTACTTCCTTGATTTATGTTTTATTGCATTTCCAGTAGGATTCTTAGCACACAAATCTTCTCCAAGTACACTTGAAATAGCCATAAATGGCAGCTGAAACTCTCCTCAGTGTAACACAGTGTTTGCAGTCAAGTAAGCATGGCTTCTGTTCCGTGGTCCTGATGGTTGAGCACTGAGAGGACAGAAGTACTTAGCAGTGAAATGCTAGGAAAAATGTGTCCTTTTTCCTGTTGTAAGAAATGTTTCATTTAGAGAAGAAAGCTGTTCACCTGTGAAAAACTGTCCTAAAGAAGCATACTCATCTTGTTTCTGCACAGATCTGTGTCAGTTCTGCAGCTTCTGTCAATGCCAGCTGGACAGAATTAGACCGCTGTGGGGATTTTTTTCTGTCATGAATGGAAAGAGGTTCTCTGTCTGTTTTGTTTCAGACATTTTTACACCATCACAGGAATAATGATAAATCTTGATGCACCTGCCATAGTGGCACTGTCTTCGTTTGACTGATGGAAACAGCCATGAGAGAGTAAAGGGATGGAATGGTAGGGCAATTCGGGAAGGAATAGGTGAACACAGTTTGATACCCCCAAAAGGCATTTAAAGCAGAGAAGAATTTGTTAGGTAAGTGTATATGTTTTGCTATTAATTTACAACTAAAATTAATAAATTAATCAAATATGTAAAAGTAATCCTATGGCTAAGTCAGCAGGAAGGCTGACTTCCCTTATATGGTTCTTTGTCACAGCAGACAAGAGCCAGCTCTGACACAAAAGCTGTCTTTTATACCTCAGCTAAGACAACCTGTCTTATAAGTTTTGGAGTCATGTCTTTTTAAGTTAAATCCATGCAGTATTTGTGTCTGACTTGGGTCATTCCCTGTTCCTCTCTGCACATGGCACATTTGTACTTCTCTGAAAAGCGTAGGATATGACTGCTCAGTTGTTTGGGGATGTCCAGGAGATTGGGTTTTGCTATGCTGACCATGAGGAAGGACCAGAATTGGGATTTGCCCTTCCAGATCTGCACTGACATTCCTTTACCCTAGTTCTTAGCCTTCAGTGGGAGGAAGGGTACTTATCCTAAAGATGCATCTCCTAGGTATCCTGCTTTCCACCGACTGCTACCGAGTGCCTAGGGGGACCAGCACAGATGTAGATCTCCAGTTTCAGGTGAAATGGGTATTCCTGCAGCTTACTGACTATGCTGCCTGCAAAGTTGCAAAAAATGGTGATGAAGGAGGGCATTTAATCATTTGCCATTTCTTGAGACAAAGACATTGAAAAATAAGCGAGGGAAGGAAAGTTTAGATATGTTAAGTACAATCAGAATATTCCCAGGTAGTCCTTTAAATGTGAAGTATCAGATATTTTCCTACAGGAGATTAAACCTCTCACTTGGCTTTTGAGTTTCAATTCCATATTTGAAAAGACAGATTTTTTTAAACACTAGAATTTTTTTTAATTCTCTCTGTATGTTTTTGTACATGTACAACATGTGCATTCTTGTCCCTGCAGCATGTCTTTCAGCTGTTGCTGCTGACCAGTGCTTGCTCACGAGGTAGACAGAGACATGTCAAATCCAAGTTCAGGGGCTGCAGGAGCAAGGGGACGTGGTGTGTGCATAGTATTTGTCTGTACAGACAGGTTATATACGTTTATGTCAAGGGACCAGTTAAGCGACCACCTTCCTGCTGTAGGGAAAAAACCAGGATTGTGTAGCTGAAACAAAAGCAGTTCCCAGCTTGGAGAGCTTGTCTTCTCAGTAGATGGAGCAGACATGGTTTTGGGGAAAGGAGTAATACAGAAGCAAGGTGTTCATGCTGTTGGATTGAATGTGTCGAACCAGTGTTGTGGCTTTATGCACAACAACTCTGTTCAAAATGTGCAAAGTGACTTGGAGTGTGTAGGAGGTTACCAAGGAGAGATTAACTCAGAGGAAAGAAAAAAAAATACAAAAAAGGGTACATTTTAATATTGTCTAAGCCAAAAAATATTCCTTTTGCTCATTTTTATTGTGATTCAGGATAGAAGAATCTCTGTAGACTGGGGAAAACTGTTACACAACAATTTGGTAACACAAACCTCTCTCCCCTTAAGTTGCGTGAAACCAAACAATCTGACCTTTGTGGTTTCAGGACTCAAACATTCAGGAGAAAGTTACAAAAGAATACCTGGTAGATGTCTAGAAGAGACCTCAGGTGCTCTCCTCATGCATCTTCCTTATCAGGAGGCTTATGCAGTGTCCAGGGATAAAATTACTCTCTCCCTGGTTGGTTCAAGCTGCTCCCTCTCTCTTGCCAGGTTTTGCTTGCCTTCACTCCTGCAGTCACACTCTAAGCTAGTCCTGGAAAAATGATCCAGGTTATGGAAAAGCTTCCATTGTAAAAGCCATTAAGTGGACCCTGGCATCTTGACTGACCTAGACACTGAAGCAGTGACAGCACTGGCAGGGAGGGTAGGGGGAGGCAGTCCTGGCTTGGCCTCAGCCAGTGCAGGATGTTTTCAGCCAGGCTGTGCAGCATCGCTGGTACACAAGCACCTCACCAGGCAGTGCAACAGGAAAGCACATTGGCTGCTTCATTCATGGTCAAAAAAGCAAACCCTGAATTTTGAGTGTCATGTACCCTCTCAGGTCTTTCTAGAACAGTGTTCAGTGGTGCACAGACCTGTAAGAGCTTTGTATAGAGTGTTCTTGCAATTCAACTCTGTATCACCCCGGTTGGC
Organism: Passer domesticus; assembly: GCF_036417665.1. NCBI lineage: Eukaryota > Metazoa > Chordata > Aves > Passeriformes > Passeridae > Passer > Passer domesticus. The sequence goes on from NC_087475.1 coordinate 79,329,388, forward strand.
TGCAGCTGCTCAGGATGAGCTGCGTGCACAAATTGTGCAGGAATATCATCCAGGAGAGGGATTTTTGTAGCAGCGTGCTGGCTGCTGTGTTAGGAGGCAGTGTGAACATGTGCTTGGAGAGACTTGCCAGAACTGCAGTACCCTGAATCGCAGCAGTCTTACCTTTCTAGCAGGACCTAAATCTCTCTCCCTGACCCCATACATGCAAGCAAAGGAGATGATGATTTTGTGGCTCAGATCTGGAGGTTGTCTCGACAAAACAGCAGTTTCCCTGTCTTGGGGGCAGTAGTTGGGAGGGCGTGAGAGAGCTCTGTGCCTTCAGCTGGGGGTGACTGTGCTGGAGCTTACACAGGGTGGGATCCTAGAGTAGAGAAGTGGTTGTTGAATGTAGTAATGTGGGTTTGTTCTGCCAAGTCGCTGCTTGAGCAGAGGACAAAGGTAGGTGGTGGCACAAAGTCCTCACACCCTCTGAGCTGAGCCAGGATGTGTGTTTAGGTTCTAAGGTACTCCCATTCTCAGACTCTTAGAGAGCTGTTTCATCTAGAGGGAGAGCTGCTGACAGGTGGGATGGGTACATGATGTTACTTGGTAAAAGAAGACAGAAATAAAGGCTGTTCTGGTGTGAAACAGGACTTCATTCCTCCACAGATTCAGTTACCAAGCATAAGATTTTTGTGGGGAAAAGATAATGAAGACCTGCTTCGACTTAGGGGCAAGGCAGAGTATTCCACTGGTTTTTGGTCATTATATCTGTTTCTTACAGAAACCGTCTTAGTGATGATTGTGACAGAAAGAGCCATGTGTGACTCTTAAGTCATTGTGGACCTGTTCCTAAGTAATAATGATTCGCCCAGCTCTGGATGTGTTCTTCATTGCAGATCTCTAAGAATTCTTTGGTTTTATTCCCACTGAACAATTTCAAAGGCTGAGGCACACGGAGGTGGCACATTTCAGCTGCAGGCATATGTGGTACCTGCCTCAGTAGCATTTATGTATCAGCAGCTGCCATCCCCCCCTGCAGCCAGGCTGCCGCAGTCATGTCCCTGGCTCCATTCCCTGCTTCCTCGCCCTACTGGTGCTCTTAATTTAATTTTGTAAGGTTTGCAGAGGGCTAAATTTGGGCCCAAGAGTGTTATTTTTAGAGTCTTGAAAATAGGCTAATGTACAAAAAAAGATTTTTCTCACAGTTTAATGAACCATTTTTGGATTTTGAGGGGGAGAGGAGGATTGGCAGTAAGATGGAAGGGCTTTTCATGTCATCTCCTTAGTCATATAAGGTGCAGAGGGACCATTTATGACACTGACGTCATCTCAGAGCTTCATGTGCGTTGTCCCATACCATTCTTTCTCCGTGATCTGTTTCCAAAACTCCTCTTCTCTTATCCACCCACTTTTCTTACCTGCTGGTGGCCCTGTCCTTGGCTGGTGCTGCAGATGTCTTCTCCTGCCTGCTGCCTGCATTTTCAGCCCCACACAGATTGTATTTCTCTGAATCAATTTTAAGGAGCCATTGGTGGAGGTGGGTTTCAGGAAAATGCCTACCATTCATTTCTTGGTATCTGCCAGGTTGGGTTTCAAGTGCCAATGGTCCAACTAGAGGCTCATTCAAAATCTGCTGGGCAGACAGTGCATGGACTGGCACAACAGAGAAGTGTTTGTCCTGGGCTTTCTGGCCATGTCTGTCTCAGCCTTGTGGAAAGGATGGCAGTTTTCCAGGGGTTATGTGCTTGCACCTTTGAAATCACCATGGACCCAGTGCTTTGTTACCTGAGATAGGTACTGTGTTGAAGTCACTTGAGGGATGGTGAAAATGAGTTTAATCCTCAAGACTGTAGCAAAAAAAACCCCGAAATAATAAGAGGGGAGGCAAGGAGGCTGACCTTGAAGTGCTGTGCTTCCAGGAAGCCAGCCATCTGCTGCCCTGTGTTGAAGTGAGCACAGGTTTGGATTGCTAACTCTTTCCTCTGATCCTGGGGACATTTCAGAGAAGTGTGACTGAGCAGATGGATGTTATTAAACCTAGAAGAGACACTTTTTAAATTGAAAAAGGCTTTCAGCCTTGTCTTTAGAGAATGATGTTGACATGGAGGTCCTTGTCTTTCATACTGCTAGTCTGTTCCCTCCTTCTCTGCCCCACTTGCAGGACAGGGTTTAAAACCCACCTGAGCACTACCCACCTCTGCCACCTCAGCAGATGTTTGTCATACTGAGTGCTTTCTATGTGTCTTACCTCATATTTGTTTTGGCTTGAGATACAACCCAGTCTCCCAAATGTTTACTGCTGGCCGTGCTCCCGCTGACATCTGCAGGAGAGCAGTGAGTCCAGCTGTTGACCGAAGTGATCCTGGCAGCAGCTGCTGCCCGTGTGGGGTAAGGACCTTCTCAAAGAAGCTGTGATCATGGTCTGAGTGCAGAGTGTATTTTCACTAATGTCCTTCCAAGATAAAAGGCCAAAAAGATGACCACCACTTATGGGCTAATTAGCCAGAAACTTCCATCTCATTTATCATAATCCAGATGTTATCCTGCTAATTTCAGGGCTGTTACTCAAGCGCAGAATTGGACACACAGAAGTTGAGAGTGGGTCTACATCACAGGCTTTTGTCAGGGAGGCCCTCAGTCAGGGCTTTCATGGGGTGTGTGATCTTTGGCCAACACAGCTGTGCTGACAAGAAATCCTCAGCATCGATTTCTGCTCGTTATACCAGCACAACCTTATTTTTACTGATGTTGCTGATGTGGGGGAAGAGAAGCTTCCCGACAAGTTGCTGCCAGTGTGAGTTCTGTCAATGGTGACCTCTCCTTACTCATCCTGTGGACCCCAGCCCAGCTGCTTTGGCAGCCTCCCTGGTAAGACCTGATCTAAGTGGGTGCAGTTGGGAGGATTCTCTTAGGAAGCCAGGACTGTACTTGCTTTTAATATTAATTTTTTTTCTAAAAGTCTTTTGAATGTATTTTTTAAAATGTACATCTTGTTCTCAAGAAGGCTTTGATCTTGTTAATCTTTTCATCTATGCATCAATCTGTTGTGTGAAAATGCTGGAATGTGCTCTTATTGTGGCAAGGGCTTTCTTTGGGTTTGTTTCCAATTTTTTTTTGCATAGTTTAGGGAATTTTTCTTCCCTGAGGCTCTCCCTCTGGCTTGATCCTACATGAAAGTTGACCACAGACGTGTCAGGTTCTAGAATGCCACTTTAGGCTATGTCTTTGAATTTTCTTTGCAGGGATTTCCTGATACCAAACTGAAGCAATTTTTTTTCTCTTTCCTTGCATTATGATAAAAAAAAAACATTTTGGGCAAGCCTGCACATTCAGATGTGAGCAGCAATGAGCTCCCTCTGCCTGTCTTCACCAGGTGGGACACCAACCTTGAACTCAAAGTTTTGTGGTTGCTATAACATGAAGCAGTCTGGACTAACTTACCTGCTCTCTGTCTGTTTTAAGAGGTTGAGCAAACTGTACTGCTGAGGTTGTGGTCATTTGTCCAGTTTGAGGCATAGACAACCTGATTAAATCCACCTACATTTGGCCAGACAGACTTAGCCTTAATCTTAATCACTTATATTTGCATTTCTCTCCTAGTTCTTATAGATTTAGACCTCAGGTTATGCTTTCCTAGTCACAGCCATACTTTCTTAAAATGTCCATCTGCCCATGATAGCAGCTGTTCTTGTGAAAGCCTTTGTGTAAATGCAATCATAGGTCTGAGGATTCATGCTCTGTGGCAAAACATAAACCCAAAGGCAAGTGAAGAAGGGGTCATTTGGCAGCCAAAAAAAAAAAAAAAGAAATCAAAACTGTACCTCCTATATATATCTGTCAAAATAGTACCTTTGTAAATGAGTCAAGTCAGGACTTTTGCAGTTGTGGGACTCTCACTGAGCACAGTGGAGTGACCAAGGTATCCTTTGCAGTTTTCCTCACCATAAACTAGAAATTGCTCTGCTGATTATTGGTGTCATTGTGGTAATCACTGAGCACTTCACCTGGGAAAGGAGCTGATTCCTTTGGCTCTGTCCATAAATGTGGGGGAATTTGACTTGTGAAGGTGGCCTGGGCAAGAGAAGGTTGGAGCATGAAAGGACACCTTGGAATTCTGCTGCCAAAGTACAGAGCCTGGTTTTGGCCTCTGAAGAGACCCTAGGCAGTACTTCAAGATCTTTGAATATTTGTTGTCCTTGATACTGTTGACCTGTAGGTGTAAACTTCTTGGTTTATGCAAACATAATGAATTTCTGTTCATACTTGTATCTTTTGCCTAGGTCCTGAGGGAGGCCAATAAATTGGCTGAAATGGAAGAGCCACCTTTGCTGCCAGGGGAAACCATTAAAGACATGGGTACGTGAAGAGGAAATTCCTTATTGTTTGCTGACAAAGAGTAGAATATCCATAGAGCAAAATATCTTGGCAGTCACTGATCAACAACAGCATATTGCAGATGTTCTGGGAGCCATGATCAGATTGTTTCATTAATTGCACATCACATGGGCCAAAGTGACTGTGTCTTCTTTTAGCACGTAGCAAGTACAAAGCAATTCAACGCTCTTACTGTGAGTGAGGGGGTGTGAGCTGTACAGCTCTGCATTTGCTGCCTCCTGAGAGGACATGGATCAACTGTTTCAGTTTGTCCTTGCCACAGGGTAACTTCCTAGGCTGACACAGCACAATTATGTGTCAAATCTCTGTCATGGGCTTTAGGAAAGGATGCTCTGCTTTTGCAGGGAATTTACTGTGATGGGAGATGGGTTTCTTCCTTTTTCATCCAAAAGTTCTGACATGCATCAGATTTGCTGATGCTCTCCATTCTGAAGGCTTGAGTAAGCCTCTTGATTAATTTTCTGTGAAAGATTTTGCATTTGTTTTTATAACATGTTGCCTTCTTCTTAAAACGGTAAGGAAGAGTGCAACTTCAGTCCTAAACATAAAAAAATCAAAAAATGAAAACTGAAAATACTTCACAAAAAAATGCACCCAACAACAGCTATATAAAAACAAGCAAGAAAACCTCCAAACAACCCACCTCCATAATTAATCTGTTTCTAAACCTCTTTCCTCGGAGTCCTAAGGACTCTGAACTCATACTCCAGTCATATACTGCAGACTGATATCTGACTCACTCCACAGATGCTATTAGCTCTAACAGTGAGGCAGTATTTTGAAGGGTTCCTAGGGAATGGTTTAAGAGGTCAGAGTTATCAGTGTTTTATCTGTTGGCAAATGGGGTGATGAGCCACATAAATCTAGAAGACTGGGTGGCTTTTGGAGTAGCCCAGACAGCAGCTGCCTGTTCTAGCAAGAAACTAAAGGCAGCAAAAGGAAATCTTTGTTATTCATAAGCAATAATTGTTTCCTGTTAGAAGTGTGAAGAAAGGCAAAAGTAATTCTCCTTGTATTTTACGGGGAAGGGAAGAAAAAATATTTTCAGCCAACCCAATAATCCAAGGTAAGATTGGCCTGTAAAAGACAGGAATTCCACAAGCAGGGGAATTAGTAAATGTGGTTTCCAGTTTCTTTCTCCCATATGTATTCTCTTATACATACCAAAGGCTGAGCTCATTAGGCTTTCCTGTGGTGATAGCACCCACTACAACCTCTCTATTATACCTGGCATTCATTCTCACAAACAGTGAAGCACTTTAATGCCTTGGAGATCCCTGTTTATCAAGTAGAGACTGCTGAAATCATACAGCTGTGGCAGGGTTAAGGTCAGACAAACCATGTGCGTAGGTACATTTGTACATGCGCAGTGTAATTAAGTAAAATTGTTTCCTTAGGAAACCAGGCTAATAAAATGCAAATGTGAAAGGTGGGGTGGCTTACACGCTGGCAAGGCCAGTGTTTGAGATCGTGCCTGGGGTTCCTTACCTGGAAAACATTTTTCTAGCACCTTTCCTCTTTATTCAGAAATCCTGTTCCTTTTGAGATGTAAATGCACACTTTTCTTATTAGTGGATTTTGCTGGGGTTTTTTTAAGTATTTCAAAATTGCATTTTGAATAATGGGAACTCCAGTGGAAAAACTAGGCAGGCTGCCCTCACCCTTGTTATGCTTCCTGAGTCTGCTTTCAAACCTCTGTCAAACTAGTCTTTGAAAAGAAGTGATTAACAATCGGACACTAATGAAACACTTGGTTTAACTAGAAATAGTTGTAACCATTTTGTGTTTAATTGTCCTTCAAACAAATACATGTATATTTATATAAACAAATAAATAATTGAATTACTAGCATTTTTTAGAGATATGTATATTTTATTTCTTTTTAACCAGATATTGTGGTACATATTTTGCTCCAAAGTAGTCACTTCTGATGTTTTAAGGATCTTTCTCCACATCCAGATCTTGAGAGTCAATGAAGACAATGCAGAAGCAGAGCTGACTTGAGTATGATTTAGTTATATGAGTTGCCAGTGCCCTGGAATAAGGCAGACTTCTTCTGTCTCCCCCTCTGGGTTAAATCTCATGGGATAAAGGTGGAAGAAATGTAGGTTCCCATTCTGACCCCCACTAGCCTCATGCTCATGGTGGCTGTCTCCTGGGTGGGAGGTGAGCCGTCCTCCTGACACAGCCCTTGCAAAATGGATCCCCTAGGGCTTGGAGACTTGAGGTTGTTCAGATGATCCAGGGAGTTTTTTCATGGATCTGGCAGCTCAGTGGGTCTCCTCTATGTTTTTGAGGGGTGTCATTACTTGTTGATGATAGTGTAAATTATTTTGTGGCCACGACACAGCCAGACAACTGCTTCAGTGGCAGATGTGATAGGCAGCAGAGGTGAGGAGGCAACAACTTAAATCTCGGCATTTTTAAGTGATATAAAACAGAAGGGCAGTTAGAGGTGTTTGCTGTGGAAAGCCAGCAGCACCTCTTTCCCTTTGCTGGAACAAGTGAGAAATGTTTGAGGCCATTTAAGAAGGGGACTGTTTTGAGTCACCGTCACTCAGGCCCGAAAATAATTGAATTGTGCAGAGTAACTTGATCTCTGACTTCAGACCTAAGATCACTGGCAGCAGGGTGTTACACAGACTCATGGCTCCTGCAAATCACTGTAGCTCTGCTGGCTTTTAGCATGAGGGCCTTCATCCCAGGGCTGACTCCACATGCAAAGGTGTACAGAAGGACCCAAGCATCCTAGAAACCTCATGTAGAGAACTGCCTTCTCCTGCCCCTGGTGGCACAAACCATCTTGGGCACAATCCTTAGCTTTTATGCAGATTGTTGTCAGCTTCAGATGTGTGCACCCAGACGTGAGTGGTCTCCTCTTTTCATGCATGATATTCTCAGCTACTGGCAGTAAGAGCAAACAGTTTGCACCAAACACTGGCCTGTTGACAGGGGTAGCAGTTTTGTGCAAATGTAGGATTCTGGGTGGTGGTACTGTCTCTACCCAAACTCTTACCTTCTCCACAGAACTGAAACTTGCAAGTTAGCTCTAGGCTAGAACCACAGATTAAGCTTATTTTAATTTCATGATCTGCAAGGTATAGCCCACAAATATTGTTGCTGGCATAATTTTTCTCCCATAAATTAACTGTGAAATTTATATCTTCTTCTTTTTTTTTTTTTTTCCCTTAAGCTAAGGATGTTACTTACATCTGCCCCTTCACTGGAGCAATCAGAGGAACCCTTACTGTCACCAATTATAGACTGTATTTTAAAAGCATGGAACGGGTAAGCTTTTGAAATAATCTGCTTTTGCTACCTTTTCAATCTTTAGACCTGGGTTTTGTTTGAGAGTATTTCTGTGTGAAATGTGGCTATATGTTTGTGAATATAGACATAAGGGAGCAGGAGCTGGGGATTTTTTCCCCCTCCCCTTTTTAAACTCACAAATTTCAACTGTCTACAGGACCCTCCTTTTGTCCTAGATGCATCTTTAGGTGTAATCAACAGAGTGGAGAAAATTGGAGGTGCTTCCAGTCGTGGTGAAAATTCATACGGGCTGGAGATTGTGTGCAAGGTAAACTTTTATCTGTGTTTTACAATAGAGGAAGGGGAATGTATATTTTTAAAGGTTGTCTCTGTGGTACCGTAGGAAGTTCTGCAAAATGTTTCAGTCAGTATGACTTCACTTCTGACACTTAGGTGTCAAAAAACACGATTTTAAAAGTAGTTTTCAGTATTCACCAGCTCCACTCACTTGAGAAGAGGTCCAAACCTTTTTTCAGGCTTTGTGCTGGGCAATGGCTTTTCTTCATTATGGAAGTGTAGGCCTGCATCCTCATTTCTCAGGATTGCCCACCAGGTTTATTCTAGGTAGACTCCAGTTACTGTGGAACTCAGTAGGCCTTTCACTCATTTACATTTCAAGAGCAAGAAAGGGGCACATTTCCCCCCTAAGTCATTAGCTCATGCCCACCTGCTGCAGTGCTTTGCTGTGAGAGACTGGTAAGTAGCATTCAGTCCTCATCAGGGCTGTTCTTTCATTTCTTTCAAGGCAGTACATATTTCACGTGTGCCTCTAAAGAACCCGTGGAATAACTGGAAATACAAAGTGCAGTAAAAATTACCAGTTTGCCTCCTCATGTCTGCTTACTACAGACCCACAAAGTAGATAAAGCCACCATCTCCCCTCCTAAATCCATATCTCTGGGTGGCATGGCCTTTCTGCTTCCCTCAGTGAGCACATAGGAAGAGCTCAGTTCAGAGCCTTGTAGATCTTGGGCTGCTTGGAGCTTGTCAAAGCCCCTCAATGATAAAAGGATGCTGGATAAGAGCAGATGGACGGATGAAAAGGAATCCCAAAGTGCTCTGGTCACTGCTGTGATTTTGAGGCATCAGGAAGCTAAGCAGACTGTCAAGCTGTGGGTGTGCTGAGTCCAGACCAGTTACTGCAATCTGTACCAAATAATCCAGCTGCTCCCTTGTCCTGTGAGAGTCATAATCCGTCCCAGCTAACATAGGGTAGGGTGCTTGTGCTGGCAAGCTAATTTGTTCCCTGTTTTGATCTGGATTCCTAATCCTCAGCCATTTTGTCTATAAGCACTTGGTCAGGTTTGGAGTGAACTGTATAATTTCCCTGTATGGGAAACTCAGGCACAAACTATAGGATGGGTGTTTTGGCCCTTTGTAGCCGATTTATATATGTCAGCCTGCTTCACCAGATATGCACAGCAGCCTAGTGCAATAACAGAGTGGTACAGACACATCTTATGCATCCTGAAAAGTTCTCTATCTGAGACCAGTCATGTAATCCCTGTGAGGAAGCAAAATCTTCAGCTGTTTATCGCATTCTCTGACTTGCTCTACCATCTTCATGTACTTGAACTCGATGGCTCATTTCCTGCTGATGAGTTTTAGACTCTTTGATGCAAGCATTTTAGTTGCAGGCTTGGCTGGAAAAAACTTAGAGATGTTTTATTTACTGTCCAAATTTGGTTTTGTAGATGACTATGGGAAGGAGGTCCTGAATGACCGCTTTCTGTCTAAACTGTGCTGCTATGCAAAGTGGAGGAGTTCTTGGTTTCAAGACATCCTCTTGAGTGCTCTGAGAGGTGGAAGCTTTAAAGGGAGGTGGCATTGGGTGCTTTGCACCCAGCTGGCTGTTCTTGGGGCCCCTACGTGCCTTGGGGCCCCTCTGTGAGGTACTTTGTTAGGCCATCCCCTCCAATGGACTTTTGGCACTGCTTGGTGTGAGAGCTCAGTGAGAGCCAAGGAAGTCTGTCTCACAAAAGTCCTGCTGGTCAAACACAGCTTTTTCTTGAGCAGGGCTCTCCCAAAGACTTTCAGCAGATGGAGAGCTTCATGTGAAAGCAAGATGCTGTGGTCAGGCACAGCTGTGCCTTCCCTCAGTTGCTTTGCTGTTGTTGGAGGCTGTAGACAATGCCTCAGCCAAGCCCAAGTTTGCAACACAACATTATTCAAAGTATAGTATCAAATCAGTGCTGGAAGGAGCACTGTCATGTGACCCCATTTTGAATTCTGACTTTTAGATTTTCCTTGGATTTTGAAGTGGTTCAGAAATTTGCCACTTGATTTCCCTCTTTCTTCCCCTAGGACATTCGAAACCTGCGGTTTGCTCATAAGCCTGAAGGGAGAACTAGACGATCCATATTTGAGAACCTAATGAAATATGCTTTTCCAGTTTCAAATAATCTGGTAAGTGTTTTCTCTTCAGCTTTTGCCAAAAGACACAGAGTAGCAGTAAACTGTTTTGTTCTGTCCCATCTACTTAATACAGCATTCACGTGGGGTGTATTTTCTTGAGGGATGAGAAGTGCTGGTTTTCAAATCTGTTTTAAACTTAATTCTGTAGGAGTTTAGATCATATAGGAAACAAGAAAAATCTATTACAGTGCCTTCTTTCATGCATGGGGAACGACTTACTGATAAAGCCTTGTAACAGAGGGAAAGTACTCAAATCACAGTGACATCTATCAGAGGTTCACAGCTAATGGTGGCTGCACTGCCCCAAATCTGGAATGTAGCCCCCATGTTTTCTAATGTTATAACACTGCAATTGTTTCAATTGCTGGTTGAGAGGCTCTGGTTGTTAATCTGTAAGAGCATTCTTGCCTAAGTAGTTTTATCTTCTCTCTTTAATAACAAAGTTCTTTTGTCTGTGAAGTACTGGGTAATAGCCAAGCAAGATCAGGGACATATTGGAAAAGTATATTGTTGTACTAATATGCAACACAGTGAGAGTGTTAATCTTTTTTATAAAACCCTGAGAGAAAAGTGATGGTGGGAAAAAAGAAGGGTCAGTCATGAATTACTATTTGAGATATCAAACATTCTATAAATGGGCTCTGAGTGGGCTCTTAAAGGTAAATTTTCTTTCTTTCAGCCACTTTTTGCCTTTGAGTACAAAGAGGTTTTCCCAGAAAATGGATGGAAAGTGTATGACCCAACTTGGGAGTACAGAAGACAGGTGGGTATTGTGTCACATTCTTCCTCATCCTCTGCTCTTCAGAAATGAGGGTCTGTGCACTGATAAAATTACAGGTTACATGGAGCAGAGAATGATTCTGCTGACAAATGCTGTGCAGGCTTGGTTAGGATGTTGTTTTGCACACTGCAGTTCTTGTTGAGAGCAGTACAGCTCTAGAGATAGAGGCATCCACTGATGGATGTCAGCTCAAGTGGCAGAGAGCTGACTTTAGGCTCTGCTAGAAAAAACTAATGCTCTGGTTTGGTGATCAGGTACTGCTGGCAGTGGGGAATGGAGGGTGCATGTTCCAGGTACACGCATCCCATTGTTGAGTTTCACACCTCAGTGCTTGCTTGTATTGGTTTTAATTCTTTCCAGGTTTTCCTGTCTGAAACAGCAACTTGTGAGGAAAAAAAATAAGTGTGGAATACCTTCACTATCTTAGGCATGGTTTCTCAGCATAGGGATCAGCCTAGAGAGTACTGTTATTTACAGTTGTAGTGTGCCCAGAGTAACTGATCAAAGGTATTCATGACAGTGACAGGCTGTCAATTAGGAATACTGTGGTAAAAACTTGAGTAGTTCTCTTTGGAGTAAAAGATGAGAGACTTTTGATTTTTATAATGAAATGATTCCTGTCATAAAATTCTCAAGTAGCAAAAGGAGCATGATTTGGTGGCATGTTTGCCCTGGACATAATAAGCTTCTGTCTCCTCCAGATCCATCAGAAAAAAAAATGGTTTTATTCTGATTAATCTGTCAGAATAAAACCAATTTTCTATTGTAAAATTAAGAAATTTTAAACCATGCAGTTTAAACATTTATTTGGGTCTTTCTTGTCAAATCAAACAAAACCAGACCTCTGGCCCTGCCTAGTTGTTCATCTGATTCCTGAAATCCAAAACCTAAGGATTCATTTTTCTAGCTCTAGCCTTCTAAAAGCTGGGCATGCCTTCTAAATTGGTTATCTAGGCCTGTCATTAACAGATGGGAGAGAGTGCTTCACTGTTGGGGGTGATTTGTTCTCTCCTGAAATAGCTGCCTAAGATAGATTGCTGGCTTCTAGACTGCTAATGGGAAGCGAGATGTATCTTACTGTACCCTACTGTATGCTGCCTTCAGTGCAAAGAGTCTTTTGCAATGAGATGCCACAATCTAAAATCCTGGTCAAGACAAGCTCCAATCCTTTGTAGCCACTTTGTGTCTAAGGTCAACTTGAGCATAAGATCAGACAATGCAGTGATTATTGCTTTGTTTAGATTTTACCCCCTTCTTGGTAGTGATTTTATGGGAAGATCTGCTTGTAGAGAAGGATTTGCAGCCCAAGCTACTTGAGCAAGGCACCTCTTTGTAGGGCTGAAAATTTTGGAGTAACAACTAAAAGAATACCTATGCTGTCAAAGTAATCTCCCCTGGAAAACACAGCATTCACTCAGTCAAGCATCAGTCACAGCAGGTGAAGTACAAAAAACATTTTTACAACAGCTGGAAAGAAGAAAGGGTGACCTTAGACAATTTCAGTGTAGATTATTCCACTTTCTAAATCCTGGCATGCCAGTTTTTATGATAGAACTTTTCTGTCCATATTAGTTTTTATACTGTGATTTGGTGCGCCTTAAATTTGTCAGGAATTTGGTGACATGGTGAAAGGATACGTGTGTTTGCATGCCTGTGATTTGCAGCTCTTTGTGGCCTTTCCGTAAGGAGAATGGGTGTAAGAGATGACACAGCTGAGGCATTGCTGCAGTGTGTACTCGTGCTGTGGCCTTCTGCTTTGTTGTTTGTGAGTGGGAAGGACAAACTTGCCTGACTGCTTCTATGTCAAGAAACCAAACTAATGTCCACGTGCCAAAGCCCCTGGTCATATCCTTATACTGGTAACTGCAAAAGTGAATCCAAACCAGGATTTTTTGCAGCCACAGCCTTTCTGAGTTTTCCCCATGATGGGCCACGGTCACTACCATTCCAGATCACACAATCCATCTGCTCCAGTTCCTTATCTCCAGAAGTGACCAACACCAGCTGCTGAAGAAGAGGCAAGCCATACTGCAGTAGGTGTTTATGTTGTGATCTGGCCAGGAGGAGAATTTCATCCCTTTTGTTAGATTGATTTAGGTCCTGCAGCTTTAGATGCAGGACATCATGCAGACATGATGCTTTATGTCCCCTCCAAAACTTTTAGGTATTTCAGTCTGTTTATTTAATTCCAGCATTTGTAACTATGGATGTTCAATTTATCTGTGTGAGTGTCATAGCCTTTTTTCTTAATCCAACCAGGTTCTGCTAAAGCAATAACAAATACTACAGTAAATCAGGATTATGTCTTGAAATGGCAGCAGGGATTCGTTAACAGTGAAACAAAACTGGCATCATCAAATCAGATAATGGGATTACCTGTCTCTGACTCTATGAATTGTGATCAGAAATAGAAAAGCAGGACATATGCACTGTCAGCAGGATCTTCTGGAATTGGTTTAGAAACTGTTAAGAGAAGGGCTGGCCTAGGGCATCAGCAGCCCAGCAGGACAGCCAGGCATTAACTTGCTATATCTTAGGCCAGGTCAGACTTTTCCCTGTGGGAGCAGGCACACATGGAGAGGGGAGTGGAGCAAAAGTAAACTCCAGCTACCAGGCATCCAGAAAAGACTTTCAGACCAGGATCCATGGTAATTTCTATGTCCATACTGGTAGACATGGCAAGTTTGAGTGTGCATTATTTATTACAATTTTTATTGAGATTAATAGAAATATGTTGAGATGTTAGCAATTGTAGCAATTAGGAAAGATAGTCAGTAAACCCCTAACTTCCCCGTTAGCATTCTTGGGAAGGATGGAAATATGTAACTTATTAAAAATCTGTGATTGTGTAAAACTATGGGGAGTAATAAACAACCTGTAGAGAACAAAAGGAACTCAGAGAGGTATGAGATTTAGTTGGTAAATGGAATCACATGTGGCAAATGAAATTTAAAACTGAAATTGCTCCCTGATTTTTATTACACATGGGCTGGCAGAATATAAAACAGAATTGCAAAGTGAATAAGACTCACTTGAAACCAAAAGTCCTTAAGATGCCTTTGGAGTAACCTAAAGCTTTATTTTCCTTAATAAGGTGGGGAGCATTTGGAAAATATTACAAGAGGTTGTGAAGTTGTGTGATGTTTCCTTACAAAAGTCATTCTTGTCTAATATCCTTTGCTCTGGTCATATCTACTGGGGAGCCACAGTGTAGGGCTGTGGTTGCTGCTTTCAGGGAAAACACGTAGAAACTAATAACTCAGAAGAACTGACCTGTTTTGAGGATTAAAGAAGTGCCCAGCATTAGTATACAAGCAGAGTGAGAAAGGTAGAAACTGTTGGTAACATCATCCTCAGGACTGTTGGGTGTAACTTTGGGGAGCAAAGTGAGGATTTAACTGTTAAATGTCCCATGGTTTAACTGAGGTCCTGCTTATGCTGTGTATGTCTCTACTGCAGAGCAGATCACAGCTCTCTGGTGCTGAGTGGACACAGCCTGGGCTCAGTAAATGCAGAGGGACCAGCTTGGCTCTGCAGCTGTATCCTGTGCTGCCTGCTGCAGATCAAGGTGCATTTACATGTGTAAGCTCAGAGTGGATCTGCTTGATCCCATAGAGAGGTGTGACTGTGTGTAACTACAGCAAGGAAATTATTTTTTTTCCTGTTAATGAAGGATCCTCTTGTGCTTAACCTTAACCATGTACTTTGCAAGGTAATGGTGTCAGTGCTGTGCTGGTGTGGCTTCAACAGGTTTTCCCTGCAAACAAAGAAACTCCATCTTCTACAACATCAAGTGTAAATCAAGTGATAACCAAACCAAATAAGTCATTACAGTAAAGCATGAATGTCTTGAGGACATCAGTCTCGTTTGTGTGTGGAGAGGACACAAAGGCTCTGTCTCTGTGGTTAGATGATGCAGTTGTAAGGAGTGTTCCCAAGCACAGGAGAAAGTTTCAGGCATAGCTACAGACCAGGCTGTTACCCTCCATCTTTTGAGTGAGTGTATTTGAGCATCTTTAGCCATGCACAAGGGTACTGTGATGCAAGTCAAGGATCACCAGTGGCATTTTGGACAAAATATCCTGTTTGGAGGATAAATGAGTTCATTGGTATGGATGTGAGGTGTGTTGGCTCAGCTGGGCTCAGTGAGAATGGTCATGGGTGTATTTAATTTATGACCATACATGTGGCTTTGCTGCTTTCCTTACTTTGCCCTCTGGCATCCACCAGAGATGTGAATTCCCCCAGAATCAGGGGCTACTAGCAGCATTCATTTACCTGAAGACAAAACCTGTGTAGAAGTCTGTGGTCACTAATGTGGACATGCCATGTGCCCTGGCAGCTTCGGGATGATCACAACCTGCTTTTAGGGAGGCATGCCTGAGTTCCTCCTGCAGGTGCATAGGCAGGCAGCTCCCAGAGCCACTCCTCAGCCAGCAGAGGCCTATTGAGTTACATCTGTAACAGTTTTGATTCATAGTAGGCTTTTGGGTGCTTACAACTTACCGGGAAGCAGTGAAATGGATCGTAGATGAGGAAATACCAGTGTGCTTTATATCACGTTTAGCTTTTTCTATTGATTCCAGCTGGAAAAAGGGCAAATCTGAAGGAGCACGAATAAATGCAGAAGCTACACTGCATTATGGCAAACGTCCAAGGAAGATGCAAATTCAGCTTCTCTTCTAGCCCACTTGGCTTATTTCTGTTTGCTTCCAGTCCTTAGAGAAAGTCACGATCCGAATCCGAAGCGTTCTGGGTGGTGCTGTGATTCAAGGCTCCTGGGCCAGGGAAAAGCAGACATTCCCCACGAGTCAAAAGAAATTTGAATGCTGAGACAGAGCATCTTTTCTTTCTTTGGGGGCTCATCATGGATTTTTCTGGTCTGGGGTATTGCAGAGGAAAGATTTCCTTCAAATTTGTCAGTGTGGCCGCTGAAAGACTTAGAGCTTTGGAGAGCTTTAGAGTTTTTTAGCTTTTAGCTGGCCCAGGCAGTGTGTTCTGAAGCCACACTTCCCAGCTGTGAAGAGGGTGCTTTCCAGTGCCTGCTCCTTGGTCTTCTCCGTGAGCATTGGTAGAGTTGATGGGTAAAATGAAAATGAGCCTTTCTTCCATGTAGCTGCTTGTTAGCTCCCATTTTTCTTGCAAAGACTGTGCTGGCAGTGTAATTTTCATTCAGATTTGGGGGAGGTGAAGTTTTCGGGAATTGCTTCTGGATCCATTGCATGTGCTTATTAGGACAGGACTGAGAACTAATTAGCCATTAGTCCACTTCCAGGTAGTAAACAGATTGGTCACTGGCAAGAGCCTAACTATTCCCTGGCTGGCAGCAGAGCTGGTGGGCCCAGCAGATTCCATCCTTGCTGTGTACAGCAGGTAGACCTCTGGCATGTTTTAGCCATCAGTAAGCTTGAACTTTGTATACACACTACTTGATGTCTGGTTCTGCCAATTCTTTGGCTTCAGAAAAATGGGCCAAAAATAGCTTTCCTTCAGGCTTTTGGGGTGATCCTTGTAGTAACATTTCCTTCTCAGGGAGAGCCAAAGGACAGCAGTGGTTGACAAAGCAGAGTGTGTGACTGCTACTAGGCAGAAGGTCTGGCCTCCCCTCAGATTTCTGACCATGACCTCTTCTGACAGCGTGACTCACCACTGGGATGGGAGAGCGGCCACGTCTGTGTGGGTCAGCCATAATTATCACAGCTCGTCTGACCCGTGTCAGATGTGCCGTTTATTTCCTGTGGGAGCTGTGACAGTGGTGATCAGTGTCCCACCACCCTGCTTCCAAATGGAGTAGTGTTTATTAGAACAGAGGCGTGTATTGTGCAAGGAGTTGATGTTCCCCTCAGACACACTCGGTGCTTCACAGCCGGGCCATGTTTGCTGCAGCAGATGTGTCTTCCCCACAGAGATGCTTTTGTCAGTGCTCACCCCTGCTGCAGCAGGGGTCTGTTTAAATCTCTCCTTGCAGGCAGCTGCACCAGCCACTCCCTGTTGGCCTGTTCCCTCCCTGCTTCAGCAGAACCACGTCTGCAGGTTGCCAGGGTCATCCCCATTCTGCTTCAGGTGTTACTTGGACATTGTTGTCTGGGAAGCTGTTGAGTGGCTTCCCCATCACAGCATGCTGAGCTCTGTGATGTGTGTGTGGAGATTCCCTGCTCTCCCAGCCCAAGTCCTCAGTTCAACCAGAGAGCTTAGTGTGATGGAAACATGGGAGTTGCACATCGCATCCAGTCATGCAAACAGAGACATACAATTGTTAAGTTTTTTGGTGTTTTCAGGGGTTTGCATGGTTGTGCCACAAGCACTGAACTAAGCTCAAATCAGGTTGACTTTTGGGGTGTTTTACTGCCTGTTTCCCTTCTCCCCCTCCCCTCCACTTGTCTGGTAACTCCACTTTGTATCCCCGGTTTTCACCCAACACATTAGAACTAAGTGCCATGAGGGGACTGAGTTGGTCACCCATTCTGTCCTGCTCCTGCTCTCCTGTAAGCCCATGATGAGACCAGGAGGCATCTTAAAGTTGGAGTCAGGGCAAACCACCTGTGTTGCTGCAAGCTGCTGTGTATCCACCACAGTTCCTTTGCCATAGGTGACCCTGCCTGAAGCCCAGTTTCCCTGCTCTTCAGTGACTTGAACAAAGCATCCACCTCTCTGGGGAGAGACATGAAATGCAAATTACCAAGATAATGCATTCCCAGGTGCAGCCTTAAATGACCTTCATTAACAAAAGTTCCCTTGAATTTCAGGTCTGGGGATTTGTCTGTGCTGAGGTCTCAGAGCAACTCATTTGCTAACCTGCAGTTTCCTCTTTAGGGAATTCCCAATGAAAGCTGGAGGCTGACCAAGATTAATGAGCGCTATGAGCTGTGTGATACATACCCTGCCATTCTAGCTGTGCCTGTGAGCATTCCCGACGAGGAGTTAAAGAGAGTGGCATCCTTCAGATCCAGAGGACGCATACCAGTGAGTGGGACACAAGAAGCCACTTTGATGTGGTTTTGTTACACATACCTTTGGGCAGTAAGTAATACCAAGATCAGGCTGAGTAGATTCCAGGGAGCAAATAAATGGTCAGCGGATAATAAAAGTGACAACAACATGTTTGAGGACATAGGAAACAACAGTATCTGCTGAAACTACTGTTGTGAAAGAGATGTAGACTAAACCAAAACTAGAAGATAAGATAATTTAGCACAACTCAGACCAAATCTCAATTCAGTTCCTGGGAAACACAAGGCAGCCCTTTTTGGCTGTTTACAATTGTCTGGTCTACTCCAACTTTCAGGACAGAGAAATACGTAGTGATAGCCTTGATGAGAGCATTTATTTAATGAAATTAAGAGAAAGACATTGTTATGATGATTATTTCAGAGGTAACTGAAAAGGTACTGGTTTACTCCTCAAGTCTATAGGAAATTCAGTCTGTTCCTATAGTGCTTAACTTTTACATGGTGTAACATAAGACATAGCCCACATACTGACTTACACAACAGCCAGAAAAAACCAGTCTGCATCACATTTAAAAGTCAAGACTCAAATAATTTGATCGCCTTTTGTTTGTTCAAACTTTGGGAATGCCACCAGAATGAATAAAGACAGAAGAGTTCTTTCTTTCATTCAGTTGTGATTTAATAGAATCCAGCCTTCTGCAACCCCCTGATAGAGAATCCCAGAGCAAGCCATTACAGGTAATTCTCTTCATTGCTTTAATGAATCCCATTTTTCCTTTATTTATTTCCCATTTGTTTCTGAAGGTCTTGTCATGGATTCACCCAGAAAGTCAAGCAACGATCACGCGCTGCAGCCAGCCCATGGTGGGAGTGAGTGGCAAGCGGAGCAAGGAAGATGAAAAGTACCTTCAAGCCATCATGGATTCTAATGCCCAGTCCCATAAAATCTTCATATTTGATGCAAGGCCTAGTGTGAATGCTGTAGCCAATAAGGTTGGGTACCTTTTCCTCTGTCTAAAACTGGGAATGTAATAATTTAGAGCAATTTTCCTGCCACCATTTCATATTATTCTTAAGGATCACAAGGGTTTACCAGTGCAAAAGAAGTCTGAATGCAATGAATCTGATTCTCTAGACAGACTTTTATACCTGCACTGGTATCTGTAAGATATCAGTGTGACTGCTGATGATCCATTATATTAATTTACAATGGGAAATGACATTGGAAGGGGAGAAAAAAATTGAAGTAGTGAGGTCAGACTCTAGCACCCTAGCCCTTGTGTATCACCATTTTTCAATTAATATGGTTGAAAGACTGCTTCCTCTAACAAGGCTCAGAGCCCTGTCCAATCTGACCTTGAATATTTCCAAGAATGAGGCATCTACCACTGTTCTGGAAAACCTGCTCCAGTGTTTTATCACCCTTATTGTAAAAAAATTTCGTCATTATGTCTAGTCTGACTCTACCCTCTATTACTTTCAAACCATTACCCCTAGTCCTATCACAACAGGCCAGCTAAAACATCTGTGCCCATCTTTCTTGTTAGCCTCCTTTAAGTACTGGAAGGCTGCTATAAGATCCCTCCAGGGCCTTCCCTTCCCAGCCTTTCCTCACAGGAGAGGTGCTCCAGGCCTCAGATCATCTTTATGGATTTGGTCCAACAGGACCCTGTCTTTCCTGTGCTGTGACCCCAGAGCTGATGCAGCCCTGCAGGTGGGGTCTCAGCAGAGCAGAGCAGAGGGGCAGAATCCCCTCCCTGGCCCTGCTGCCCACGCTGCTCTGGATGCAGCCCTGGACACGTGTGGCTTTCTGGGCTGTGAGTGCCCATGGCTGGGTCATGTCCAGCCTCTCATCCACCAGCATTCCCAAGTCCTGGGCAGGGCTGCTCTCATCTCTTCATCCCCCAGCCTGAGCTGATGTAAGGAGCTGCCCCAACCCAGGTGCAGCAGGTTGCACTTGGTCATGTTAAACTTCATGGGGTTCCCATGGACCCACTTCCTGAGCTTGTACAGATCCCTCTGGATGGCAACCCATCCTTCAGGAATGTCAGCTGTACACTCAGCTTGGTGTCATCTGCACACCTAATGAGGGTGCACTTGATCCTTGTTTGTGTCACTGATGAAGATATTGAATAGCATTAGTCCCAATGCAGTTTCCTCAGGGATGCCACTTGTCACTGCCTGGGCATTGAGCAATTGGCCACTACACTCTGGCTGTGATTATCCAACTCTCATCCATCAAACTGTCTGCCCAACATCTCCAGTCTAGAGGGAAGGGTGTTGTGGGGAACTGTGGCAAAGGCTTTACAGAAGTCCAGGTAGATGACATTCGTAGCCCATCCCTTGTCTGCTGCTGTAGTCTCTCCATCATAGAAAGCCACTGGGGTGGTCAGGCAGGATTTGCCCTTGGTGATGCCATGCTGGCTATCCCGAATCACCTCCCTGTCCTCCACATGCCCTAGCATATCTTCTAGAAGGATCTGTTCCATGATCCTGCCAGGCACAGAAGTGAGGCTGACAGGTCAGTAATTCCTGGGGTCCATCATCCTGCCCTTCTAAAAATTGTGTTCCATGCCACCACGTCAAGCTTTGTTTTAATGGTGGAGCTGCTTTGTTGCAATAAAGATCTTTTTTTCCTTTTTTTTTAAATCTGCCTTTCCCATTACTTAGGGAATGCAATTAGTGTGTGGGTTATCCTCCTCTGTAATAGTATGGTAAATTTTTAAATGATAGATTAGCTAATGTAATGAGTTAACAGCTTGAATGGGGATAAATTATAATTACAGAGGAAAAGAAGGCTTGTAATGTGATATTCTTTGGTAAAAATTACAGCATTCATTAGGTATTGCAGAAGAGAGACACAAAGTGTGTGCCTGTACATGTTTGCTCCCAGCTGTAAGATAAAGCCAATGGATTTTGCCTGATTTAGATAGCCCAGCCACTGTGGTATTTTGTCAGCTGCTATTTGCTCAGGACAAGTGACTGGGATAAAGTACAAAACATGGTTTTGCTTAATGATTTGTATGTGAATTTTGTTCTTCAGGCTAAAGGAGGGGGCTATGAGAGCGAGGATGCCTATCAGAATGCAGAATTGGTGTTCCTGGATATTCACAACATTCATGTTATGAGAGAGTCGCTGAGAAAACTGAAAGAAATTGTGTATCCCAATATTGAGGAGACTCATTGGCTGTCTAATTTGGAGTCAACTCACTGGCTGGAGCATATCAAGGTATGCATGTCTGCATCCACTGCATGTGGCTGAGCAACCACAAGTCCTTACCACTCTGGGAAAGATACCCAGAGCTAACTCCAGGATTTTCAATTCCATTGTTTTCCATTTATAAGCAACTAAAACCATAGTTTCTTGGAGTAAGGAATTTTAAGGAGATCAGAAGAGGAACAAGAGAGGGGACTGAAATACTGAAAGATGGTGTTTTGGAAGTGAAGGATGTTCCTAGATGACGTATAACTGTGAAAGCTCTGCTTGGAACTCAGGAATCAGAATTTCCAAGGTCTTGGCTCAGCTCCTTGACATCCTGGCACTATTGCCTAGCCCAGACAAGCAAATGCTGGGAGTTTGGGCCCTCTCAGCCTTTCAGAAATCCAAGCAGAATCAGAATAAGGAGGAAGAATGTTCTGGCTTCTCCAGATGATGGTTTTCAAATAATGTTCTTTCTGTTCTAAAAATGTCCAGCTTCTGCCGATGCAGGCAGGGGCAGATGTGCTCCTGGGGCAGCTGCAAGGTGATGGCCTTTCCTATCAGACATGAAATGCTCCTGCATTTAAATCTTGACTCCAAGGACTGAGTTTTATGCAAGGGCTCTTCTAGAGTTGTGCCTACACTGCAGTTTAGATGTGTCATCATCTTGCTGGAACAGAAAATGTGTTCACCGGTTTGCCGTCCTAGTTATAAAGTAGTTGGAACTGATTTACCATTCTCCTTGAGGCAAGCAGAGCCCTTGGTTTGTCCTGCGCTGTCACTAGCCATTTTTCATTTATAGTTTCTGTTCCAAAGAGATTTTGTAATTTGTTTCCTCCCTTGTCCTAGCTCATCCTTGCCGGAGCCCTTCGGATTGCTGACAAAGTGGAGTCGGGGAAGACGTCGGTGGTTGTGCACTGCAGCGACGGCTGGGACCGCACGGCCCAGCTCACCTCCCTCGCCCTGCTCATGCTGGATGGCTACTACCGCACCATCAGGGGCTTTGAGGTGCTCGTGGAGAAGGAGTGGCTGAGCTTCGGCCACAGGTTTCAGCTGGTGAGTCGCTGGCCCATGGAAAGCACTGAAGAGAAAGTTGTTGTCCCTCTTGAAGGATTTTAGAGGAGTTTAACATTTCCTGTGAGAGGTTTCCTGGCTGAACTCACGGAAGAGAGGTGAAGGCTGATGTTATTGTTTTCTACCCATTCACCTCTTAACCTTCTTGGGACTGTATTGGTTAGATACAGAGAACAGGTGGCATTTAAATATCTCAGGTGTCTGACAGATAATGTCATGTTTCCATGCTTAGGCTTAAACTAGCAGTGTGCTTTAGGTTCAGTGCTGGCATTTCTGCTGGGAGCTGGCAGAGGCCACTGCGTATTTTTTGTCTTTCTTTCAAGTTCAGTCTGTTTTCTCAGACTGCTTGGGCACCATCATTTAAGAAATGTTTTGGTATTGAAGAGGTTTGGGAATTTGTGTATAGCCTTGACCTCACATTTTCTTCAGGCACACTTTATTTTTGGAGAGGCTTCTAATTATTTAAGTGAAAGAACAGCAGTTTGGGCCTGGACCAAGAGTAGTTTGTGGCTGTGCCCTAGCAGTTGGTAGAGAGGCAGCTTTGTGGGCGTGTGACACAGCAGTTTGTTATGGTTTGCACTGATGGGAATTGAGAGAGCCTTTCAGTACTATCCTTTCAGTGTTTGTTCCTATTGTGTTTTGCTCATAGCTGTTCTCTAGTGGTTGTTAATTTTGCAAGGGCTAGAACAAGGTCTGTGTGCAGCACTTGCAGTGGTGGATTGCACTGTCAAATGCTCTGAGGAAGGCGGGGAAACTGAGGCACTAAAGCGACTGAGGTTCTGCTGCAGCAAAACTTATCTGGTATTTGAGCAACGAGTGCTTTAGCTTCTTCACTGTCTAGGCAAGGAAGATACCGACAGTGATTTCCTTTGGTGAGGGGAGAACAGTTTTAGGGATCTCTGTTACTTAAGTGTTCTTGTTCTATCTTTGTACAGTACTTGGGGCTCCCAGGTAATACATAATCATTAATGTACTGTGCTAGTTCTGAGGAGTCGTGCCTCACACGTGTTGGCCACACAGCACGGCCAGGGCTGGAGGCTGCCTCTGGGAATACTGTCACTGCTGCCTCTCTGGAGGTGGCAGGAGATGGGCTGGGCTGGTGTTTGTACAGCTCTTGGAAGCGGCGAGGTGCTGCGTGACGGTTATCGCCGCACGCCGTGCCTGTAGGTGCTGTTTGCATCTAGCACCCTCTACTACTGAAGTAGCCAGGACAACAGCTGCAACTGAAGCAAAAAGCATTCTCATTCTTCTTCCTTCTGAACTTTAGTTATTAACTGAAATCAGTGCCAGCATAGCATCTGGAGCCTCTACTCAAACAACTCTTGTTTTAACTTAGCCTGAAAATATCCCCATAAAGAATTTTCACTTCAAAGACAAAGAGAGTAGCTGTCTTTACTTCTTTACCCACTGATATGGACAAAGCAATATCAGGACTCATTTGAAGTTTTCTAAAGCTGTTGGTAAAGATTTAGGTGACTGAGAGCAGACCCCATGAAGCAGTTTCCCCACGAAGGCCTGTGTGACTCGTGCTCTTTGTCCTGCTGTTTCAGAGAGTTGGCCACGGGGACAAGAACCACGCGGATGCGGATCGCTCTCCCGTCTTCCTGCAGTTCATCGACTGCGTCTGGCAAATGACGAGACAGGTAAACTGCTGGGTGGCACTGTGTCCTCAGAGCCACACACGGTGCACTGAGACATTGCATGGTGTCTGGACACGGAATGGGTTCTAAGCTGACCTGTGCAGGCTCTCCTTCCTGGGCTTGTACTCCTGCTTTGATTCTGGCAGCAGACTTTTTGGGAGTCTTGTTTAGCAGAGAGCCTGAGAGCACTTGCTAATGTAGGTCCCTAGCATGGTGGGTACAACAGATTCCTGTTGCCTCTGCACAAGCTGGTGCTGTAACATGTTCCATTTTAGCTTCTTCTGAAGGCAAATTTACTGCTCCCAATTCATAATGTGAGGTACAGAGCTGAGTGCCTCACTTCAGATCTGGCATGGCAAAGGTACGGTCCAGGAGAGATCCCCTGTGTCTGGGAGATTTTTTCCCAGGCATGTGGAACCTGGAAGGTTTTTTTGGATCTTCTGTGACACGAAAGTCAGCTGTGGTCAGGCAGTTCACTGAAAAAAAGCTAGGTTCACCTGAGTTAAACCAGGAGAAGTGGAAGATAAGGATGCCACTATATATGACACTGTACCACATCTATGCAGAGAGGAGGCTTTACCACCATCAAAAGTCACTTTCATTATGGGCTCCTTGGATTGCTTCTACAGCTGGACATCCTGACCTGCAGCTGATGAGGTCAGGATGTCACAACTAGGGCAGTCTGGGAAGAGGAGGAAGGCCTCCTGCTCTCCTCTCCATCACCCCTGCATGTCTTTGCAGTTCACTGCATTAATTTCTATTGACCCTTTGTGGAGCTTCAGTTGTCCCTGTCTCAGGTCAGATTGTTTCTGCACAGAACTCAGCAGCAAACACGGCCTGTGCCCACAGACCTTTTGCTCCTGCTGGCCTCTGTCACAAGGTGCCTCCCTGCTGCTCCCTCTAGGAAGTGCTGTGTTGGGCACCCAGGTTATTTCCATTTCGCCCTGGGAAATTTCCACTTCTTGAATATATTTATTTCATGTGTGCCTTTTGTTCACAATCTGGCTGCATGGCTTGTCATGAGGGACAGGCATAGCAGAGCAAGCTTCAATTTGAAGCTGAGTTTTATGTACTGAGTGTACATAAACACAGTGCTCTAACTGCTCAGACCTCTGGCTTTTGCTCAAAATTCCTCTCTGAACATGCAAAGCAGCTTTCCAAGAGGGGAACTCTTGCTCCTGGAAGGAGCAAATATGACCCTGAATATCCAGCCAGGCAGGGAACAGGGACAGATCCTGTTCTAGAAATCAAGAGGCCAACTCCTTACCAAGACCACAGCATGGAAGAAAGTTTATTTTCCTGTTTTAAAATCCCAATCTAATTTTATGTTTCTGCCTAAAGTTTCCTACAGCATTTGAGTTCAATGAGTACTTCCTGATCACCATCCTGGATCACCTGTACAGCTGTTTGTTTGGGACCTTCCTGTGCAGCAGTGAGCAGCAGAGAGTGAAGGAGGTAAGACAGCTTCTCTCCAAGGTAAAAGCCTGTTCCTGATTGCTTTAGTTGGCCAGATATTGCTACAGAAGCTGGTTCCTCACTCAGAGGTAGTTGTAGATGTGAGTCTGGGAAATGCCAAGTCCCCTTCTCAAGAGCTGGGACTTGGAGGATTTTCCTCTTTGCATAAACTGCTCTCTGTTGGAGGCTTCATGTTTCAGAGCAACACCTTCTCCTTTCTGGACATACTCTCTACTTCCAGTTAGTCACTAGTGGTTGAATAGCTCCTGGTGTCTCCCAAGTAGTAGTAATGCAGTTTTGCATTGAGCTTCAGTTTACTGTAACCTTCTCTGTGGGAACTGGTACTTTTTTGTTGTGCCTTGTCTTTGAAGTGATCCCTTTAGGGAGCTTTTACCTAGTGTGTGCTGTCATTCTGCACACAGAGGTTACAGCAAGTAACTGGTCTTTATGTGTGTTCTTGCTGTGCTTGCATCTTCCCAAGAGAGGACAACTCTCCTACTGTTATTAAGGACGTGCCTCTCTGTCCTGCCACAAGCCAGCTCTGCCCTGCAGTCTGGCCAAGGTTTGTTTGCCCAGGGAGGAGTGTAGAGATGGGTACATCCAGACCCAGTCTGGAATTAGAAGGAAAACAGTGGCACTCACTCTGTCTCACCTACGTCAAGATGAAGCATTCTGTCACCAAAGGCTGCAGCCTAACAGCACAGAGGTACACGAGGGCAGTGCTGTGTGGACCTGATGTGATTACATGTGATAGAACATCAGTTAAAAATAATCATAAAAACTAGCTGTAAAATACAAGTGATAGTGTTTTACTACAGTGAAATCAGTGTCCTTGTTTCTCTGGAGTCCACAGTGATAGAATAATTATCATTTCCAGGGAAGAAAATTTGCATGCTGTTTGCACGTGGGTTTGGGTTTTTTTTTAAAGGCCTCAGCCTAGTGAAGTACTTAATCTAGAAAGTACTTCAGCACTGGTTTCAGTGGGAGTATTCACAGGCGTAATTATTCCACTAGATCAGGGCCTAAGTCAAATGTTTTCCTTTTCTCCTTTGCAATTAAATACTCCAGCAAGTCCTCCAGGAGCACTTCAGAGAAGTGAAGTTTAACTAAAGCACTGGGAGTTCACATGCCGTGTCCCCTCGCTGTAGCAGTGGTGATTCCTGATCTGTGTTGACAGCTGGGTGGGTCAGAGGGGTTGTTCCATGCCAGGGCGTGTGTGCCTGCCTGCATGCATGTGCTTTGAGTACAATAACCACATCAAAAGAACAGTTTTGGGTTTGTTTTTTTTTCAGCTACAAAAACCAACCAGCTCCATATTAATGACAGGCATATGTCTATGCTGCTACAGTTTGTAGATAGCTGGGATTCGTATGGCAAATAAAGCCTCCTCCACCCCCTTCCCTTACAGAGCCTTCCAAAAAAGACTGTATCACTTTGGTCTTACATCAACAGCCAACTGGAAGACTTCACTAACCCCTTGTACGTGAGCTACTCCAACCACGTCCTGTATCCCGTGGCCAGCATGCGCCACCTGGAGCTGTGGGTCGGCTACTACATCCGCTGGAACCCCAGGATGAAGCCTCAGGTACGCCTCTTCCTGCTCCTGCTTCCCTCTCTGCCAGTACGGATACTGTTACTTTGGAGGTCAGGACCTTTAGGTAGTGTACAAACGTGCCACCGCTGCTTAAATCTGGAAACAAACACTTAAATTCAAATGCCAGCAAGAGCAAGCACCACCTAGAGCTGCCTAATGCAGGTGCTCAGCTGGACATCACCACCTTGTGAAATCTGCAGGAGCTGAAGATTCTCCGCGATCTGGGAAATTCCTCACTTAGAATGTGGGAAAAATTATCTGAGCTCTCTTTACAAAAGATCTTAAAACCCCTGAGACTTCTCTGAATATGGGGTTCTATATAGGAATTTTGGGGCTGTATTTAAATTATTGGTGTTGGGAACCTGCTGCTTGCTCTGGCTGCCTGAGGCACAGGGGCCTGACCCCAGCCAGCAGGGAAGCTGGCTTGCCCAGGGCAGGCACCTCAGACTAGTAGTCTGAGCACGACCTTGAATGCTGATACCACTTTTTCATAGAAAGGAACAAAATTTCCCAG
Organism: Passer domesticus; assembly: GCF_036417665.1. Classification (NCBI taxonomy): domain Eukaryota; kingdom Metazoa; phylum Chordata; class Aves; order Passeriformes; family Passeridae; genus Passer; species Passer domesticus. The sequence goes on from NC_087475.1 coordinate 79,356,696, forward strand.
TTGCTTCAGTGCCTGTCTGCAGGTAGCAGTTTTGCAGATCTGCAATGTTAAGAGACAGGAACCCAGCAAACACTTTGCAGTACTGACTGTTCCACAGTCAGAACTATGTAAAAATATTTAGAAGAATCTGGCTGGGTTTTTTCCTCCCAAGCCCCTGAAATTATTTCCAGGCTGAGATGCCATGGCCAGTGTCCCCCAGAAATGTCAGAGATCAGAGTCTGGCAGCTGTCATCTTTCAAAATACATACAGACTGTTTTGTTTAGCCACTGCTGCACTGTGCATGTTGGATCCAAATAAGCAGCTGAGAGCCAGAGCAACCACTCAGGTGCCTGTAGGCTGGAGACTGATGACACTCACAAACCTCCTTCCCTCACAGCTGTCTGTAAGGTCAGCAGCATTTTGTGCTTCAGGCTCCCTCTTCCTCCAAGTGCTCAGCTATTCCCATTTCCTTGCAGGAACCTGTTCACAATCGCTACAAGGAGCTTCTGGCCAAGCGGGCTGAGCTGCAGAAGAAAGTGGAGGAACTGCAGAGAGAGATCACCAACCGTTCCACCTCATCCTCGGAGCGAGCCGGCTCTCCCGCACAGTGCATCGCTCCCGTACAGACAGTTGTATAATTCGGACTTTTGTTTTGCTGACTGCCTTCCCAGGACCACGGGGGGCAGCTTTTCTGAAACCTCCTGGATTTCCAGCATGGTGCCTGGGAGATGCCAACTTATTTATTTATTTCTCTCCAGGGTAATTTATTAGTACTGTAGCACTAGAGAAAGCTTAAAGCAAAAACCAACACAGACAAGTCCCCCTATGCAATTACCCTTCTCAGTGGCTAGCTTATAATACAAGCCAATTGCACTTGCCACCTGTAAGAAGCCTGGAGCTTGCTCTTTGTTCACTGATGTGCTGGAAATCACTTGGCTTGAAAGAGTCTGTGCACAAGCATGAAGTACCGTGGAGGAAAAACGTCTGCCCAGAAGTTTGAAAGGCCAAACCTGATTTTGTATTGCAGCCTCAGATGCAGCTGTGCCATCACACACCCACCTGCACAGCAGAGTCAATGAGGGCCTTTGCCAGCACCCCTGGAAACAAGCAACAGCAGTGTCTGAAACAAGTCATTCCCTTCACTTCAATCTAGATCATAGGAAGCCATGTAAATGATGCCTTATTTAAAGAAAGGGCAGCTTCTCCCAATGAAACACTGCGGTAGAGGAGCAACGATACAAGACATGATTTTGTACAACGTTTACTTCCATCTCTGCAACTTTAGAATCTCACTTATGGTTTACAGTGGGTGTGCCAGGATGCAACTTAAGCACCTTTATTTCAGAGTGGGGAGCAGCACGTGGCTCCCCTGGGCTTTCCACAGCTCCTCTGGCCTCCAGTGCCTCATAGTCATCAGGGAAAAGGTAGTGGAATACCAAGGGGCACGTGTGAACTGCTGGGATCAGCCATTACATTTTGCTTGGGTAAGCATAATTAGCAATGTTAATGCTTCTGTGCAGGGTTGTAGTGGTGTACTTATGGTATTTCAGCTTTCTGCAAACTAATGGAAGCAACTGTGCATCAACCAAAGACGCCTTTCTGCCTGCATTGCAACTGCTGCTTTAGATTTTTCTGGCTGGCTGAACAGCTTAGCCATTTTCCAAACCCTTTTTCCTCAGAGTCTGCTTCAAGAATTGGTGTCACTCAACTAAACTCAAGCTGAAATTGAATTTTAATACAAAAATTTACTGTAGGGGATACAACAAATACTTGGTGAAACCATGACTACCCCCTTGCTATTCCCAACAGGTAAGCACAGGGTTGCAGAGGAGGGGCCTTAGAGCAAAGGCAGTTAAGTGTGTGCAAGGCTGCTTCTCCACCTCTGCTGAGGAGAAGGGGTACTGCTTAGTGAGGGTTCCTCTGTTGCTCTTTTAGGACCAGATCCCAGACTGTGGTCACCTGTTTAATACACCTGTCAGCTGCTTCACTCAGCTGCTATGCCACTAGAGGATTCTGGGGGGGAGCACAAGAGCAGACCAATTCCCACCTAAGAAATGGCCTTTCAAAAGCCATATTCCTTCCAAGGCAGCTAGCAGTCATTCCTCCTGCAGTCTCCACTTCTGCCTGCTCTACTGCTGCAATCACCACACCATGCTTACAGAGAAATCCACAGCCACCTTCCAACAGGATGAGTAACAGGCTGCACAGCATCACCACGGTTGTTAAGGGATAGCCTGTCACATTATGGTTCAATAGTGCAAAGAATCCACACAAAATACTTCCTAAGGACTTGGATTTGCTTTGAGGTTAAAGGGCAGGTCTGCTCTTACCTACAATCACTATATAAGATGGTTTAAAGCATTATTCTGTATTAGCAAATTGACTTTGTGTGTATATTTTGTTTCTTGATGAAGGCTGTTCAGCTTCCTTAATGCTAATAAAAATGGATAAATGGATAAGTTCCTGTGCTCTTATTTTCAACTATGTGGTTTTCCAAAGGACTTGCAGGACATGCAGACATTAAATGAATAGCACTGCAAGTTCAGTGTGCGAAATCCAAATCTCTCTCATTCTTCTGTAGAGGGTCTTTCAAGTTGCTAATGTTAAACCTCTGAAGTCTAGAATGACAGAAAACCAAGATTCATCTTTGGACAAGTTTCATTTGTCCCGTACAGACCAGCACTTAGCTGCTCAGTATTATAAAACCAGAATCACAGAATGGTTTGAGGTGGAAGGGACCATCAAAGATCATCCAGTTCCAACCCCCCTGACTGGCAGAGACACCTTCCACTGGACCACGTTGCTCAAAGCCCCATCAAACCCAGCCTTGATTACTCTCAGGGACAGAGCTATCTCCAGAGGTCCTTCCCAAGCAAAATGACCAAGTGTAAGTTTCAGCTACTGATTTTTCAGGACTCCTGGCATGAACTGCTCTTTAAGTAGTAAAGCATAGTAACTTTAAGTATAGTAGTAAGGTGTAGTAACCACTATACCTGGTTAGCAGCATCTAACAGCAGCTGACACCTTATGTGCAAGGAGACAAGCTGGGTGGATCACCAACAGGCAATAAACTCAACTCCCTTCTGCCTGTGTTAACCCTGTAGAGTTCCCTGCCTGTTCAGCTACAGGCAAGGCTGGGCTGCTCTGACTAACCTTACCTGCAGCTCTCATTCATCCCCTGACCAGGAAGAAGTCACCTTGCCATAAAAAGCCCACTGGCTGTGGCACAGTGCTGCAGCAAACACCCAGCCAATATAGAGGAAGTGCAGCTTTCCCACAATTCATTCAACAGGCAAGCTGGCTTTATTATTTTTCAACTGTATATACAGGTAATCTGGGTCTTCTATACATTCCATTAACAGGAAATTCTTTACATTATTAACATAATAAATAACATTTAATCAGCTGTGCAAATCAGAGCACAAACTTAATTGCACTACTACCAAAGTTGATAGCTCATCAAAGCACATACTTAAGTTAAAAGCAAGATGCCAGGACCAAATGGCACGATTGAGGCACTTGCAGTTTAAAACACCTGCATGGTTTCTCTCACTCCTTTACCACCCAAAGCTGTCAGCTAGAGACAGGGTATCACCCCCTACCCTACAGCATTTTCCTAAAGCAGGATTTCTGTAGAAAAATGTCACTTGATCATTAAGCAACGTAATTCATAAGTTACTTTGCTCCTTTTCTAAGCACTCAAACATCCACTCCCACTGTTGCTGACTAATGCAACGTAGCAGATCAAGAACCAGGGATGCCTTTTGAGGAGAGCCCCACAGAACACCTTTGAAGGGGTTTACCTGTTCTCCCTCAGATGCTGCCAGAGATGGAGTCATTGCAGCTGCACACAGAACAGAACTGACAAAAGCCCTCAACACCCAGGACTGCAGCACTGTTTTCACATAAGACACATCCCAGATCAACAGCAGGAAATGGCATTGGCACATCACACACACACCAACCCACACACATGTGCAGTGCTTGGTGTGCTGGGATAAAAACAGAAGGACTGCTGGAACCATAACATAGGGAACTGGGGGAACCCTACTGTTAAGATTCACTGGCCATGTACCTTGAAAATAGAATGTGATTTAAGCTAGACCATAATACATACAATCAAATGCAGGGATGGAGAGCCAAGAGCCTGTAAGCCTGTATTTCAAAAGTGTGCTTAGCGTACAGTAGTCTCTTCCACACAGCAAGAAAGGCAGCTGCTTTAGATCCAGAATGCAAGTTTGGCCAGGATGCTTCAAGAACATCTCCTGCAGAGGAGTCAGTAGTCCCAGCTGACATCATCTTTCTGTAGAGAAGTCTGTATGGTCTGCATGTCTCTCAGCAACTGAAGATTTTTCCGACTCTTTTCTCCAGGCTTCACTTTGATGGGACCTGCATTCTTTCCTTTTGCGGTTATTGTAGTTGTTACTTTAACCTCACTGACTGGGAACCTGCTGTCTTTTATTTGTTTAGCAGAAGTCTTTCTGGACTTGCATTCTCTCTTAAGTCTCTCTAGCTAAAAGAGAAACCCAAAGAAAAACATTAAGAAGTGATCTTGTTTCAGTTTTATGTTCAGCAATTCTTATAATCAGCAGAAACATCCCACCACTTATCTCACCAAGGTAAGCAAATGGTTGTTTCCAAGTCACACTGAACAATAAATACTTTATTTTCCTTACAAAGCATTGTTATATTTGCAACTTTAGAGCTGTGTTTAGCTTACAGTGTTTACCTTCTCTAAAAACTAAGACGTTCATTATGGGGGAACATTGCCATCAGAAATGTAACAAAAAGATGCAGATGAAAAAAGTTGATTTATCACTGTTACCATCCAGTAATTAAAACAGAAAACAAAACAAGGGTTTTTTACATACATACTAGTAATTTTAATAGCTAGTCACTGTCAGAGATGTAGCTCTGAAAGAATACCAGAGCTATGCTGGAGTGAAAAGGTGGTATCCACACAGAGCTCTGCACCATCACAGAGTCTCAGTAGTCCCCAGCAAAGACTGAATGGGGAACTGGACACTCTGAATGTGTCTGAACCTCATACACCCAAACCACAACATGGGTGGCTTCTACAGGTCCTCTCTGCAGGTGGTGGTGCTCTCTCCTTCTAGCTGACAACATGCAGCAATTTTCCTAAACCCCCGCTCCTAAAACTTGTGCCAAGAGCACATTCAGCATCAATACTGCTGAGAACTACAGCACATCTGCTTCTCTACAGCAGTTCCTCTGAAGACCATAAGCTATCAAAAGTGAGTAATGCTTCCAATAGCAAGCCTTTCACAGGTCCATTCTGGATGTCAGGTCTCAGCATGTGTTTTGTGTATAAATTACACCAGGTGAGGGTAATCGTGCTTTATATGAACTGAACCAGATTAAGTACATGGGGTTAAGATCTTTGAAAGAAATTTACTAAAATTAATGAAGACAAAGGACAACAGGGAATCAGTACATTTTACAGCTTTGAATGAAAAGGCTACACTATCCAAAACATAAATAGGTCATTTACTCCAAGAAAAGGAAAACTGTTCAAGGGACAAGAGGAGTGTAGAATGCAATGTGAGAACAGATGCGAAAGCCCTGTCCAGGACAGAGTGAAGAGTGTGCACCAGGGTGACAGAAAGGATGGTTCTGCAAAGATACTGGGATGGATGGAGGCATGCAGACTAACTTTGGGACATCAAAGGTAGAACTACACAGTGCTACTCTAGTTATTTCTGCTTTATGCAACTGCTGCTAGATTAGGATATAACAAAAAAACCTTGCTTAAGTCAGCAACTCTACCTAAGTATGATCACAAGCAAAAGAAACTCACCTGCAAACGATGCTTCCGAACTTTGCTGATTTGGTCTGCCTTTGCTTCCATCCTTCCCACCAGTGCATCAAGTTCACTCTCCAGCTCTTCCCTCACTGTAGCATTTGGGGCCTCCAGGATGAGCTTTGACAGCTGCTGGTGATCACTAGCACACAATTCAGACAGAACAAGGCTTGCATCAGGTTCCATTGGCTTCTACATCTTGTACCCAGTTCAGAAATAACACTTCCAGGAAACCAAAGCATCAGCAGCCAGACATGTTCCACACACCATAACAAACCAGTAAGAAGTTTTGCTGGTTTGCAGCATTATTACAGTAGCACATAGTGGTGGCAGACTGCTGCAACATTGAGTCTCAATAATTTAAGTAGCTTCCAACTATGAAATGTATATTCAAAATGACCAAATAATCCTATGAGAGCTTGATCTCAGCACTCACTCAGTTAATATTTTGTGTATCTGTACCTACTGCAGCTGTGCAGTGCAGTAACAATTCACGTTCTGTTAACCAGGACAAGCAAAACTGTCCTCTAATGGACTATTTGTCCAGATCCTGCTTTTGGCTAGGATAGAGTTTTCATTTTTAGTAGCTGTTACATTGCTGCATTTTGGATTCAGTACAAAAATAATGTTGATAACACTCATGTTTTCATTGTTGCTCAGCAGCACTTACCCTAAGCCAAGGGCTTTTCAGTGTCTGCTGCTATGCCAGTGAGCAGGGACACAAGAAGCTGAGACAGGGAGATATCTGGGATAGCTGATTCAAACAGGCCAAAGGAATATTCCATACCATAGAACATCATGCCCAGTATTATAAACCAGGGGGAGTTAGCCATGAGGGGACAACTGCTGCTGGGGATGAGCATTGATCAGCAGGTGTGAACAACTGTACTGTGCATCACATCATTTTTTACCTTGGATTTTATCTCTCTACCCTTTTCATTACATTTCACTTTATTTCAGTTACTAACCTGTCCTTGTTTCAGCCCATGGGTTTTTCCTTTTCCCAATTTCCCTCCCCATCCCACCAGAGCAGAGGGGCAGGAAAGCAGCTGCATAGTGCTCTAGCCACCAGCTGGGGTTAAACCAAGACAGTATTTTCTGGCACCCAACATGGACCACGAGTGTGCAAAGACAAATCTCTTCTAGGCATGGCTGTACTGGTTTAGTAGTGGCTGGTCGCAGCGCTGGCTTATGGTGCCACGGAATCCCTGGCCATGACATTCCCGGGGAATGGGCGCCCTCCGCGCACTGCGGGAGCCCTCTCCTGGGGAATGGCTGTAAGTACACCTGGCTCCCTCCCTCCCGGCCCGGCCAGCCAAGCCTGCACAGGAGATGTGCCACGCCTGCCCTTCTGCCCCAGGCCAATTACAGCAGCCTGGGAGAACTCGCAGTATCCCGTGGGAGCTCAAACCAGCGTGGTCCCAGTGCTAGGATCCAGCATGGTGCTGAAGGGGTTCAGATCATAGCAGGATTTGTGTCTGGGAGCAGTGAGTGAGCAGCTGCGTGGGCCTGAGTTGCTGGTCAAACCACAACAGAGAAAGCTACCTTCTGCACTAAAGACAGGATAGTGAGGGTACACACCACAGGGTTTCACCTCTGGGACCACAGGGAGAACATTAAGTGGGATGGAAAACCCATGCCTCAACCCTAGAGGCACAGGTATGTG